>NC_086454.1:304876190-305219725 GCF_028390025.1 Pseudophryne corroboree | reverse complement strand
GTAGTACTCCCTTGTGCATTTATAGGTATTTCTTTTAAAAAACTAGGGGCAAGAATGTTTTTAATTGACCGGTTCTTCTTAAAAATAAACTTAGGTTTAGAGGGTATATTTCCCCTGAGTATTGGATCTTGGTTTAGTATGCCAAAATTTTTACAAATAATTCTCTTAATTTGCATACTGTCCTTATTATATGTCGATATAAAAGCTAGATTTTCTTGTGGGCCATTAATCTGGTCCCTATCTTCAGTTTTGACCCCAGGTAACTCTCTTGGTCGGAGTAGGGCGTCCCTATCTATATCAGCCACTTCTCCCAAAAATATGTGGGACGAACTACGAGGAGTATTAAAGTTCGCTTCATGGAGCACCGTCGAAACATTACGAACAGATTTCCCATGCACAGTGTCTCCAGACACTTCAGAGACAAACATAATGGGGACCCTAGCTCCTTGGGTCTGATAGCAATTGAACATGTTCAGACAACTAAGAGAGGGGGGGATCGCTATAAAAATCTGTGCAAACAGGAATTATATTGGATGTACAAATTGGATACCATCCACCCATCTGGATTGAACGAGATGGTTGAACTTAATCCTGTATTATAAGCCCCTGATTATACTTTATTGCGAATGTCCGTTCCCATGTTATACATACTTCTTTACACCCCTTTTTTCCCTCTTTTGCCACATAATATATAACTATCCTATGTGAGATTCCTTTCAAAAAGAGGTTATACTACATATGCATATGTGAGAATATTTTTGACTATATATAGATAGATTTATGGTTGCCTTATTTATTATATAATATATAAAGTACAAAAAAGAAAAAAGTGGAATTTATCTGTATACATAAGATGTTTTAAATTTAAAATAAGTTTAAAAACAGTTTGCCTTTTCTCCCTCTCCTTCCTCCCCCCCCTTTCTCCTCCCTCCGCCTCTTCCCCCCCCCTTTTCCTTCCCCCCCCCCCCCCCCCCCTTTTTTTTCCCTCCCACTCTGTCTTTCTCTATTGAGAGATATTAGATGTCATTATGGTGATCTATACTTGACAGATTCCTGTGGTAACTTTCCATGACTAGAGAATTAATATAATTAGGAATTTTGATGTCATATGTTCTGTTTTTATATTTATATCCATATATCTCTACACGTTTAGTATCCACAATATCGGAGATGACTGGACTGATATATCTCTTTACCTCCAAGCCATCTATGGTGATACTAATAGAAAGCTCTCTATATATGAATTACAATATGGCGTAATTAACATTAGAGATGCATTATTTTCAGATATACGGCAGCGCAAGGTGATATCGCTACGTTGCTATGACAACGTGTGTATATACAGAACTGACAACGTGATGAGGGTACATTTCCCTCACATTAATGTCCGCCGATGCGCAGAAGGATGACGTGTCTCCTGATTTCGGGACCCACGTCATCGTGACACGCAAGCATAACCTAGCAACGAGCCACACACAGGGACTCGGAGGGATGACGTGGCCGGAACAGCGCCCCGTCTATACCTCCGTCTCAATTCACCCGGACTTCCGTTTAATTTTAGCTGAAGTAGTTACTATTAGATCCAACAGTGGGGTTTCATTACGTCACCAGAGTACAGTCATCCACAATACATGCAACGGATTACTAGTATGTAAGCCATGTGAGTAATTGAGCTTATATGGATTTCTTATCCACATCTTCTCCCTCTCTCTGCTTTATTTATTTTTTATTTTATGCTGATGTCATTGATCATGTGATCGGATTCTGATGAAATTGAATATTCTTTTTCTTATATTTGAATAAAAATGTGTTTTAACATAATGAATTATATATATAAGTATAGTATTAATGGTTCTAGCTCCTATGTCTGTCATTATTTTGGTCACATAATGCAAACAGGTGGTCATAATTAATTACATTGCTAATGAGCAGCCATATTTGGTAGAGTATATAAACCCTCTCTGGCAGGCCTTTTAGCACCTTGAAAAAGTTGCATGCAAGCAACGAAACGCGTTGGTGGGACTTGCCTGATAGTGTGTATACCTAAACCTTGGAAGGACTGGACCTGGACCAAGCCCCCGCATTTGTATTTCAACAAATTGGACCCTCAAAAGAACCTATAACTACCGTGGAGGAACTACATCTACCACCCTCTGAGGAGCAGCAACTTTGCGGACGCAGTTTCGCCTAATTACCTCAAGGGACGCTGGTGGTAACTATAAACTCACGGATAGGACAAAGGGTCCTTCTTTGCAAGGGGACTATAATAGGAACAGGTTCCTTAAATACCAACCTTCTACAAGGACAATTGATATATGATAAACACCTATCATGATTGAAAAATTTGTGAAAGTTCTACTAGATATATTTCATTAATACAGATCACCTTTTAAAATTAAGTTTTAATAAACAAGTATTTTATACGTTATATTGTTTTTTGTTTTTGCTTATGTGACCATTTAAGCGCTGCATTCCTTTGTTTTACATATTGTTCAGGGGTCTGACCAACCCCTTTTTTACAGCTGCTGTGGGGAACCACCCATCTAGCGCCTGGGTATAGGTAATACCTTAGGGTATTGCTTTTCCATGTTCCGATGGTCAAGCTAACTATTGCAGAATCACAGGCAGCTGATGGTGTTACAGTAATGCGGGGAATGCTGTTAATGTGCTGCATGCCTAATTAAACAAAAAAAAATTCAATTTACAAAATAACACTTTTCTTTAGGTATGTATGTTGTCATGTGTATGTCCATTTTAGCACAGTGTTGTACATAACTTATTACTATTGTATGTTTAACATTTTACATGTATGTGTTTGCACCATGACCCTTAATTCCTGCCTAACATTGGGGGTAATTCAGAGTTGATCGCAGCAGCAAATTTGTTAGCAGTTGGGCAAAACCATGGGGGTAATTCTGAGTTGATCGCAGCAGCAAGTTTGTTAGCAATTGGGCAAAACCATGTGCACTGGAGGGGGGGGGCTGATATAACATTTGCAGAGAGAGTTAGATTTGGGTGGGTTATTTTGTTTCTGTGCAGGGTAAATACTGGCTGCTGTATTTTTACACTGCAATTTAGATTTCAGTTTGAATACACCCCACCCAAATCTAACTCTCTCTGCACATGTTATATCTGCCCCTCCTGCAGTGCACATGGTTTTGCCCAACTGCTAACAAAATTGCTGCTGCGATCAACTCAGAATTAGGCCCCATGTGCACTGCAGGTGTGGCAGATATAACGTGCAGAGAGAGTTAGATTTGGGTGGGTTATTTTGTTTCTCTGCAGGGTAAATACAGGCTGCTTTATTTTGATACTGCAATTTAGATATCCGTTTGAACACACCCCACCCAAACTTAACTCTCCCTGCACATGTTATATCTGCCCCCCCCCTGCAGTGCACATGGTTTTGCCCAACTGCTAACAGATTTGCTGCTGCGATCAACTCTGAATTAGGCCCATTATTCTGACAAAGTAGAACAAGAAACAAACCATCCCAGTTTTGTTCTGACATCGATGCATAAGAGCTGCGTTTATTCTCGCCATTCTCAATGAATGTACGCAATGCTGCGTTTGTAGCTATGCGTGCTATGTGAGTGGGCTGGATTTGCGATGGGGCTGTATAATCGCAGATAAGATTGTGTGTTTGGCTAAAAATCGTTGCAGGTTCGCATTTAGTTGCAATCCGTGCAGAATGAGGGCCTGCATGTGCAAAGTCCTCACTTTTGCTCCATCTGCATAATGCCGGGTTGCTGACGTCAGCAGTGACGCGGCGGATGCGACGTTTGGAGATCACATGATCTCCAAGCGCCGCCCGTACATAGAGAGTGAACGGGCAGGGTTGAAATAACGGGTCACTCGCCCTGGTATTTCAACCCTGGTATCTTTCACACCGCACATGAACACCGGTTACGCGCGTTCATGTGCAAAAAACCTGTGTTCAGGGGTTGCGGTGTGAAAGGGGAATAAAATATAGTTTTATTCCTTAATTTATGTATGACCATCTCATTTTTAGACTGGCCTTTTGGTCAGTAACAGAAACACAGACTCTGACTACATTACATAGAGCAGACAGAGCTGATATGGACATGCCAAAGCTTCCCTGCTCACTATATAATGTGCCATGTGACTGTGGGGACCATGGCAGCCTGAGACACTGTGCAGGAGTACAAATCATTCATAGCAGGCTGAAGAAACAAACAGAGATAAAATTGACACTATACATTCCATGTTCCCACATCTTACAGCTACAGAGCACATTGACAGCTATGCCTCAGAAAACACTTCGGCTTCTAGATCCTCCAATTAAATGTAATCTCTCTGTAAATGCCAGGTGTGGTGGTAGAGCTAAGGTGGAACCTGTTAAAGTGGCAACAGCAATATTAAAGTTGTGGCATTAAAGGGTAGATGCATGATTAGGAGTGTAATGTTCGTTTTGTCTGGACCTGTTTCTCCCATTATTGTGAAGAATCCTGTCCAGACACCTGCAGGATGTATTGCAGGTTGATTTGCCAAAGAGGTAGAGTGTTAATTCACCTGTCCTGCAAAGGGCACTCTTCCCACTATCGGTAATTCGGATTGGTTCTTGCAGGCAGACTGCGCCCGTCAAAAAGTCCCAGCAGCACCTGCGGCTGATATTCAGTGCGTGCGTCCTCACTTGACGTGCACAGATACCACTATGCCCCTTAGTGCAGCTTCATACATCTCCCCCTAAATTTAGTATTTTCCCTAGTTTAATCCTGTACTTGAATTATTATTAAAGGAGACTTATACTTAAAGCAGTTTTAGGGGCCTATTTATCACCATCCACATCCAGGATGCGGATGACAGGTGATAAAATCGCCCAAACTCGCACTGCGATGATTGATTACATCACAGGGATGTATCAATTATCTCATGCAGGAACAGAGCTTGCAGTCAAGCCCTGTCCCTGCGATGCCTCTTCGCAGCATCATCGGGGTATTTTTCGTAAAAAATATCCATATGACATGCTGCGTATGCGCCGACATCGCCACTACCGCCTCCACCTGGTCGACCCTGTTGCAACTACCTCCCTCCCCAGCAGGATAATATACTCACCTGTCCAGGGAGCCGGTCCGCGCTGCTTCAGAAGGCTGCCGGGCGCAGGGTCCTTCTCCTGCACTGTGACCCCCGGTGCTGTAAAGTGTGCTGCCATTTTGCAGCGTCATATTGCAACATATGTGGGACCCGGCGCCTGTCAGCCCCCTGAAGCAGCGCGGGCCGGCTCCCTGGACAGGTGAGTATGGGTTTTTTTAATTTTATTTTATTTTTACACTGTGATCAGCTTGTGTGTCCCATCAGACACACATAGCTGATCACTCTGCCAGGTCCCCGCTCAGCTTTCTCTGCCAGGGGCAGAGAAAGCTTGGCAAAAGGGTGCTTATCGCAGTGCTGCCCTGTGAACTCGCCAGCCTGAGCTGGCGAGATTATCACAGGGCACACTGCGGTCTTTTTTCACATTTTTTTTTTTAGTAAATTTGGCCACATCACATTTCCCATTGTAAGTATGGGGAATGCGATGTGGGTTACTAAAAATAAGAATTTACTCACCGGTAATTCTATTTCTCGTAGTCCGTAGTGGATGCTGGGAACTCCGTAAGGACCATGGGGAATAGACGGGCTCCGCAGGAGACTGGGCACTCTAAAAGAAAGATTAGGTACTATCTGGTGTGCACTGGCTCCTCCCTCTATGCCCCTCCTCCAGACCTCAGTTAAGGAAACTGTGCCCGGAAGAGCTGACACAACAAGGAAAGGATTTGGAATCCAGGGTAAGACTCATACCAGCCACACCAATCACACCGTACAACTTGTGATAACCATACCCAGTTAACAGTATGAACAACAACTGAGCCTCAGTAACAGATGGCTCATAACAATAACCCTTTAGTTAAGCAATAACTATATACATGTATTGCAGAGAGTCCGCACTTGGGACGGGCGCCCAGCATCCACTACGGACTACGAGAAATAGAATTACCGGTGAGTAAATTCTTATTTTCTGTGACGTCCTAGTGGATGCTGGGAACTCCGTAAGGACCATGGGGATTATACCAAAGCTCCCAAACGGGCGGGAGAGTGCGTATGACTCTGCAGCACCGAATGAGCAAAGGCAAGGTCCTCCTCAGCCAGGGTATCAAACTTGTAGAACTTAGCAAATGTGTTTGAACCCGACCAAGTAGCAGCTCTGCAAAGCTGTAAAGCCGAGACCCCTCGGGCAGCCGCCCAAGAAGAGCCCACCTTCCTTGTGGAATGGGCTTTTACCGATTTAGGATGCGGTAACCCTGCCGCAGAATGAGCTTGCTGAATCGTGTTACAGATCCAGCGCGCAATAGTTTGCTTTGAAGCAGGAGCACCCAGCTTGTTGGGTGCATGCAGGATAAACAGCGAGTCGGTTTTCCTGACTCCAGCCGTCCTGGCTACATAGATTTTCAAAGCCCTGACTACATCCAGTAACTTGGAGTCCTCCAAGTCCCGAGTAGCCGCAGGCACCACAATTGGTTGGTTCAAATGAAACGCTGATACCACCTTAGGGAGAAATTGGGGACGAGTCCTCAATTCTGCCCTGTCCATATGGAAGATCAGATAAGGGCTTTTACATGACAAAGCCGCCAATTCTGACACACGCCTAGCCGAAGCTAAGGCCAATAGCATGACCACTTTCCACGTGAGATATTTTAGCTCCACGGTCTTAAGTGGCTCAAACCAGTTGGATTTCAGGAAATCCAACACAACGTTGAGATCCCAAGGTGCCACTGGAGGCACAAAAGGGGGCTGAATATGCAGCACTCCCTTAACAAACGTCTGAACTTCAGGCAGTGAAGCCAGTTCTTTTTGAAAGAAAATAGATAGGGCTGAAATCTGGACCTTTATGGACCCCAATTTTAGGCCCATAGTCACACCTGACTGTAGGAAGTGCAGAAATCGCCCCAGCTGGAATTCCTCTGTTGGGGCCTTCCTGGCCTCACACCAGGCAACATATTTCCGCCATATGCGGTGATAATGATTTGCTGTCACATCCTTCCTAGCTTTTATCAGCGTAGGAATCACTTCATCTGGAATGCCCTTTTCCGTTAGGATCCGGTGTTCAACCGCCATGCCGTCAAACGCAGCCGCGGTAAGTCTTGGAACAGACAGGGCCCCTGCTGTAATAGGTCCTGTCTGAGAGGCAGAGGCCATGGGTCCTCTGAGATCATTTCTTGTAGTTCTGGGTACCAAATTCTTCTTGGCCAATCCGGAACGATGAGTATAGTTCTTACTCCTCTCTTTCTTACTATCCTCAGTACCTTGGGTATGAGAGGAAGAGGAGGGAACACATAAACCGACTGGTACACCCACGGTGTCACTAGTGCGTCCACAGCTATCGCCTGAGGGTCCCTTGACCTGGCGCAATATTTTTTTAGCTTTTTGTTGAGGCGGGACGCCATCATGTCCACCTGTGGCCGTTCCCAACGGTTTACAATCTGCGTGAAGACTTCTGGATGAAGTCCCCACTCTCCCGGGTGGAGGTCGTGCCTGCTGAGGAAATCTGCTTCCCAGTTGTCCACTCCCGGAATGAACACTGCTGACAGTGCTAGCACGTGATTCTCCGCCCATCGGAGAATCCTTGTGGCTTCTGCCATCGCCATCCTGCTTCTTGTGCCGCCCTGGCGGTTTACATGGGCGACCGCCGTGATGTTGTCTGATTGAATCAGCACTGGTTGGTTTTGAAGCAGGGGCTCTGCTTGACTCAGGGCGTTGTAAATGGCCCTTAGTTCCAGTATATTTATGTGTAGTGAAGTCTCCTGACTTGACCACTGTCCTTGGAAGTTCCTTCCCTGAGTGACTGCCCCCCATCCTCGGAGGCTTGCATCCGTGGTCACCAGGACCCAGTCCTGTATGCCGAATCTGCGGCCCTCGAGAAGATGAGCACTCTGCAGCCACCACAGCAGAGAAACCCTGGCCCTTGGGGACAGGGTGATCAACCGATGCATCTGAAGATGCGATCCGGACCATTTGTCTAACAGATCCCACTGAAAGATCCTTGCATGGAACCTGCCGAAGGGAATTGCTTCGTAAGAAGCCACCATCTTTCCCAGGACTCACGTGCAGTGATGCACCGACACCTGTTTTGGTTTCAGGAGGTCCCTGACCAGAGAGGACAATTCCTGGGCCTTCTCCACTGGGAGAAACACCTTCTTCTGTTCTGTGTCCAGAATCATGCCCAGGAAAAGCAGACGCGTCACAGGAATCAGCTGCGACTTTGGGATATTCAGAATCCAGCCGTGCTGTTGCAACACTTCCCGAGAGAGTGCTACGCTGACTAACAACTGCTCTCTGGACCTCGCCTTTATAAGGAGATCGTCCAAGTACGGGATAATTATAATTCCCTTCTTCCAAAGGAGTATCATCATTTCGGCCATTACCTTGGTAAATACTCTCGGTGCCGTGGACAGACCAAACGGCAACGTCTGGAATTGGTAATGACAATCCTGTACCACAAATCTGAGGTACTCCTGGTGAGGTGGGTAAATGGGGACATGCAAGTAAGCATCCTTGATGTCCAGCGACACCATAAAATCCCCCTCTTCCAGGCTTGCAATAACCGCCCTGAGCGATTCCATTTTGAACTTGAACTTCCTTATATAGGTGTTCAAGGATTTTAAATTCAGAATGGGTCTCACCGAACCGTCTGGTTTCGGTACCACAAACATTGTGGAATAGTAACCCCGTCCCTGTTGAAGGAGGGGAACCTTGATTATCACCTGCTGGAGGCACAGCTTGTGAATTGCCGCCAGTACTACTTCCCTTTCCCTGGGAGCAGCTGGCAAGGCTGATTTGAGGTAACGGCGAGGGGGAGTCGCCTCGAACTCCAGCTTGTATCCCTGAGATACAATTTGTACAACCCAGAGATCCACTTGTGAGCGAACCCACTGGTTGCTGAAGTTTCGGAGACGCGCCCCCACCGCACCCGGCTCCGCCTGTGGAGCCCCAGCGTCATGCGGTGGACTTAGAGGAAGCGGGGGAGGATTTTTGTTCCTAGGAACTGGCTGCCTGGTGCAGCTTCTTTCCTCTACCCCTGCCTCTGGGCAGAAAGGATGCTCCTCTGATCCGCTTGCCTTTCTGAGGCCGAAAGGACTATACGTGATAATACGGTGCTTTCTTAGGCTGTGAGGGAACCTGAGGTAAAAAAGTTGACTTCCCGGCTGTTGCCGTGGATACGAGGTCCGAGAGACCGTCCCCAAACAATTCCTCACCCTTATAAGGCAAAACCTCCATGTGTCTTTTAGAATCAGCATCACCTGTCCACTGCCGAGTCCATAATACTCTCCTGGCAGAAATGGACATTGCATTAACTCTAGATGCCAGCAGGCAAATGTCCCTCTGTGCATCCCGCATATATAAGATGACGTCTTTTATATGTTCTATGGTTAGCAAAATAGTATCCCTGTCGAGGGAATCAATGTTGTCTGACAGGGTATCAGACCATGCGGCTGCAGCACTACACATCCATGCTGAAGCAATAGCAGGTCTCAGTATAGTACCTGAGTGTGTATACACAGACTTCAGGATAGCTTCCTGCTTTCTATCCGCAGGCTCCTTTAGGGCGGCCGTATCCTGAGAAGGCAGTGCCACCTTTTTTGATAAGCGTGTGAGCGCCTTGTCCACCCTAGGGGATGTTTCCCAACGTAACCTGTCCGTTGGCGGGAAAGGGTACGCCATCAGTAACCTCTTAGAAATCACTAGTTTCTTATCGGGGGAACTCCACGCTTCCTCACACAATTCATTTAATTAATCAGATGGGGGAAAAGTCACTGGCTGCTTTTTCTCCCCAAACATAATACCCTTCTTGGTAGTAACCGGGTTAACATCAGAAATGTGCAATACATTTTTCATTGCAGTAATCATGCATCGGATGGCTTTTGTAGACTGTGCATTTGTCTCATCCTCATCTACACTGGAGTCAGACTCCGTCTCGACATCTGTGTCTACCATCTGAGCTAGCGGGCGTTTATGAGCCCCTGATGGCCTCTGAGACGCCTGGGCAGGTGCGGGCTGAGATCCCGGCTGTCCCAAGGCTGCTGCGTCATCGAACCTTTTATGTAAGGAGTTGACACTGTCTGTTAAGACCTTCCACATATCCATCCAATCCGGTGTCGGCCCTGTCGGGGGCGACACCACACTTATCTGCCCTTGCTCCGCCTCCACGTAACCCTCCTCATCAAACATGTCGACACAGCCGTACCGACACACCGCACACACACAGGGAATGCTCTGACTGAGGACAGGACCCCACAAAGTCCTTTGGGGAGACAGAGAGAGAGTATGCCAGCACACACCACAGCGCAATATAACACAGGGATTTACACTATAATGAGTGATTTTTCCCAATAGCTGCTTATCATCCTATTTGCGCCTAAATTTATGTGCCCCCCTCTCTTTTTTACCCTTCTTGTACAGGATACTGCAGGGGAGAGCCTGGGGAGCGTCCTTCCAGCGGAGCTGTGAAGAGAAAATGGCGCTGGTGTGCTGAGGAAGAAGGCCCCGCCCCCTCAGCGGCGGGCTTCTCCCGCGTTTTGTATAGCTTAATGGCGGGGTTTTTTACACATATACAGTTTTCCAGACTGTATTATGGGGGTCATTCCGAGTTGTTCGCTCGGTAAAAATCTTCGCATCGCAGCGATTTTCTGCTTAATGCGCATGCGCAATGTCCGCACTGCGACTGCGCCAAGTAAATTTGCTATGCACTTAGGAATTTTACTCACGGCATTTTCATCGTTCTGGCGATCGTAATGTGATTGACAGGAAATGGGTGTTACTGGGCGGAAACAGGCCGTTTTATGGGCGTGTGGGAAAAAACGCTACCGTTTCCGGAAAAAACGCAGGAGTGGCTGGAGAAACGGGGAGTGTCTGGGCGAACGCTGGGTGTGTTTGTGACGTCAAACCAGGAACGACAAGCAGTGAAATGATCGCAGATGCCGAGTAAGTCTGAAGCTACTCAGAAACTGCTACGAGGTGTGTAATCGCAATATTGCGAATACATCGTTCGCAATTTTAAGATGCTTAGATTCACTCCCAGTAGGCGGCGGCTTAGCATGAGCAAATCTGCTAAAATTCACTTGCGAGCGAACAACTCGGAATGACCCCCAATGTGTATATATTTCCAAAAGGTATTCTTATTGCTGCCCAGGGCGCCCCCCCCCCCCCCAGCGCCCTGCACCCTACAGTGACCGGAGTGTGTGGTGTGCAGTGGGAGCAATGGCGCACAGCTGCAGTGCTGTGCGCTACCTTAATGAAGACCGGAGTCTTCTGCCGCCGATTTCATCTCCTTCTTCTGTCTTCTGGCTCTGCAAGGGGGACGGCGGCGCGGCTCCGGGAACGGACGATCGAGGTCAGGCCCTGTGTTCGAACCCTCTGGAGCTAATGGTGTCCAGTAGCCTAAGAAGCACAAGCTAGCTGCACGCAGGTAGGTTTGCTTCTCTCCCCTCAGTCCCACGTAGCAGTGAGTCTGTTGCCAGCAGATCTCACTGAAAATAAAAAACCTAACAAATACTTTCTTTCTAGCAAGCTCAGGAGAGCCCACTAGGAGCACCCAGCTCTGGCCGGGCACAGATTCTAACTGAGGTCTGGAGGAGGGGCATAGTGGGAGGAGCCAGTGCACACAAGATAGTACCTAATCTTTCTTTTAGATTGCCCAGTCTCCTGCGGAGCCCGTCTATTCCCCATGGTCCTTCCGGAATTCCCAGCATCCACTAGGACGTCAGAGAAAGTGAATTAAAGGGTTTGGAGCAGTTTTTCATGAAAACTGCTCCAAATGCCCTTTAATACATTCAGGTGATACTAAAAGAATGTGACAAGGGTGTGAAAACACCATTTCTCTAACGTCCTAGAAGATGCTGGGACTCCGTAAGGACCATGGGGATAGACGGGCTCCGCAGGAGACATGGGCACTTCAAGAAAGACTTTGGATCTGGGTGTGCACTGGCTCCTCCCTCTATGCCCCTCCTCCAGACCTCAGTTTGATACTGTGCCCAGTGGAGACTGGGTGCTTTCAGGGAGCTCTCCTGAGTTTCCTGTAAAAGAAAGTATTTTAGTTAGTTTTTTTATTTTCAGGGAGCCTGCTGGCAACAGGCTCCCTGCATCGAGGGACTGAGGAGAGAGAAACAGACCCACTTCTCTGAGTTTCAGGGCTCTGTTTCTTAGGCTACTGGACACCATTAGCTCCAGAGGGATCGGTACGCAGGTCTCACCCTCGCCGTCCATCCCAGAGCCGCGTCGCCGTCGTCTTCGCAGAGCTGGAAGAGAGAAGCCGGGTGAGTATGTGAGGAAAAGACTTCAGAGGCGGCAGAAGACACCTTGATCTTCATAGAGGTAACGCACAGCAGTGAAGCTGTGCGCCATTGCTCCCATTCACCTCACACACATCGGTCACTGTAAGGGCGCAGGGGGGGGGCGCCCTGGGCAGCAATAAAACCCCCCTGTGTCAAATACACATATATACATGTATAAAAAGAGCCCCCGCCATGTTATTAAGAAATTTGAGCGCGACAGAAGCCTGCCGCCGAGGTGGCGGGGCTTCTCCCTCAGCACTCACTAGCGCCATTTTTCTCCACAGACTCTCCCCTGCTTGACACACGGTGAAAGAGGGTTTTAAAGTAGAGGGGCGGGGGGGCACATAATTGGCGCATATACATGCTACAAAAGCGCTACTGGGTAAACATTCTGTGTTTTTTCCTGGGTCATATAGCGCTGGGGTGTGTGCTGGCATACTCTCTCTCTGTCTCTCCAAAGGGCCTGGTGGGGAACCTGTCTTCAGAAAAGAGCTTCCCTGTGTGTGTGTGGTGTGTCGGTACGCGTGTGTTGACATGTCTGAGGTTGAAGGCTCACCTAAGGAGGAGGGGGAGTGTATGAATGTTAGGTCTCCGTCGGCAGCGCCGACACCTGACTGGATGGATATGTGGAATGTTTTAAGTGCTAATGTTAATTTATTGCACAAAAGATTAGACAAAGCTGAAGCTAGGGTACAGTCAGGGAGTCAACCCATGTCTGTCCCAATGTCGCCGGGACCTTCGGGGTCTCAGAAGCGCCCACTATCCCAAATAGTTGACACAGATACCGACACGGATTTAGACTCCAGTGTCGACTACGATGATGCAAAATTGCAGCCAAGGGTGGCTAAATGTATTCAATATATGATTATCGCAATTAAAGATGTTTTGCATATCACTGAGGAACCCCCTGTCCCTGACATGAGGGTACACATGTATAAGGGAAAGAATCCTGAGGTCACCGTTCCCTCTTCACATGAGCTGAACGAATTATGCGAAAAAGCGTGGGAAACTCCAGACAAAAAACTGCAGATTTCCAAAAGGATTCTAATAGCGTATCCTTTCCCGTGACAGGACAGAATACGGTGGGAATCCTCCCCTAGGGTAGACAAAGCTTTGACACGCTTATCAAAAAAGATAGCGCTCCCATCCCAAGATACGGCTACCCTCAAGGATCCTGCTGACCGCAAGCAGGAGGTTACCTTGAAGTCCATTTACACACATTCTGGTACGTTACTCAGACCGGCAATTGCGTCGGCCTGGGTTTGTAGTGCTGTAGCAGCATGGACAGATTCTTTATCAGCGGATATTGAGACCCTTGATAAGGATACCATTTTAATGACCCTAGTGCATATAAAAGATATGCTGTCTTATATATGAGGGATGCCCAAAGAGACATTAGTTTACTGGGTTCCAGAATAAACGCTATGTCTATTTCTGCTAGGCGAGTCTTATGGACCCGACAGTGGAAGGGTGATGCCGACTCAAAGAGGCATATGGAGTTTTTGCCTTACAAAGGGTGAGGAATTGTTTGGAGAGGGCCTCTCGAACCTCGTCTCCACAGCTACGGCAGGTAAATCGAATTTTTTGCCTTATATTCCCTCACAATCTAAGAAAGCGCCTCATTATCAAATGCAGTCCTTTCGTTCAAATAAAAGTAAGAGTACGTGGATCGTCCTTTCTTGCCAGGGGTAAGTAGTATTCCACTCTTGCGCTTCACTAGGTTTACATGTATAAGAATATCTTCATATCCTTAGAACCTATATGTATCTTACATCCAATTTATAAGAGGATGTAATTCACAGAAAAAAGAACAATATAGTGCAGAGACCTTTTTAGAATTAATATGTCTGAAAGGACAAATGTACACTCACGAGGCAACTTGTAAAAATGAGCTCATCATAATTTCTCTCTCTTATGTCGACTTCCAGAGAAGGATTAATTTTCTTTCTCCATAATTCCAACCTAAATAAGGTGTGTATGTGTCTACCACAATGGTAAAACACAATAGCTCACACACATGAAACAAAAAGAGGCTTATAGTACAGACGTCCTTAAAAAGGTGTACAGGTTTTTATTTTGACAAGTTCGCACTTACATCACATAAAAAGATAAAAGCATATAGAATCTCTATATCACTTCCCACAGATGCCAAGGTAGTCCTCACCGGAGCGCAGAGGTCACAATAGACTGCTGGTAGGCTACGGTCCCGGGAACCGTGTAGCTCACCTATTCCAGGGGACAGCGGTGATGTTCAGGCAAATAGACATGATGGCGTCCCGTCTCAACAAAAAGCTACAAAGGTATTGCGCTAGGTCAAGAGACCCTCAGGCGGTAGCTGTGAATGCCCTAGTGACACCGTGGGTGTTCCAGTCGGTCTATGTATTTCCTCCTCTTCCTTTCATACCCAAGGTGTTGAGAATAATAAGAAAAGGAGGAGTGAGAACAATGCTCATTGTTCCAGGTTGGCCACGAAGAACCTGGTATCCGGATCTGCAGGAAATGCTCACAGAAGATCCGTGGCCTCTTCCTCTAAGACAGGACCTGTTGCAACAGGGTCCCTGTCTGTTCCAAGACTTACCGCGGCTGCGTTTGGCGGCATGGCGGTTGAACGCCGGATCCTAGCGGAAAAAGGTATTCCGGATGAGGTCATTCCTACGCTAATAAAGGCTAGGAAGGACGTGACATCTAAACATTATCACGGAATATGGCGAAAATATGTTTCTTGGTGTGAGGCCAGGAATGCTCCTACGGAAGAATTCCATCTAGGCCGTTTTCTTCACTTCCTACAAACTGGAGTGAATTTGGGCCTAAAATTAGGCTCCATTAAAGTTCAGATTTCGGCCTTATCCATTTTCTTTCAAAAGGAATTGGCCTCTCTGCCTGAAGTACAGACTTTTGTGAAGGGAGTACTGCATATTGGGGGTCATTCCGAGTTGTTCGCTCGTTATTTTTTTTTCGCAACGGATCGATTAGTCGCGAATGCGCATGCGCAATGTCCGCAGTGCGACTGCGCCAAATAAATTTGCTATGCAGTTAGGAATTTTACTCACGGTTTTTTCTTCGTTCTGGTGATCGTAATGTGATTGACAGGAAGTGGGTGTTTCTGGGCGGAAACAGGCCGTTTTATGGTTGTGTGTGAAAAAACGCTACAGTTTCTGGGAAAAACGCGGGAGTGGCTGAAGAAACGGAGGAGTGTCTGGGCGAACGCTGGGTGTGTTTGTGACGTCAAACCAGGAACGACAAGCACTGAACTGATCGCAGATGCCGAGTAAGTTTGAAGCTACTCAGAAACTGCTAAGAGGTGTGTAATCGCAATTTTGAGAATCTTTCGTTTGCAATTTTAAGAAGCAAAGATTCACTCCCAGTAGGCGGCGGCTTAGCGTGTGCAAAGCTGCTAAAAGTAGCTTGCGAGCGAACAACTCGGAATGAGGGCCATTCAGCCTCCTTTTGTACCTCCGGTGGCGCCTTGGGACCTTAACGTGGTGTTAAGTTTTCTTTAAACCACTTAAAACAGTGGAGTTGAAATATCTCACTTGGAAGGTGGTCATGTTGTTAGCCTTGGCTTCGGCTAGGCGAGTTTCGGAATTAGCGGCTTTATCACATAAAAGCCCCTATCTGGTTTTCCATATGGATAGAGCGGAATTGCGGACCCGTCCTCAATTCCTACCTAAGGTGGTCTCATCCTTTCATATGAACCAACCTATTGTCGTGCCTGTGGCTACACGTGACTTGGAGGATTCCGAGTCCCTTGATGTGGTCAGGGCTTTGAAGATTTACGTGGCCAGAACGGCTAGGATCAGAAAAACAGAAGCACTGTTTGTCCTGTATGCAGCCAACAAGGTTGGCGGCCCTGCTTCAAAGCAGACTATTGCTCGCTGGATCTGTAACACGATTCAGCAGGCGCATTCTACGGCAGGATTGCCGTTACCAAAATCGGTTAAGGCCCATTCCACTAGGAAGGTGGTCTCGTCTTGGGCGGCTGCCCGAGGGGTCTACTTGGTCGGGGTCAAACATCTTTGCAAAGTTCTATAAGTTTGATACCCTGGCTGAGGAGGACCGCCTGTTTGCTCAATCGATGTTGCAGAGTCATCCGCACTCTCCGTTTGGGAGCTTTGGTATAATCCCCATGGTCCTTACGGAGTCTCAGCATCCTCTAGGACGTTAGAGAAAATAAGATTTTAAACCTACCGGTAAATCTTTTTCCCGTAGTCCGTAGAGGATGCTGGGCGCCCGTCCCAAGTGCGGACGACTTCTGCAAGACTTGTATATAGTTATTGCTTTCATAAGGGTTATGTTATAGGTTTGTCGGTTTTGGACCGATGATATGTTGTTGTTTCATACTGTTAACTAGATAGTATATCACAGGTTATACGGTGTGGTTGGTGTGGCTGGTATGAATCTTGCCCTTAGATTAACAAAAATCCTTTCCTCGTACTGTCCGTCTCCTCTGGGCACAGTTTCTGTAACTGAGGTCTGGAGGAGGGGCATAGAGGGAGGAGCCAGTGCACACCCAGATCCAAAGTCTTTCTTGAAGTGCCCATGTCTCCTGCGGAGCCCGTCTATCCCCATGGTCCTTACGGAGTCCCAGCATCCTCTACGGACTACGAGAAAAAGATTTGCCGGTAGGTTTAAAATCTTATTTTTTCACATTATTTTAGTAAAAATAATGTGAATAAATAGGCCCCTTAGTGTGAAAGTATCTCCTCCTCCAGCTAGGAGAATTTAGGAGCTGCTGTGCTTCTTCATGGCCTTTAAGAAACTCCTGTCTGCGCTAGGTGGGGCTCATTCACAGAGATCCTGCACAAGCAAATCCTCTTGTGACATTGCGTGCCTAGACTTCCACCATAGTGCCCTGATGCTCAGAGGTTTGTAGAGCGGCGTGAAAGAGATTTGGGTGAAGCTGGGGGAGCTTTCTATTTTTGAAAGGACTAACCAATTTCACTTCATAAACATACAGTACTTATGTTTTGCAACAAATAGAGATCAGGGGGTTGCTAAACAGCACTTTTACACAGGTTTTCGTCAGGTGTCTCTGAGGTTTTCCTGCAGAATTTAAATCGTTTTTTTCTGCAGCAGAGTACGCTGGTATTCCACAGGGAATAACATCGGGGTGTAGAGTTGGATCTTCATCAGAGGCACCAACAAGCTAAAAGCTTTGACTATTCCCAGGATGCACTGCACTGCCTCCTCTATATAACCCCTCCTCCGTGCACAGGAGCTCGGTTTTAAAGTTGGTGCCTGCATAGCAGGTCACTAACATGTGGGGCCTAAAGAAAAAATAGAAGAAATTGAAGAAAGCTTTTATGAGAAGACTGAGCCGCAGCACTTTTAGGTCCAGGGGACATGCTGTGCTGCGGCTCCATCACCTCCCCTATGCGGTGCTGTATACTCCCGCGGCCTGGTTCCCAGGTAATTACAGCGGAGCCACACCGGTACTTTGACACACCGCCGCTGCTCACCTCCAGGATCGCGTGGCTGCAGGAATTGGGGAGTAGGTAAGAGGGTCCTCCAGATTCACACGCGGTCCATGGGAGACGGATCGCGCAGCTGGCGTGGACACTGTACTGCTCAGGGACCCCACTATATCCACCAGAGCAGTCACGGAGCGCAGGCATATTTCACTGGCTCCATATAGTACCGGTGGTGAAGTCCAGCATTGTAGGGATAGAGCGCTGCCTGTAGCCCCTTCCCCCAGCTCTGGGCGCCATCTCCTGCAAATGTTCCCGCCCTGGAGCTGCTTTCACTTTCCCTTCACTCTATGCTGAGACCTGGTGCCATTTTTCATGAAGGGCTGCTCACTATGGGATTGCTGGGTGCTGTCTCCTCTGTATAGCCGCCTGTTCCAGCGCCTTGCTTATACAGGGCACTTGAGTATTCTACCTGTCATTTTGACTGTGTTAAGAAATAAGTGTGTTACTGACAGAATAGGTGGCACGATTATTCTGTGATATACGTCCAGTTCTACTGTGCATTTTTTTATATCTCTGCATATACATATCTACTTTTATTTGTAAATTGCTTGTCAGTGCAGTATTATTGTTGTGTACATTATTCCTGCATTGAGTTTATGACTGAGTGGGCCATATAGCTGTGCGTGTCTTCCTTTAGTGTATCAGGCCTTCACACCTTTGCTATCATTATCATTATATTCTGAGCACTGTGAGGATAAGTGCGTCAGGGTCTCTCTCTCTCTCTCTCTCTCTCTCTCTCTCTCTCTCTCTCTCTCTCTCTCTCTCTCTCTCTCTCTCTCTCTCTCTATATATATATATATATATATATATATATATATATATATATATATATATATATATATATATAACATTCAGGAAGGAAAGGCGTCACTCCAGGTCTTTTAAGTGAATAAATCTTCAAAAGGTGTATTCAAAGTATCATCATGAAACCTTTCTGAATGTTTGTCTATACCATTATTGGAGGGCACCCAGGCAATTATACAAGAAAGATAAGGACCAGGAGTGCCGGGCACCATTGCTGCTATGTATATATACATATATTTCTACTGCGGGGTACACTGGGCTCCACAAGTCTGGACAATGGAGTGTAGAGTAGGATCTTGATCCGAGGCACCAACAGGCTCAAAGCTTTGACTGTTCCCAGAATGCACAGCGCCGCCTCCTCTGTCACCCCGCCTCCCAGCACAGGAGCTCAGTTTGTCAGTTGGTGCTGCAGTAAGCAGGCACTTAACAGAGGGGCTGCTCCAAGCAGCCCTGAGAATTGCTTTTTATGAGGTAAAAAGTGAAGACCTCAAGGGCAGCAGCGGTGGTAAATGTCTTGTGACATTCTCTGCTGCAGCTCCAGCTCTCCCCAGCGGCGCTGTACACTCCCGAGCCCTGGTTGCCGGGTACCTACAGCGGAGGCTCCGGTTTACTTCACGTTAGGCACACACGGCTGGGGCTCTCCAGGATCGCGTGGCCGCGCTTCGGGAGTTGGTAAGTGGGTCCCGCTCGCGGGACCCGGTCTTTATCGCGATCCGGCGCGGTCAGTGGGAGGCGGGCCACGCGCGCTGGCGGTGGACACTGTAGATACAGGTGATCCCACTAGATCATCAGGGCATGGGCGCAGGTCAGGTTTTCTCTTAAAACCGATTTTAATATCGCCCACAGTACCCGGTGGTTTTGCCAGCAAGGGGGATAAGGCTTAGACCTGAAGCCCCTCCCCCAGCCCCAGGGCGCCATTTCCAGCAAGTGTTCCCGCCCTGGAGCTGCATCTCTGTCTTTCCTCACTCCCTTTCAGTGTCTGCGGTGCCATTACTCCTCAGCTCACTGTTCCTGGGACTGCTTGGGCAAATCCTCCTATGTAAAGCCGCCTGGTTGTCAGTGCTGTGACTTTACATGACACTTAAGTATTCTACCTGCCTTTTTAGTCAGTGTTAGTAAGAAAGAGTGCATTTAGTCAGGGGTTTATAGTACAATTACCCTGTGATATACATCCAGTTTCTTACTCTGTAGTGTTGTATCTATTGACTATATAGCTGTGTAAGCTAGTCCAGTGCAGTATTATTGTCTGTAATAACCTCTGCATTGTACAAACTGGGACTATTTGTGTGTGCATTGATAGCTGAGTGGTGTCCATCTCGTGTCTTTCACTCAACTTGCTATCCCTATATTCTATAACCTGAGGGGGCTTGGTGCATCAGGTGTTATTTAATATAGGATTTTCAAAGAGATATACTGTATTACGTATTTTTCTCTGTTATTTAGTCACCATATCTCTCCTTTATCTCTGCTGGTGCTGACTACACTGCGCAGGGGTTTGGGTTTAGGGATATAGTGCTGCTAATAATTGTACTGTGTTACCTCATACTGCAAGTATCATGTCTGCTTCTGAGGGTAACGGTTCTGGGGCGGAACACACTGCTGGTGTTGCTGAAGCCACAGGCACATATGGGGAGAATTTAGCAGCTGTGGGCTCTGGTTCTGTGGGCTCCTTGCCCCCCAGTGGGACTGTGGCAACGGAGGCACATACTGACCCTCCGTGGGCCGCTTTTTCCACGCTTCTCCATACTCTAGTTCATAAACTAACACCCCCTATGGGACCCCCAATGCCGGTACTACCGTATGTGGTCCCTGCAGCTAACCCGCCGTGGGCGGATGATTTATCTGCTCAATTAAAGAAGTTGAACCAGTCCCTGACTACTAAAAAGTCTGACCAACGCTCGCCTAAGTCCAAGAGGTCCTCTAAGCGCGCGCTCGTCTCCTCACAATCCACTGCTGTCACTGACACCTCGTCTGATGACGACAGCACATACACTGACCCCACAGGTTCTGACTCAGATACGGCTGATGGGGAGGGTAGTTCACATGTGGATGTTCCTGATCTTTTGGAGGCTGTTAAGTTAATTCTGCAGATTACGGATGATCCCGAGCCATCCGTTCCTCCTAAGAAACCAGATAGGTTCAAGCGTCAGAAGGTGATTAAACAAGTTTTACCTCACTCTGACCACCTAGTGGATATACGTCAGGAACCCTGGCAAAGTCCGGGTACGAAGTTTGTGCCTCAAAAGAAGATGCTGGCTCGCTATCCCCTCGCGGCAGAGCTGTCTAAGAATTGGGAAACGCCTCCTCCAGTAGACTCACATGTGGCTAGGATGGTGGTTTCCTCAGCTCTACCTGTCACTACCGTCACGTCTCTAAAAGAGCCTACGGATAAACGTGTCGAGGGTTGTCTAAAGGCGATTTACACCCTCACGGGTGCTGCACAATGGCCCACTATTGCAGCTACATGGGCGGCAGAGGCTATTGAAGCATGGGCCCAGAGGCTATTGGAGCATGGGCTGAAATCTCCTCTGACCATGCTAGACAATGCTTGTCCTATATTGTCACAGCTTCTCGCTATATTAAAGAGGCGGCTTATGATGCCGGTATCCTAGCAGCCAAGGCCTCTACTACGTCAGTCCTGGCTCGCAGGATATTGTGGTTGAGATCCTGGTCTGTGGATCTGGACTCTAGAAAAACCCTGGAGGTACTCCCTTTCAAGGGGGATATTCTGTTTGGGGAGGACTTAAATAAGATAGTGGCTGATTTGGCTACTGCCAAAACTGCCTGTCTGCCTAATACAGCTCCTTCTGTGTCGAAGGCCAAAGGCACGTCCTTTCGCCCCTTTCGTCCTTCAGGTAAAGCAAAAGGTCAGGCGTACCATAAGCAGGCCCGCACTTCCAGAACTGGTAAGCCGAAGCCCAAAAGAGCTTGGGCTGCCCGTCAGCCAGCAGCCAAGACCGATAAGCCTGCCGCATGACGGGGCGGGCCTCCCCCTGGGGGATCCCAGGGTGGGGGGCCGGCTTCTAGGATATACCCAGGAATGGTTGATGACCACTTCAGATGCCTGGGTACGGGAAGTCGTCACTTGAGGTTACGCCATAACCTTCAAAAACCGACCCCCTCATCGATTTTGCCAGACAGACGTCTCGTCGGACCAGACAAAGGCAAACACTCTGCATTCGGTGGTACAGACCCTCCTGGATACAGGAGTCGTAGTACAGGTGCCTCTTGCTCAGAGGGGCCGGGGGTACTATTCTCCGCTGTTTCTAGTCCCGAAACCGAATGGGTCCTCCCGGCCCATTCTCAACCTCAAGGCACTGAACAAATTTGTGAAGGTTTCCAAGTTCCGTATGGAAACCCTTCGCTCTATAGTTCTGGCCTTGGAATCTGGGGACTACATGGTCTCCCTGGACATACAGGATGCTTACCTGAATATGCCTATAGCAGTGTCACATCAACAATACCTGAGGTTCGCTATTGGCAACCTCCATTACCAGTTTCGGGCGTTACCTTTTGGTTTAACAACGGCTCCGCGAGTCTTCACCAAAGTTATGGCGGTGATGACGGTGGTACTCTGCCGTCAAGGGGTCAGGATACTGCCGTATCTGGACGACTTGTTAATCCTGGCAAATTCCCCAGATCTTCTCCTGCGTCATCTGGATATGACGGTCCGGTTTCTACAAGCCCACGGGTGGCTCATCAACTGGAAGAAATCCTCCCTGGTCCCTGCTCAGAGCATGGTGCATCTGGGAGCGCTGTTGGACACTCACAACCAGAGGTTGTTCTTGTCTCAGGAGAAAGTCCTGAAACTTCAGGACAGGATTCGTTGCTTCCTTTCTCGTCCGCAAGTGTCGATACATTCGGCAATGCAGGTGCTGGGCCTCATGGTGTCAGCATTCGACATGGTGGAGTATGCTCAATTCCATTCTCGCCCCCTCCAGAAGCTGATTCTAGCCAAGTGGGATGGCCTGCCTCAACGGATCAGGTCTCACATGATCTCTTTGACTCCGGAGGTCCGTCTGTCGCTGCTCTGGTGGCTCCTGGACCAACAATTGTGCAGAGGCCATCCCTTCTGGATATCCAACTGGGTCCTGTTGACGACAGATGCCAGTCTAAGAGGTTGGGGCGCGGTGCTGGAGCAGCACTCCTTGCAGGGTCGGTGGACCAAGGAGGAATCTCTCCTCTCGATCAACATTCTGGAATTTTTCGGGCGGTCTTCAATGCGTTGAACCTAGCCCAGCATTTGATTCAGAACCGTCCTGTTCAAGTGCAGTCGGACAACGCCACCACAGTGGCTTACATAAATCATCAAGGTGGCACTCAAAGCCGTTTGGCAATGAAGGAAACCTCACGGATTCTACGTTGGGCAGAACGCCATCTACCGGCAATATCGGCAATATTCATTCCGGGAGTCCTGAATTGGGAAGCGGACTTTCTCAGTTGTCAGGACGTGCATACCGGCGAGTGGGGCCTCCATCCAGAAGTGTTTCAACTCCTCGTGGAAAGGTGGGGTCTTCCAGATGTGGATCTGATGGCGTCTCGACACAATCACAAGGTTCCGGTCTTCGGAGCAAGGACAAGGGATCCTCAAGCAGCATTCGTGGATGTGCTGGCAGTGCCGTGGAGGTTTTGGCTGCAGTACGTGTTCCCTCCGGTGTCACTCCTGCCCAGGGTAATTCGGAAGTTCAAGCAAGAAAAAGGAAATCTGCTTCTCATAGCTCCGGCGTGGCCCAGACGGCACTGGTTCTCAGACCTGCAAGACCTATCGTCAGAGCGTCCATTCTACTTCCACAACGCCCAGACCTCCTCGTTCAGGGCCCCTGTGTCTACCAGGACCTAGCCCGGCTGTCTTTGACGGCGTGGCTCTTGAAGCTTCCGTCTTAAGAGCTAAGGGTTTTTCTGAAGAGGTCATTAAAACTATGTTGCGGGCCCGGAAACCGGCCTCTGCTCGGATTTACCATCGGGTCTGGCATTCCTACTTTGTTTGGTGCGCATCTAACCATTATGACGCTTCCAAGTTTAGTACATCCAAACTTTTGGCTTTTCTACAGCAGGGCCTAGATTTAGGCCTGCGTCTGGCCTCCCTCAAGGTTCATACTTCTGCCTTGTCGGTGTGGTTTCAGAGAAAAATTGCGACTTTACCTGATGTTCATACTTTCACTCAGGGTGTGTTGCGTATCCAATCTCCCTATGTCCCGCCTGTGGCTCCTTGGGACTTGACAGTGGTTTTGGAGGCGTTGCAGGAGCCTCCATTTGAACCTCTTGGTTCAAGCTGACCTTAAGTGGCTTTACCTTAAGGTGGTGTTCTTGCTGGCTATTGCCTCTGCTAGAAGAGTGTCGGATTTGGGTGCCTTGTCTTGTAGTTCCCCATATCTGATTTTTCACCGTGACCGGGCGGTTCTTAGGACTCGTCCCGGATATTTACCTAAGGTGGTTTCTTTGTTCCACCTTAATCAGGAGATTGTGGTTCCAGCTTTTGTTTCTCCTGATGTGTCTCCCAAAGAACGGTCTTTGGATGTGGTACGGGCTCTCCGTATCTATGTGAAGAGAACTGCTTCTATTCGAAAGTCTGATTCTCGATTTGTTTGGATTTCACAAACGTGGCTGGCCTGCTCACAAGCAGACCCTGGCCAGGTGGATTAGAATGGTGATTGCGCATGCTTATGTGAAGGCTGGTCTGTCAGCTCCTGTTCACATTACGGCCCATTCTACTCGGTCTGTGGGACCTTCATTGGGCGGCCCGCCGTGGTGCAACCCTTGAACAATTGTGCAAGGCGGCTACGTGGTCATCTGTGAACACGTTCATAGGGTTCTATGTCTTCAATACTGCCGCTTCCCAGGATGCTTCCTTTGGACACAGGGTTCTTGCGCCCGCTACAGTGCGTCCCCTCCCATAAGGAACTGCTTTAGGACATCCTCCTTGTGGAGCCCAGTGTACCCCGCAGCAGAAAACGAGTTTTATGGTAAGAACTTACCCTTGTTAAAACTCTTTCTGCGAGGTACACTGGGCTCCACAAGGCGCCCACCCTGACGCACTTAGCTTTTTTGGGTTGATATGGCATTAGCTGCTGACACTTCTCTTGTCGTGAGAGTGTGGTGTATGTGGCTACTAACCGTTGTCGTCTCTTTTCCTGCTACTGCATTGGGCTGGTTAACTAAACTGAGCTCCTGTGCTGGGAGGCGGGGTTATAGAGGAGGCGGCGCTGTGCATTCTGGGAACAGTCAAAGCTTTGAGCCTGTTGGTGCCTCGGATCAAGATCCTACTCTACACCCCATTGTCCAGACTTGTGGAGCCCAGTGTGCCTCGCAGAAAGAGTTTTAACAAGGGTAAGTTCTTACCATAAAACTCGTGTTTTATATTTATATATATATATATATATATATATACACACACACACACACACACACACACACACACACACACACACACACACACAGCCGGCCCGAGCTTAATTTTTTTGGTAAGCGAATTTAGCGCCCCTTGATGGGATCAAATTCTAAAAGAGGTGTGGTCTCACAAGGAAGGGGCGTGGCCACACAATAGTGCCCCCAGGGGTCCAGGGAGATTGTCAATGACAGGGAGAAAGTGCGTGACTGGGTGGCAGAGGTGATGGAGATAGTGGGTGACTGATGAGGCTGGTGTTACAGGGAGATAGTGAGTGCCATGTGCCCACAGTGCTACATGTGACCCCACAGTGCCAGATACAGATATGCCCCCACAGTGCTATGTGCCAGATATGCCCCACAGTGCCATATGACCACAATGCCACATATGCCCCCACAGTGCTAGCTATGCCCCCACAGTGCTAGCTATGCCCACAATGCCAGATATGCCCCCATAGTGCTGCTCACCGTTTTGCTGCTGTGTGTGTGTGTGTGTGGAGAGCGCAGCGCGCGCCTCTCCTGCCTGCCGCCCTGCCCCTCAGTCTGGTCTCCGGCGGTGACGGCAGAGTGTATATCTCAAATCAGGCGCCGGTCCGCGAGCTCTGATTGGCTAACGAACCGGCACCTGATTTGAGCTATACACTCCGCCGTCACTGCTGGAGACCAGACTGAGGGGCAGGGCGGCAGGCAGGAGAGGCGCGCGCTATGCTCTCCGTGCCTCTTGTGGATGGGCGGCGGATCGCGATCGACTGGTCGCATGTCCGATCGCGATCGACTGTTTGGCCACCCCTGCCGGCGCCTTCAACACTGTGACGCCTTACCCGTGCGCGTACCACGCGTAACGGGCGTGCCGGCCCTATATATATATATATATATATATAATATAGCTACACAGTCTATACATCTCAGTGTATTTTTCTGTGTATTTCAGTCACCCCATACCGGTTTATTTCTCTGTTTGTGTCCTGCTTTTATTAGTACATGAATCAGGGGATTAGGTATTCATATTGTTTGGCTATAATGTCTGCCACACAGGGCGGGAATTCTGCGGACGCTCCTGCCTCCGGCAGTGCTGATCCCACGTATTTACCAGGGGGGATCCTGCTGCTGAGGATGTGGGTGCTGGGTCCCTTACCTCTCCCACTCCACCTGTAGCACCCATGGCCAATCAATAGCCACCCTGGGCTACCTTCTCTTGTATGTTACATACTTTGGTAACACATATTACGCCCCCTGAGGGACTTCCTGTGCGATTTCAGCCACAAATTGTCCCTGTAGCAAATCTGCCTTGGGCGGACACACTATCTAACCAGATACAGGTTTTAAATAAATCTTTTGTTAAACAGAAGTCTACACCTCAGCCTTCTGGGGCTAAGTGGCCCTCTAAGCGTGTGGTTTCCTCCTCTCAATCCACTCATGTATCAGATACTTCTTATGATGAGGATGGGGTCTATACTGATCCGACTGATTATGACTTGGCGGCCTCTGATGATGGGTAGCATGTCACTCAGATTGATGTCCCTGACTTAGTGGAAGCTATCAAAATGGGTCTCCAGATTGATGATGAAGCTGATCCCACTATCGCATCAAAAAAGCCTGATAAATTCAAGCGTCAGAAAGTGGCTAAAGTAGTTTTCCTCACTCTGACCTTTTAATTGACATACGTCAAGAGGCTTGGGTCTCCCCAGGAAAGAAGTTTGCCATATCCAAGAAGATGTTGGCTCGTTTTCCTATCCCTGCGGTGTTGAATAACAAGTGGGAAACTCCACCGCGCTCGTCGACTCTCATGTCGGCCGGATTGTGGTATCCTCTTTTCTGCCTGTCACCACTGTCACCTCCCTGAAGGAACCGACAGATAAGCGTGTGGAGGGATGCCTGAAGTGTATTTATTCCTTAACAGGGGCACTTCACAGGCCCACTATTGCGGCCTCCTGGGCTGCAAAAGCTATTGATGCGTGGGTTCTGGTTTTGTAGGAAGATCTACCTCAGGATATTTCTGACATTGCCAAACAGTGTCTGTCTCATATTACGACCGCCTCCCATTATACTGAAGAGGCGTCCTCTGAGGCAGGTATTCTGGCGTCCAAAGCGTCCACTACGTCTATTTTTGCTTGCCGGATTCTGTGGTTGCGGTCCTGGAAGGTGGACCTAGATTCCAAGAAGACTCTGGAGGTACTCCCTTTTAAGGGAGACATTCTATTTGGAGAAGATCTTAATAAGATCGTGACTAACTTAGCCTCTGCTAAGACTGCGTGCCTTCCTAATACTACCCCTTCTGCTCCGAAAGCTAAAAGTACTACTTTTCATTTCTTTCGGACTTCAGGTAAATCAAAGGATCAGGTGTACTTGAGCAAGCCTCGTACTTCCAAAACCGGTAAGCCTAAAATCGAAACAATCCTGGGCTTCCCGTCAGCCTGCTTCCAAACAGGACAAGCCTGCAGCATGACGGGACGGGTTTCCACTTGGGGGACCCAAGGGTTGGAGGCCGACTCCTGTACTTCACCCAGGTCTGGTTAAGGACCACTTCAGATGCGTGGGTGCAGGACGTTGTCTCACGGGTATGCGGTCTCTTTCAAGAGACGTCCCCCTCGCCAGTTCTGCGCAATGGTCATCCCTTCGTACCCGTTGAAGGCACAAGCTCTACACTTGGTTGTCCAATCCCTCCTGGAGTGGTTGTGCCGGTGCCTATCTCTCAAAGAGGGAGGGGCTACTACTCGACCCTGTTTCTAGTACCGTAAATCCAATGGGTCTTTCCGGCCTATTCTCAACCTCAAGTCACTGAACAAGTTTGTGAGAGTTTCCAAGTTCCGTATGCTGTCTCTGCCGTTTGGACTGACCATGGCCCCTCGGAGTTTCACCAAGGTCATGGCCGTGATGACAGCTCATCTCCGTCAACAGGGAATCAGGATCCTACCGTATCTGGATGACCTGCTGATCCTGACAAGCTCCCAAGATGTCCTCCTGAGTCATCTCCAGCTGACTGTGCAATTCCTCACAGCCCACGGGTGGCTGATCAATTGGAAAAAGTCCTCCCTGGTCCCTGTGCAGCGAATGGTGCACCTGGGTGCTCTACTGGATACGCACAGCCGGAGGTTGTTTCTGTCTCCAGAGAAGGTCCTGAGGCTTCAGGACAGGATCATATACTTCCTCCCTGGCCCAAGAGTGTTCGTTCACTCGGCGATGCAAGTACTAGGCCTGCTGGTGTCTACTTTCGACATGGTGGAGTATGCTCAATTCCATTCTCGCCCTCTCCAACGGTTAATCCTATGCAAGTGGGACGGTCTGCCTCAGCGGATCAGGTCTCAAATGATAGTCCTGACCCCAGAGGTCCGCTTGTCCTTGTCCTGGTGGCTCCAGGATCAACAGTTGAGCAGGAGCCGTCGCTTCTGGATTCCCAACTGGGTCCTCCTGACAACGGACACAAGTCTGAGGGGCTGGGGCGCGGTGTTCGAGCAACATTCTCTCCAGGGTCACTGGACCAAGGAGGAGTCTCTCCTCCTCATCAACATTCTGGAACTGCGGGCAGTGTTCAAGGCATTGACACTAGCCCTGCCTCTGTAAGGAACAGGCCTGTTCAAGTATAGACGGACAACACCACCGCAGTGGCATACATAAATCATCAAGGCGGCACTCGAAGCCGAAAAGCAATGATGGAAGTGTCCAGTATTCTTCAATGGGCGGAACGCCATCTGCCAGCAATATCGGCAGTGTTCGTTCCGGGTGTCATCAACTGGGAGTGGATTTCCTCAGTCGTCAGGACATACACGCTGGAGAGTGGATACTTCATCCGGAGGTGTTTCAACTCCTAGTGGACAAGTGGGGCCTACCAGACGTAGATTTGATGGCGTCTCGACACAATCACAAAATTCCGGTCTTCTGATCACAAACAGGGCAGCGTTCGTGGACGCACTGGCAATTCCATGGAAATTTTGCCTGCCATACGTTTTCCTCCGGAATCACTCCTGCCCAAGGAGGAATACTACTTCTAGCCGCTCCAGCGTGGCCCAGACTGCATTGGTTCTCAGACCTGCAGGGTCTATCGATGGAACGTCCTCTACTACTTCCTCAATGCCCAGACCTCCTCGTTCAGGGCACTTGTGTCTACCCAGACCTAGCCAGACTGGCTTTGACGGCGTTGCTCTTGAAGCGTCACTCCTAAGGACCAAAGCATTCTCTGAGGCAGTCATCCAAACTATGCTGAAGGCCCGTAAACCGGATTTGGCTTGGATTTACTACAGGGTCTGAAACTCTTATTTCACCTGGTGTGCTGCTAAGAACTACAATGTATAGAAGTTCAAAACCTCATGGCTTCTGGCCTTTCTGCAGCAAGGCCTGGACTTAGGCCTTCGTCTGGCTTCCCTCAAGGTTCATATTTCTGCCTTGTCGGTATGGTTTTCAGAGGAAAATTGCGTCTATTCCTGATGTTCATACATTCGCTCAGGGTGTTTTGCGGATACAACCTCCCTATGTCCCTCTCTGTGGCTCCATGGGATCTGTCTGTTGTCCTTAATGCCCTGCAAGGGTCTCCCTTTGAGCCTCTTGATTCTGTGGACCTGAAATGGCTTACTATTAAGGCCTGTTCCTGTTGGCTATTGCCTCTGCTAGAAAAGTGTCGGACTTATGGGCCCTACACACTGTGCGATTTTAGTGAAAGATATGAACAAACTCGTTCATTAATGAACGAGATACCGTTCATATCTTTCAGTGTGGAGGCACCAGCGATGAACAATGCGAGGCCCCGCGCTTGTTCATCGCTGGTGCCCCGTCGCCTGTGCATGCAGGCCAATATGGACGATCTCGTCCATATTTGCCTGCACTTCTATGGAGCCAGGTGACGGGGGGAGCTCGGCGACGGATCGGTATGTGTGTGTAGGGCCCATTAGGCGCTTTTTCCTGTCGTCCGCCCTTCCTGATATTTCATCGTGACCGGGCAGTTCTCCGTACTCGCCCTGCCCTGGTTACCTGCCTAAGGTAGTGTCATCTTTCCACCTTAACCAAGAGATTGTGGTTTTCAGCCTTTATCTCTCCTGGTTTGTCTTCCAAAGAAAGGTCTTTGGATGTGGTATGGGCTCTCCTTATATATGTGGAGAGGACTGCCTCCATTCGGATGTCTAATTCCCTCTTCGTACGTGGCTGGCCTGCAAACAAGCAAACTTTGGCCAGATGGATTAGAATGGTGATTGCACAAGCTTATGCGCAGGCTGGGCTCCCAGCTACTGCTGCTATCAAGGCCCATTCTACTTGGTCTGTTGGACCTTCTTGAACGGCCCGCCGTGGCGCGTCCGCAGAATAATTGTGCAAGGCGGCTACGTAGTCCTCAGTGAACACATTCATCAGGTTCTATGCCTTTGATACTTCCGCCTCCTTTGGACGCCGGGTTCTTGTGCCCACTACAGTGCGTCCCCTCCCATGAGGAACTGCTTTGGATCATCCCCGATGTTATTCCCTGCGGAATACCAGTGTACCCCACTGCAGGAAAGGAGATTTATGGTAGATTTGCCATTGTTAAATATCTTTCTGCGAGGTACACTGGATTTCACAGGGTGCCCACTCTGACGCACTTAGCTTCTTTGGGTTTGTATGGCATTAGCCGCTGGTCCCTTCTCCTGTCGTGAGAATGTGACTAACATCTACCGTCTCTTTACCTGCTACTGCATTGGGCTGGTTAACAAAACTGAGCTCCTGTGCACGGAGGAGGGGTTATATACAGGAGGCGGCGCAGTGCATCCTGGGAACAGTCAAAGCTTTAGCCTGTTGGTGCCTCGGATCAAGATCCAACTCTACACACCGATGTTATTCCTTGTGGAATCCAGTGTACCTCGCAGAAAGAGATTTAACAATTGTAAATCTACCATAAATCTCCTTCTTTTTTTTTTCTTCTTTTTTTAAGCAATGCACTACGCCGCTTTACACCCAGAAACTTGGTGGTTTATAAAAAAGAACAGTTTATAAGCTTCCCCACTCCCACCCCCTAGGTTCCATCCTATATCATGGATCTTCTCACTTTGCCCAAGGATAAAACTTTACACTGGCAGAATGCTTTTGGCAATGGTCATTGCGTGGACTGAAAACCGTGCAGCATTAAGTCTGCCATTCCTCTGCAGTTCAAAAGTTTTTAGAAGCTGCCATTTTAACAGTAGGAATGTGTTCTGTAGTATATCATGTAATAGACAGAGTTGCTGATCAACTAAAAGGTGCAGGCTCAGCATTATTTGCATAAATTATCCTTAGTAATCATAAACACTGGCATTTATTAAATACATGTATTATTTATACACAGTTACCCATTACGTAACTTGTACCCATTACCGTTTAACTTGCGTTTTCTAGAATGCTGCTACTTACGTTTTTTGTGTTCATTGAATGTAAGCACATTGTAAGCCTGCGGTAAGCTCTAAAATGTCTTTAAAACCATGTAAACGTAAGGGTGATTTCTCTAACGTCCTAAGTGGATGCTGGGGACTCCGTAAGGACCATGGGGAATAGAGGCTCCGCAGGAGACTGGGCACATCTAAAGAAAGCTTTAGGACTATCTGGTGTGCACTGGCTCCTCCCCCTATGACCCTCCTCCAAGCCTCAGTTAGATCTCTGTGCCCGAACGAGAAGGGTGCACACTAGGGGCTCTCCTGAGCTTCTTAGTGAAAGTTTTAGATTAGGTTTTTTATTTTCAGTGAGACCTGCTGGCAACAGGCTCACTGCATCGAGGGACTAAGGGGAGAAGAAGCGAACTCACCTGCGTGCAGAGTGGATTGGGCTTCTTAGGCTACTGGACATTAGCTCCAGAGGGACGATCACAGGCCCAGCTTGGATGGGTCCCAGAGCCGCGCCGCCGGCCCCCTTACAGAGCCAGAAGGCAGAAGAGGTCCGGAAAATCGGCGGCAGAAGACGTCCTGTCTTCAACAAGGTAGCGCACAGCACTGCAGCTGTGCGCCATTGCTCTCAGCACACTTCACACTCCGGTCACTGAGGGTGCAGGGCGCTGGGGGGGGGCGCCCTGAGACGCAATAAAAACACCTTGGATGGCAAAAAATGCATCACATATAGCTCCAGGGCTATATGGATGCATTTAACCCCTGCCAGAATCGATAAAAAGGCAGGAGAAAAGTCCGCAAAAAAGGGGCGGAGCCTATCTCATCAGCACACTGGCGCCATTTTCCCTCACAGCTCTGTTGGAGGGAAGCTCCCTGTCTCTCCCCTGCAGTCACTACACTACAGAAAGGGTTAAAAAAAGAGAGGGGGCACTAATTAGGCGCAGTATTAACTATACAGCAGCTATAAGGGGAAAAACACTTATATCAGGTTATCCCTGTATATATATAGCGCTCTGGTGTGTGCTGGCAAACTCTCCCTCTGTCTCCCCAAAGGGCTAGTGGGGTCCTGTCCTCTATCAGAGCATTCCCTGTGTGTGTGCTGTATGTCGGTACTTTTGTGTCGACATGTATGAGGAGAAAAATTATGTGGAGACGGAGCAGATTGCCTGTAATAGTGATGTCACCCCCTAGGGGGTCGACACCTGAGTGGATGAACTGTTGGAAGGAATTACGTGACAGTGTCAGCTCTGTATAAAAGACAGTGGTTGACATGAGACAGCCGGCTACTCAGCTTGTGCCTGTCCAGACGTCTCATAGGCCGTCAGGGGCTCTAAAGCGCCCGTTACCTCAGATGGCAGATATAGACGCCGACACGGATACTGACTCCAGTGTCGACGGTGAAGAGACGAATGTGACTTCCAGTAGGGCCACACGTTACATGATTGAGGCAATGAAAAATGTTTTACACATTTCTGATAATACGAGTACCACCAAAAAAGGGGTATTATGTTCGGTGAGGAAAAACTACCTGTAGTTTTCCTGAATCTGAGAAATTAAATGAGGTGTGTGATGATGCGTGGGTTTCCCCCGATAACAACGGATAATTTCTAAAATGTTATTGGCATTATATCCTTTCCCGCCAGAGGTTAGGGTGCGTTGGGAAACACCCCCTAGGGGGGATAAAGCGCTCACACGCTTGTAAGGGCTCTACCTTCGCCTGAGATGGCCGCCCTTAAGGATCCTGCTGATAGAAAGCAGGAGGGTATCCTAAAAGGTATTTACACACATACTGGTGTTATACTGCGACCAGCAATCGCCTCAGCCTGGATGTGCAGTGCTGGGTTGGCGTGGTCGGATTCCCTGACTGAAAATATTGATACCCTAGATAGGGACAGTATATTTTTGCCTATAGAGCATTTAAAAGATGCATTTTTATATATGCGTGATGCACAGCGGAATATTTGCCGACTGGCATCAAGTCTAAGCGCGTTGTCCATTTCTACCAGTAGAGGGTTATGGACACGTCAGTGGTCAGGTGATGCGTATTCCAAACGGCATTTGGAAGTATTGCTTTATTAAGGGAGGAGTTATTTGGGGTCGGTCTTTCAGACCTGGTGGCCACGGCAACAGCTGGGAATTCCACGTTTGTACCCCAGGTCGCCTCTCAACATGAGAAGACGCCGTATTATCAGGCGCAGTCTTTTCGTGGACAAGCGGGCAAAAGGTTCCTCATTTCTGCCCCGTGACAGAGGGAGAGGAAAAAGGCTGCAGAAATCAGCCAATTCCCAGGAACAGAAACCCTCTCCCGCCTCTGCCAAGCCCTCAGTATACGCTGGGGCTTTACAGGCAGAATCAGGCACGGTGGGGGGCCCGTCTCAATGAATTTCAGCGCGCAGTGGGCTCACTCGCAAGTAAACCCCTGGATCCTTCAGGTGATATCTCAGGGGTACAAATTAGAATTCGAGACGTCTCCCCCTCGCCGTTTCCTAAAGTCGGCTTTACCGATGTCTCCTTCTGACAGGGAGACAGTTTTGGAAGCCATTCACAAGCTGTATTCCCAGCAGGTGATAATCAAGATACCCCTCCTGCAACAGGGAACGGGGTATTATTCCACACTGTTGTGGTACCGAAGCCGGACGGCTCGGTGAGACCGATTCTAAATCTAAAATCTTTGAACACTTACATACAGAGGTTCAAATTCAAGATTGAGTCACTCAGAGCAGTGATTGCGAACCTGGAAGAAGGGGACTACATGATGTCTCGGGACATCAAGGATGCTTACCTTCATGTCAAAATTTACCCGTCTCACCAAGGGTACCTCAGGTTTATGGTACAGAACTGTCACTATCAGTTCAGACGCTGCCGTATGGATGGTCCACGGCACCCCGGGTCTTTACCAAGGTAATGGCCGAAATAATGATATTCCTTCGAAGGAAGGGAATTTTAGTTATCCCTTACTTGGACAATTCCCTGATAAGGGTAAGATCCAGGGAACAGTTGGAGGTCGGTGTAGCAAGGTAGTGTTGCGGCAGCACGATTGGATTATCAATATTCCAAAATCGCAGCTGGTTCCGACGACTTGTCTTCTGTTCCTAGGGATGATCCTGGACACAGTCCAGAAAAAGGTGTTTCTCCCGGAGGAGAAAGCCAGGGAGTTATCCGAGCTAGTCAGGAACCTCCTAAAACCGAGCCAAGTCTCAGTGCATCAATGCACAAGGGTTCTGGGTAAAATGGTGGCTTCCTACGAAGCAATCCCATTCGGCAGATTCCACGCAAGAACTTTCCAGTGGGACCTGCTGGACAAATGGTCTGGGTCGCATCTTCAGATGCATCAGCGGATAACCCTGTCACCAAGGACAAGGGTGTCCCTCCTGTGGTGGTTGCAGAGTGCTCATCTTCTAGAGGGCCGCAGATTCGGCATTCAGGACTGGGTCCTGGTGACCACGGATGCCAGCCTGCGAGGCTGGGGAGCAGTCACACAGGGAAGGAATATCCAGGGCTTATGGTCAAGCCTGGAGACATCACTTCACATAAATATCCTGAAGCTAAGGGACATTTACAATGCTCTAAGCTTAGCAAGACCTCTGCTTCAAGGTCAGCCGGTGTTGATCCAGTCGGACAACATCACGGCAGTCACCCACGTAAACAGACAGGGTGGCACAAGAAGCAGGAGGGCAATGGCAGAAGCTGCAAGGATTCTTCGCTGGGCGGAAAATCATGTGATAGCACTGTCGGCAGTATTCATTCCGGGAGTGGACAACTGGGAAGCAGACTTCCTCAGCACGACCTCCACCCGGGAGAGTGGGGACTTCACCCAGAAGTCTTCCACATGATTATAAACCGTTGGGAAAAACTCGACAGGTATTGCGCCAGGTCCAGGGACCCTCAGGCAATAGCTGTAGACGCTCTGGTAACACCGGGGGTGTACTAGTCAGGGTATGTGTTCCCTCCTCTGCCTCTCATACCCAAGGTACTGAGATTGATAAGATGGAGAGGAGTAAGCACTATATTCGTGGCTCCGGATTGGCCAAGAAGGACTTGGTAACCGGAACTTCAAGAGATGCTCACGGAGGATCCGTGGCCTCTACCTCTAAGAAGGGACCTGCTCCAGCAAGGACCCTGTCTGTTCCAAGACTTACCGCGGCTGCGTTTGACGGCATGGCGGTTGAACGCCGGATCCTGAAGGAAAAAAGGCATTCCGGATGAAGTCATCCCTATCCTGATCAAAGCCAGGAAGGATGTAACCGCAAAAACATTATCACCGCAATTGGCGAAAATATGTTGCGTGGTGCGAGGCCAGTAAGGCCCGACGGAGGAAATTCAACTGGGTCGATTCCTACATTTCCTGCAAACAGGAGTGTCTATGGGCCTGAAATTGGGGTCCATTAAGGTTCAAATTTCGGCCCTGTCAATTTTCTTCCAAAAAGAACTAGCTTCAGTCCCTGAAGTTCAGACGTTTGTAAAAGGGGTACTGCATATACAGCCTCCTTTTGTGCCTCCAGTGGCACTTTGGGATCTCAGGGTAGTTTTGGGTTCCAAAAGTCACATTGGTTTGAACCACTTAAATCTGTGGAGTTAAAATATCTCACATGGAAAGTGGTCATGCTGTTGGCCCTGGCCTGGGCCAGGCGCGTGTCAGAATTGGCGGCTTTATCCTAAAAAAGCCCTTATCTGATTTTCCATTCGGACAGGGCGGAATTGAGGACTCGTCCTAAGTTTCTCCCTAAGGTGGTTTCAGCGTTTCACCTGAACCAACCTATTTGTGGTGCCTGCGGCTACTAGGGACTTGGAGGACTCCAAGTTGCTAGACGTTGTCAGGGCCCTGAAAATATATGTTTCCAGGACGGCTGGAGTCAGGAAATCTGACTCGCTGTTTATCCTGTATGCACCCAACAAGCTGGGTGCTCCTGCTTCTAAGCAGACTATTGCTCGTTGGATTTGTAGTACAATTCAGCTTGCACATTCTGTGGCAGGCCTGCCACAGTCAAAAATCTGTAAATGCCCACTCCACAAGGAAGGTGGGCCCATCTTGGGCGGCTGCCCGAGGGGTCTCGGCTTTACAACTTTGCCGAGCAGCTACTTGGTCAGGAGCAAATACGTTTGTAAAATTCTACAAAATTGATATCCTGGCTGAGGAGGACCTGGAGTTCTCTCATTTGGTGCTGCAGAGTCATCCGCACTCTCCCGCCCGTTTGGGAGCTTTGGTATAATTCCCATGGTCCTTACGGAGTCCCCAGCATCCACTTAGGACGTTAGAGAAAATAAGAATTTACTTACCGATAATTCTATTTCTCATAGTCCGTAGTGGATGCTGGGTGCCCATCCCAAGTGCGGATTGTCTGCAATACTGGTACATAGTTATTGTTACCAAAAAATCGGGTTATTGCTGTAGTGAGCCATCTTTTCTAGAGGCTCCTCTGTTATCATGCCGTTAACTGGGTTCAGATCACAAGTTGTACGGTGTGATTGGTGTGGCTGGTATGAGTCTTACCCGGGATTCAAAATCCTTCCTTATTGTGTACGCTCGTCCGGGCACAGTGTCCTAACTGAGGCTTGGAGGAGGGTCATAGGGGGAGGAGCCAGTGCACACCAGATAGTCCTAAAGCTTTCTTTAGATGTGCCCAGTCTCCTGCGGAGCCTTTATTCCCCATGGTCCTTACGGAGTCCCCAGCATCCACTACGGACTATGAGAAATAGAATTATCGGTAAGTAAATTCTTATTTTCTCTAACGTCCTAGAGGATGCTGGGGACTCCGTAAGGACCATGGGGATAGACGGGCTCCGCAGGAGACATGGGCACTTTAAGAAAGACTAGTTCTGGGTGTGCACTGGCTCCTCCCTCTATGCCCCTCCTCCAGACCTCAGTTTGATACTGTGCCCAGTGGAGACTGGGTGCTTTTCAGGAGCTCTCCTGAGCTTTCTGACAGAAAGTATTTTGTTAGGTTTTTTATTTTCAGGGAGCACTGCTGGCAACAGACACCCTGCATCGAGGGACTGAGGGGAGAGAAGCAGCCCTACTCTCTGAGATGCAAGGTCCTGCTTCTTAGGCTACTGGACACCATTAGCTCCAGAGGGATTGGTACGCAGGATCTCCCCCCTCGCCGTCCGTCCCAGAGCTGCGCCGCCGTCCCCCTCGCAGAGCCGGAAGATAGAAGCCGGGTGAGTATGAGAAGAAAAGAAGACTTTAGAGGCGGCAGAAGACTTTGTGATCTTCACTGAGGTAACGCACAGTACTGCAGCTGTGCGCCATTGCTCCCATACACCTCACATACTCCGGTCACTGTAAGGGTGCAGGGCGCAGGGGGGGGTCGCGCCCTGGGCAGCAATATAAACCTTGTTTTGTCAAATATATAACATATATACAGCTGGGCACTGTATATATGTATGAGCCCCCGCCAATTTTACAGTTTAAGCGGGACAGAAGCCTGCCGCCGAGGGGGCGGGGCTTCTCCCTCAGCACTCACCAGCACCATTTTTTCTCCACAGCACCGCTGAGAGGAAGCTCCCCGGACTCTCCCCTGCTTATACCACGGTAGACAAGAGGGTTGGAAAGAGAGGGGGGGCACATAATTCGGCGCAAATTACATACAGCAGCGCTACTGGGTAAACATTAAGTTACTGTGTTATTCCTGGGTTATTTAGCGCTGGGGTGTTTGCTGGCATACTCTCTCTCTCTGTCTCTCCAAAGGGCCTTGTGGGGGAACTATCTTCAGAAAGGGCATTCCCTGTGTGTGTGGTGTGTCGGTACGCGTGTGTCGACATGTCTGAGGAAGAAGGCTATGTTAGAGAGGAGCGGGAGCAAATTAATGTGGTGTCTCCGCCGACAGCGCCGACACCTGACTGGATGGATATGTGGAATGTTTTAAATGCTAGTGTAAACTCATTGCACAAAAGATTAGACAAGGCTGAAGCTTTGGGACAGTCAGGGTCTCAACCCATGCCTGATCCTATGTCGCAGGGACCGTCAGGGTCTCATAAGCGCCCACTATCCCAGATTGTTGACACAGATACCGACACGGATTCTGACTCCAGTGTCGATTACGATGATGCAAAGTTACAGCCAAAATTGGCAAAATCCATTCGATATATGATTATGGCAATAAAAGATGTTTTGCACATCACAGAGGAACCCCCTGTCCCTGACAAGACGGTACATATGTACAAGGGAAAGAAGCCTGAGGTAACCTTTCCCCCCTCACACGAGCTGAACGAGTTATGTGAAAAAGCTTGGGAATCTTCAGATAAAAGACTGCAGATTTCCGAAAGGATTCTTATGGCGTATCCTTTCCCGTCAACGGATAGGTTACGATGGGAATCCTCCCCTAGGGTGGACAAAGCATTAACACGCTTATCCAAGAAGGTAGCCCTCCCGTCCCAGGATACGGCTACCCTCAAAGATTCTGCTGACCGCAAACAGGAGATTACCCTGAAGTCCATTTATACACATTCAGGTACCTTACTCAGACCGGCAATTGCGTCGGCCTGGGTGTGTAGTGCTGTAGCGGCATGGACGGATACCTTATCTGAGGGGATGGATACCCTAGATAAGGATACTATTTTATTGACCCTGGGGCATATAAGAGATGCTGTCCTATATATGAGAGATGCTCAAAGAGACATTAGTCTACTGGGTTCTAGAATAAACGCTATGTCGATTTCTGCCAGAAGAGTCCTATGGACACGGCAAGGGACAGGTGATGCTGACTCAAAAAGGCATATGGAGGTTTTACCTTACAGGGGTGAGGAATTGTTTGGGGAAGGTCTCTCGGACCTAGTCTCCACAGCTACAGCTGGAAAATCAATTTTTTTACCTTATGTTCCCTCACAGCATAAGAAAGCTCCGCATTACCAAATGCAGTCCTTTCGGTCACAAAGAAACAAGAGAGTGCGAGGTGCGTCCTTTCTTGCCAGAGGAAAAAAGCTGCACAACACCTAGTTGCCAGAAACAGAAGTCCTCCCCGGCCTCTACAAAATCTACCGCATGACGCTGGGGCTCCACTGGCGGAATCCGGCCCAGTGGGGGCACGTCTTCGGAGTTTCAGCCACATCTGGGTTCACTCCCAGGTGGATCCCTGGGCAATAGAAATTGTTTCTCAGGGTTACAAGCTGGAATTCGAAGAAATGCCTCCTCGACGATTTTTCAAATCGGCCCTACCAACTTCTCCCCAGGAAAGGGAGATAGTGTTATATGCAATACAAAAATTGTATCTTCAACAGGTGGTGGTCAAGGTTCCCCTCCTCCAACAAGGAAAGGGATATTACTCGACCATGTTTGTAGTCCCGAAACCGGACGGTTCGGTCAGACCCATATTAAATTTGAAATCCCTGAACCTATACTTGAAAAGGTTCAAGTTCAAGATGGAATCGCTAAGAGCGGTCATCGCAAGCCTGGAAGGGGGGGATTTTATGGTGTCCCTGGACATAAAGGATGCATACCTTCATGTCCCCATTTATCCACCTCATCAGGCGTACCTCAGATTTGCGGTAAAGGACTGTCATTACCAATTTCAGACGTTGCCGTTTGGTCTCTCCACGGCCCCGAGAATTGTCAACAAGGTAATGGCGGAAATTATGGTGCTCCTGCGCAAGCAAGGTGTCACAATTATCCCGTACTTGGACGATCTCCTCATAAAAGCGAGATCAAGAGAGCAGTTGCTGAACAGCGTATAACTTTCACTGAAAGTATTACAGCAACACGGCTGGATTCTCAATATCCCGAAGTCGCAGTTGGTTCCTACGACTCGTCTATCTTTCTTGGGCATGATTCTGGACACGGACCAGAAGAGGGTTTATCTCCCGATAGAAAAGGCCCAGGAACTCATAACTCTTGTCAGGAACTTATTGAAACCAAAACAGGTGTCAGTGCATCACTGCACTCGAGTCCTGGGAAAGATGGTGGCATAATACGAGGCCATTCCCTTCGGCAGGTTCCATGCAAGGACTTTCCAATGGGACCTAGTGGACAAGTGGTCCGGGTCACATTTACAGATGCATCGGTTGATCACCCTGTCCCCCAGGGCCAGGGTATCACTCCTGTGGTGGCTGCAGAGTGCTCACCTTCTAGAGGGCCACAGATTCGGCATTCAGGGCTGGATCCTGGTGACCACAGACGCAAGCCTCCAAGGTTGGGGAGCAGTCACACAGGGAAGAAGTTTCCAAGGTCTTTGGTCAAGTCAAGAGACTTGTCTTCACATCAACATCCTGGAACTAAAGGCCATATACAACGCCCTACGTCAAGCGGAGACCTTACTTCGCGACCAACCGGTTCTGATCCAGTCAGACAACGTCACCGCAGTGGCTCATGTAAACCGCCAAGGCAGCACAAGAAGCAGAGTGGCGATGGCAGAAGCCACCAGAATTCTTCGCTGGGCGGAGAATCACGTAAGCGCACTGTCAGCAGTGTTCATTCCGGGAGTGGACAACTGGGAAGCAGACTTCCTCAGCAGACACGACCTACATCCGGGAGAGTGGGGACTTCATCAGGAAGTCTTCGCACAGATTGCAAGTCGGTGGGAACTGCCACAGATAGACATGATGGCGTCCCGCCTCAACAAAAAGCTACAGAGGTATTGCGCAAGGTCAAGAGACCCTCAGGCAGTAGCTGTAGACGCCCTAGTGACACCGTGGGTGTTCCGGTCGGTCTATGTATTTCCTCCTCTTCCTCTCATACCCAAGGTGTTGAGGATAATAAGACAAAGAGGAGTGAGAACAATTCTCATTGTTTCAGATTGGCCACGGAGGACCTGGTATCCGGATCTGCAGGAAATGCTCACAGAAGATCCGTGGCCTCTTCCTCTAAGACAGGACCTGTTGCAGCAGGGGCCCTGTCTGTTCCAAGACTTACCACGGCTGCGTTTGACGACATGGCGGTTGAACGCCGGATCCTAGCAGAGAAAGGCATTCCGGTTGAGGTCATCCCTACGCTGATAAAGGCTAGGAAGGATGTAACGTCAAAACATTATCACCGTATATGGCGAAAATATGTTTCTTGGTGTGAGGCCAGGAATGCTCCTATGGAAGAATTCCATCTGGGCCGTTTCCTTCACTTCCTACAAACTGGAGTGAATTTGGGCCTAAAATTAGGCTCTATTAAGGTCCAGATTTCGGCCTTATCCATTTTCTTTCAAAAAGAATTGGCTTCTCTTCCAGAAGTTCAAACTTTTGCGAAAGGAGTGCTGCATATTCAGCCTCCTTTTGTGCCTCCGGTGGCACCTTGGGACCTTAACGTGGTGTTAAGTTTTCTAAAATCACACTGGTTTGAACCACTTAAAACGGTGGAGTTGAAATATCTCACGTGGAAGGTGGTCATGTTGTTAGCCTTGGCTTCGGCTAGGCGAGTTTCGGAATAGGCGGCTTTATCACATAAAAGCCCATATCTGGTATTCCATATGGATAGAGCGGAGTTGGGGACCCGTCCTCAATTCCTACGTAAGGTGGTCTCATCCTTTCATATGAACCAACCTATTGTGGTGCCTGTGGCTACGCGTGACTTGGAGGATTCCGAGTTACTTGATGTGGTCAGGGCTTTGAAAATGTACGTGGCCAGGACGGCTAGAGTCCGGAAAACTGAAGCGCTGTTTGTCCTGTATGCAACCAACAAGATTGGTGCCCCTGCTTCAAAGCAGACTATTGCTCGCTGGATTTGTAACATGATTCAGCAAGCGCATTCTATGGCTGGATTGCCGTTGCCGAAATCGGTCAAGGCCCATTCCACCAGGAAAGTGGGCTCTTCTTGGGCGGCTGCCCGAGGGGTCTCGGCACTACAGCTGTGTCGAGCTGCTACTTGGTCGGGTTCAAACACCTTTGCAAAATTCTATAAGTTTGATACCCTGGCTGAGGAGGACCTCATGTTTGCTTAATCGGTGCTGCAGAGTCATCCGCACTCTCCCGCCCGTTTGGGAGCTTTGGTATAATCCCCATGGTCCTTACGGAGTCCCCAGCATCCTCTAGGACGTTAGAGAAAATAAGATTTTAAACCTACCGGTAAATCTTTTTCTCGTAGTCCGTAGAGGATGCTGGGCGCCCGTCCCAAGTGCGGAGTACTTGTGCAATAATTGTATATAGTTATTGCTTCAATAAGGGTTATGTTATAGTTGCATCGGTCCTGCACTGATGCTATGTTGTTTTTTCATACTGTTAACTGGGTAGTTTATCACAAGTTATACGGTGTGATTGGTGTGGCTGGTATGAATCTTGCCCTGGATTAACAAAATCCTTTCCTCGTACTGTCCGTCTCCTCTGGGCACAGTTTCTCTAACTGAGGTCTGGAGGAGGGGCATAGAGGGAGGAGCCAGTGCACACCCAGAACTAAAGTCTTTCTTAAAGTGCCCATGTCTCCTGCGGAGCCCATCTATCCCCATGGTCCTTACGGAGTCCCCAGCATCCTCTACAGACTACGAGAAAAAGATTTACCGGTAAGTTTAAAATCTTATTTTTATATTAGTACTGTTACTTTTTTCTTTTATTTTTAATGTGGAGCTACTTTTTAGTTTTTTGAGTGATTCAGGCAGAGATATGTCAAGCTTTCCACAGAGTGGAGAAGTAACCAATCACCGTCGACCTATCATTTTATAGAATGTACTTTATAAATGCTTACTAGAGTTGATAGGTTGCTATGGGTTTGTACATTACTCCACTCTCTACCAAACCTGATCAAATTGTGGGGCTCAACACTAGAGAGAAGGGAAACTCAACAGGGAAAAGTTTAATAGAATGTAGTTTAATGACATGGCGTCTAATTCAGCATTTCATGGTTTTCCCAATTTACCATTGTTTATGCACAGTGGTTGTGTTCACTCTAGCCCTCTACACCTGCCACCACCCATGCAGTTCCTCTTTCCTGCCTTGGGTGTAGCTCTCTGGTGCATCTAGCACACTCTGGTCTGTATCTCCACACTGAGATACAGACCAGAGTGTGCTAGAAGCACCAGAGCTATACCACATGCAGGAAAGAGGAACTTCATGGGTGGTGACAGGTGCAGGGTGCTAGAATGAACACTAAAGTGGGATTTTAAAACTGTTTTAGTAAAAGATATAGAAGTGTTTGCTTGGAATGCAATTCAAGTGTGTGTTTATTGGTAAACGTTATATGCATTGTAGTTGTTACAGTATGTATATAATTTATTAAGTCATGTTTGCCCGCCTCTTCAGTTCATCTGTATATCTTCTTGCAGAGCAAAACTGAACTATAATCGCCCCAAATATGATGGTTCCATCTACCGGATTGAAATGGAAGGAATTTCGGTGTCGGTTATGAAAGAAATACTGGACTACATTTTCAGCGGACAGGTAGTGTTCCCAGCATATAGATTTATGTGCACAGGTGTACAGTTTATTGTCATGTGTTATGTTTGGGTGTGGTGTGATTTGTCAACAGTCATATGTTGACATTTATCATGTAGACACTGATGAAATATCAACATGTTAGAATATCAACATTCCGTCCCTGGTGGCCCAGTGGTGACTTTCCTGCTCCTGGGTCCAGCACTGGTTTTGGGTCCTGGTGGTCATGTGGCCATCACTTCGGCTCAGACCTCCAATCCTCCAGCATTCGAGTATTATTCCCATATCCCTAGTCCCTAACCCTAATCCACCCCGCAGCCTAACCCTAATATTGACATTCTGGTAATGTTGAAATTTCACATGTAGACATTGAGACTGTTGACGGTAAATGATTGGAAGGAAGTGCCTAGTTGGTTGTATAATCATTACACATTCTAACACACCCAGGTAGAACTGTCTTTCATAACAGCGGAGGGTTGTACCAGTCTAGTAAACCATAGACGGACTGTATTCTTGCCACCTGGATTACTGAACAGCAGGACTCTTCTAGAAGTTGGGAAGGAACCTGTTAACACTCAGTCTAACCTGTATTTCACTTTTTGCTAGCCGCTCATCAATATAAATGCAAGCTTTGTCATTGCTTGTACTCGCATGTCTAGATGTGTATGCTGTAAGCTAGATGTCAGTACATCTTATTTCACAAGAGTCTTACATTTATAATACTGCTGTAAAGTCTCATCTACATACTATATAGCAGTTATACACATCCATTACTGCAATTTTCCAAATAGTAAAAACTTGTCATTGAGTGTTTATTCTTTCACTTTGATAGGCTTTTAAAATATGTGTAAAATAGAACTTAGCATCCAGCCTCCTGTATGCACCCAGCCAGCCAAAGAGCCTGCCACATACAGTGCTAGATACAATGTCCTAGAGCATCGATTTTCAACCGCTGTGCCGCGGCACACTAGTGTGCCGTGAGCGATATCTAGGTGTGCCGCCACCAGTCAGAGATGCTGCCCGCCAGACAGATCCGTTGCCGCCTGCCAACCAGAGAGCCGCCGCCCGCCGCAATCAATAGCCGGCTCGGGCAGCGCTGTGCTGTGTGCACTTCCGCGTGCGTGACCTATGAGTCATGCACGCGGAAGTGCACACTGCACATCGCTGCCCGAGCCGGCTATTGATTGCGGCGGTCGGCAGCTCTCTGGTTGGCCACGTCTCATTCCTGCCTGCAGTGCCTGCTCGCCCGCTCACTGGCCTCTCCACGTCGCATTCCTGCCTGGAGTGCCCATCCGTCCACTGGCCACTGCAGCTTCTCCATCCATGCTGCCATCACAGCATTACAGCTGCAGGTTTTAAATTTAAAATAAAAAATGTATTTATTTATGTAAGCAATGTTTGGAATCACTGGGCGTGAGGGGGGGGATGTGAACAGCAGGGATTATTATTGGGGGCAGTGAGTGGAATTACTGGGGGGACAGTGTGTGGTAGAATTACTGGGGGAACAGTGTGTGGCATTATTAAGGAATAGATATGTTTCTCTGACGTCCTAGTGGATGCTGGGGACTCCGTCAGGACCATGGGGATTAGCGGCTCCGCAGGAGACAGGGCACAAAAATAAAGCTTTAGGATCAGGTGGTGTGCACTGGCTCCTCCCCCTATGACCCTCCTCCAAGCCTTAGTTAGGTTTTTGTGCCCGTCCGAGCAGGGTGCAATCTAGGTGGCTCTCCTAAAGAGCTGCTTAGAAAAAGTTTTTAGGTTTTTTATTTTACAGTGAGTCCTGCTGGCAACAGGCTCACTGCTACGATGGACTTAGGGGAGAAGAAGTGAACTCACCTGCGTGCAGGATGGATTGGCTTCTTAGGCTACTGGACACCATTAGCTCCAGAGGGATCGAACACAGGCCCAGCCATGGAGTCCGGTCCCGGAGCCGCGCCGCCGACCCCCTTGCAGATGCCGAAAAGTGAAGAGGTCCAGAAACCGGCGGCAGAAGACTTTTCAGTCTTCATGAGGTAGCGCACAGCACTGCAGCTGTGCGCCATTGTTGTCACACACTTCACACCAGCGGTCACTGAGGGTGCAGGGCGCTGTGGGGGGCGCCCTGGGCAGCAATGAAATACCTATACTGGCTAAAAGATACATCACATATAGCCCCTGGGGCTATATGGATGTATTTAACCCCTGCCAGGTCTCAGAAAAACGGGAGAAGAAGCCCGCCGAAAAGGGGGCGGGGCCTATTCTCCTCAGCACACAGCGCCATTTTCCCTCACAGAAATGCTGGTGGGAAGGCTCCCAGGCTCTCCCCTGCACTGCACTACAGAAACAGGGTTAAAACAGAGAGGGGGGGCACTTATTTGGCGATATGATTATATATATTAAGATGCTATAAGGGAAAAACACTTATATAAAGGTTGTCCCTGTATAATTATAGCGTTTTGGTGTGTGCTGGCAAACTCTCCCTCTGTCTCTCCAAAGGGCTAGTGGGGTCCTGTCCTCTATCAGAGCATTCCCTGTGTGTGTGCTGTGTGTCGGTACGTGTGTGTCGACATGTATGAGGACGATGTTGGTGAGGAGGCGGAGCAATTGCCTGTAATGGTGATGTCACTCTCTAGGGAGTCGACACCGGAATGGATGGCTTATTTAAGGAATTACGTGATAATGTCAACACGCTGCAAGGTCGGTTGACGACATGAGACGGCCGGCAAACCAATTAGTACCTGTCCAGGCGTCTCAAACACCGTCAGGGGCGTTAAAACGTCTTTTTACCTCAGTCGGTCGACACAGACACGGACACTGACTCCAGTGTCGACGGTGAAGAAACAAACGTATTTTTCTTTTAGGGCCACACGTTACTTGTTAAGGGCAATGAAGGAGGTGGTACATATTTCTGATACTACAAGTACCACAAAAAAGGGTATTTTGTGGAGTGTGAAAAAACTACCTGTAGTTTTTCCTGAATCAGATAAATTAAATGAAGTGTGTGATGATGCGTGGGTTTCCCCCGATAGAAAATTATTGGCGGTATACCCTTTCCCGCCAGAAGTTAGGGCGCGTTGGGAAACACCCCTTAGGGTGGATAAGGCGCTCACACGCTTATCAAAACAAGTGGCGGTACCGTCTCCAGATAGGGCCGCCCTCAAGGAGCCAGCTGATAGGAGGCTGGAAAATATCCTAAAAAGTATATACACACATACTGGTGTTATACTGCGACCAGCGATCGCCTCAGCCTGGATGTGCAGCGCTGGGGTGGCTTGGTCGGATTCCCTGACTGAAAATATTGATACCCTTGACAGGGACAGTATTTTACTGACTATAGAGCATTTAAAGGATGCATTTCTATATATGCGAGATGCACAGAGGGATATTTGCACTCTGGCATCAAGAGTAAGTGCGATGTCCATATCTGCCAGAAGTTGTTTATGGACACGACAGTGGTCAGGTGATGCAGATTCCAAACGGCACATGGAAGTATTGCCGTATAAAGGAGAAAAAGACAACGTCTTTTCAGCCTCAGTCCTTTCGTCCCCATAAGGGCAAGCGGTCAAAAGGCCAGTCATATCTGCCATGGGATAGAGGAAAGGGAAGAAGACTGCAGCAGGCAGCCCATTCCCAGGAACAGAAGCCTCCACCGCTTCTGCCAAGTCCTCAGCATGACGCTGGGGCCGTACAAGCGGACTCAGGTGCGGTGGGGGGTCGTCTCAAGAGTTTCAGCACGCAGTGGGCTCACTCGCAAGTGGACCCCTGGATCCTACAAGTAGTATCCCAGGGGTACAGATTGGAAGTTCGAGACGTCTCCCCCTCGCAGGTTCCTGAAGTCTGCTTTACCAACGTCTCCCTCCGACAGGGAGGCAGTAGTGGAAACAATTCACAAGCTGTATTCCCAGCAGGTGATAATCAAAATACCCCTCCTACAACAAGGAAAGGGGTATTATTCCACACTATATTGTGGTACTGAAGCCAGACGGCTCGGTGAGACCTATTCTAAATCTGAAATATTTGAACACTTACATAAAAAGGTTCAAATCAAGATGGAGTCACTCAGAGCAGTGATAGTGAACCAGGAAAAAGGGGACTATATGGTGTCCCGGGACAGATGCTTACCTCCATGTTTCAATTTGCCCTTCTCACCAAGGGTACCTCAGGTTCGTGGTACAGAACTGTCACTATCAGTTTCAGACGCTGCCGGTTGGATTGTCCACGGCACCCCGGGTCCTTACCAAGGTAATGGCCGAAATGATGATTCTTCTTCAAAGAAAATGGACGATCTCCTGATAAGGGCAAGGTCCAGAGAACAGTTGGAGGTCGGAGTAGCACTATCTCAAGTAGTTCTACGACAGCACGGGTGGATTCTAAATATTCCAAAACAGCAGCTGTTTCCGACGACACGTCTGCTGTTCCTAGGGATGATTCTGGACACAGTCCAGAAAAAGGTGTTTCTCCCGGAGAAGAAAGCCAGGGAGTTATCCGAGCTAGTCAGGAACCTCCTAAAACCAGGAAAAGTGTCAGTGCATCATTGCACAAGGGTCCTGGGAAAAATGGTGGCTTCTTACGAAGCGATTCCATTCGTCAGATTTCACGCAAGAACTTTTCAGTGGAATCTGCTGGACAAATGGTCCGGATCGCATCTGCAGATGCATCAGCGGATAACCTTATCGCCACGGACAAGGGTGTCTCTTCTGTGGTGGTTGCAGAGTGCTCATCTGTTAGAGGGCCGCAGATTCGGCATACAGGACTGGGTCCTGGTGACCACGGATGCCAGTCTGAGAGGCTGGGGAGCGGTCACACAGGGAAGAAGCTTCCAGGGAGTATGGTCAAGCCTGGAGATGTCTCTTCACATAAATATACTGGAGCTAAGAGCGATTTACAATGCTCTAAGCTTGGCAAAACCCCTGCTTCAGGGTCAGCCGGTGTTGATCCAGTCGGACAACATCACGGCAGTCGCCCACGTAAACAGACAGGGCGGCACAAGAAGCAGGAGAGCAATGGCAGAAGCTGCAAGGATTCTTCGCTGGGCGGAAGATCATGTGATAGCACTGTCAGCAGTGTTCATTCCGGGAGTGGACAACTGGGAAGCAGACTTCCTCAGCAGACACGATCTACACCCGGGAGAGTGGGGACTTCATCCAGAAGTCTTCCACATGATTGTGAACCGTTGGGAAAAACCAAAGGTGGATATGATGGTGTCTCGCCTCAACAACTCATGGCTCCGGATTGGCCAAGAAGAACTTGGTACCCGGAACTTCAGGAGATGCTAACGGAAGATCCGTGGCCTCTACCTCGAAGACGGGACCTGCTTCAGCAGGGACCGTGTCTATTCCAAGACTTACCGCGGCTGCGTTTGACGGCATGGCGGTTGAACGCCGAATTCTAAGGGAAAAAGGCATTCCGGAAGAGGTCATTCCTACACTGGTAAAAGCCAGGAAGGAGGTGACTGCACAACATTATCACCGCATTTGGAGAAAATATGTTGCGTGGTGTGAGGCCAGGAAGGCCCCCACGGAGGAATTTCAATTGGGTCGATTCCTACATTTCCTGCAAACAGGATTGTCTATGGGCCTCAAATTGGGGTCCATTAAGGTTCAAATTTCGGCCCTGTCGATTTTCTTCCAGAAAGAATTGGCTCCAGTTCCTGAAGTCCAGACTTTTGTAAAAGGAGTACTACATATACAGCCCCGGTTGTGCCCCCAGTGGCTCCGTGGGACCTTAATGTAGTTTTGGATTTTCTCAAATCCCATTGGTTTGAGCCACTCAAATCGGTGGATTTGAAATATCTTACATGGAAAGTAACCATGCTACTGGCCCTGGCTTCAGCCAGGAGAGTGTCAGAATTGGCGGCTTTATCGTATAAAAGCCCATATCTGATTTTCCATTCGGACAGGGCAGAACTGCGGAAGCGTCCTCAGTTTCTGCCTAAGGTGGTGTCAGCGTTTCACCTGAACCAGCCTATTGTGGTGCCTGCGGCTACTAGCGATTTGGAGGATTCCAAGTTGCTGGACGTTGTCAGGGCATTGAAAATATATATTTCAAGGACGGCTGGAGTCAGAAAATCTGACTCGCTGTTTATACTGTATGCACCCAACAAGCTGGGTGTTCCTGCTTCTAAGCAGACGATTGCTCGTTGGATTTGTAGCACAATTCAACTTGCACATTCTGTGGCAGGCCTGCCACAGCCTAAATCTGTCAAGGCCCATTCCACAAGGAAGGTGGGCTCATCCTGGGCGGCTGCCCGAGGGGTCTCGGCATTACAACTCTGCCGAGCAGCTACGTGGTCGGGGGAGAACACGTTTGTAAAATTCTACAAATTTGATACCCTGGCTAAAGAGGACCTGGAGTTCTCTCATTCGGTGCTGCAGAGTCATCCGCACTCTCCCGCCCGTTTGGGAGCTTTGGTATAATCCCCATGGTCCTGACGGAGTCCCCAGCATCCACTAGGACGTCAGAGAAAATAAGATTTTACTTACCGATAAATCTATTTCTCGTAGTCCGTAGTGGATGCTGGGCGCCCATCCCAAGTGCGGATTGTCTGCAATACTTGTACATAGTTATTGTTACAAAAAAATCGGGTTGTTATTGTTGTGAGCCGTCTGTTCAGAGGCTCCTACGTTTGTCATACTGTTAACTGGGTTCAGATCACAAGTTGTACGGTGTGATTGGTGTGGCTGGTATGAGTCTTACCCGGGATTCAAAATCCTTCCTTATTGTGTACGCTCGTCCGGGCACAGTATCCTAACTGAGGCTTGGAGGAGGGTCATAGGGGGAGGAGCCAGTGCACACCACCTGATCCTAAAGCTTTATTTTTGTGCCCTGTCTCCTGCGGAGCCGCTAATCCCCATGGTCCTGACAGAGTCCCCAGCATCCACTACGGACTACGAGAAATAGATTTATCGGTAAGTAAAATCTTATTTTTACTGACAAACGGGATGTTGGCTGTCAGTATACCGACAGCGGCATCCCGTCTGTTTAATTACTGTGGGGGCCAATGTGTTTTTTTTCCCGTGGCGCACTGATGGTGTGCCTTGGCAATTTAAAAATCTTATGAGTGTGCCGCAAGTTGAAAAAGGTTGAAAATCACTGTCCTAGAGGATACGGGGAATCCATTTAGTACCATGGGGTATAGACGAGTCCACTTGGAACCTTGGGCACTTTAAGAATTTGATAGTGTGCGCTGGTTCCTCCCTCTTCCCTCTATGCCCCTCCTACTGGACTCAGTTTCGAAAATGTGCCCGGAGGAGCCGGTCACGTCGCATGGAAGCTCCTGAAGAGTTTTCTGCGTTTATTTCTCTGACGTCCTAGTGGATGCTGGGACTCCGTAAGGACCATGGGGAATAGCGGCTCCGCAGGAGACAGGGCACAAGAATAAAAGCTTTAGGATCAGGTGGTGTGCACTGGCTCCTCCCCCTATGACCCTCCTCCAAGCCTCAGTTAGATTTTTGTGCCCGAACGAGAAGGGTGCAGGCTAGGTGGCTCTCCTGAGATGCTTAGAATAAAAGTGTATTTTAGGTTTTTTTATTTTCAGTGAGTCCTGCTGGCAACAGGCTCACTGCATCGTGGGACTAAGGGGAGAAGAAACGGACTCACCTGCGTGCAGAGTGGATTGGGTTTCTTAGGCTACTGGACATTAGCTCCAGAGGGACGATCACAGGTTCAGCCTGGATGGGTCCCGGAGCCGCGCCGCCGCCCCCCTTACAGAGCCAGAAGAGCGAAGAGGTCCGGTGAAATCGGCGGCAGAAGACGATCCTGTCTTCAGACTAAGGTAGCGCACAGCACCGCAGCTGTGCGCCATTGCTCTCAGCACACTTCACACTCCGGTCACTGAGGGTGCAGGGCGCTGGGGGGGGAGCGCCCTGAGACGCAATATAACAGATAATACCTTAGGTTGGCAAAAGAATACATCACATATAGCTCTTGGGCTATATGGATGTATTTTAACCCCTGCCATTTTTACAGAAAAGAGCGGGAGATAAGGACGTCGTGAAGGGGCGGAGCCTATCTCCTCAGCACACAAGCGCCATTTTCCCTCACAGCTCCGCTGGAAGGACGGCTCCCTGACTCTCCCCTGCAGACTTGCTACAGAATCAGGGTAAAAAAGAGAAGGGGGGGCACTATTGGCAGCTAAAAATTATATAAACAGCAGCTATAAGGGAATAACACTTATATAAGGTTATTCCTGTATATATATATATAGCGCTTGGTGTGTGCTGGCAGACTCTCCCTCTGTCTCTCCAAAGGGCTTGTGGGGTCCTGTCCTCTATCAGAGCATTCCCGGTGTGTGTGCTGTGTGTCGGTACGTGTGTGTGTCGACATGTATGAGGAGGAAAATGATGTGGAGGCGGAGCAATTGCCTGGGTTAGTGATGTCACCCCCTAGGGAGTCGACACCTGACTGGATGATCGTAGTTAAAGAATTAAGTGATAATGTCAGCACTTTGCAAAGAACGGTTGATGACATGAGACAGCCGGCAAATCAATTAGTGCCTGTCCAGGCGTCTCAGACACCGTCAGGGGCCCTAAAACGCCCGTTACCTCAGTGGGTCGACACAGACCCAGACACAGATACTGAGTCTAGTGTCGACGGTGAGGAGACAAACGTAATGTCCAGTAGGGCCACACGTTACATGATCACGGCAATGAAGGAGGCATTGAACATTTCTGACACTACAAGTACCACAAAGAAGGGTATTATGTGGGGTGTGAAAAAACTACCAATAGTTTTCCCTGAGTCAGATGAGTTAAATGAGGTGTGTGATAAAGCGTGGGTTTACCCCGACAAAAAACTGCTAATTTCTAAAAAATGATTGGCACTATATCCTTTCCCGTCAGAGGTTAGGACGCGTTGGGATACACCCCCTAGGGTAGATAAGGCGCTCACACGTTTATCTAAACAAGTAGCGTTACCGTCTCCTGATACGGCCACCCTCAAAGAACCAGCAGATAGAAGGCTGGAAAATATTCTTAAAAGTATATACACACATACTGGTATTATACTGCGACCAGCAATCGCTTCAGCCTGGATGTGCAGTGCTGGAGTCGCGTGGTCGGATTCCCTGACTGAAAATATTGATACCCTGGATAGGGACAATATACTGTTAACTATAGAGCATTTGAAGGATGCATTACTATATATGCGTGATGCACAGAGGGATATTTGCACCCTGGCATCAAGAGTAAGTGCTATGTCCATTTCTGCCAGAAGAGCGTTATGGACGCGACAGTGGTCAGGCGATGCGGATTCCAAACGACATATGGAAGTATTGCCGTATAAAGGGGAGGAGTTATTTGGGGCTGGTCTATCGGACCTGGTGGCCACGGCAACGGCTGGAAAATCCACCTTTTTACCCCAGGTCACTTCACATCAGCAGAAAAAGACACCGTCTTTTCAAACTCAGTCCTTTCGTTCCCATAAGTACAAGCGAGCTAAAGGCCATTCCTTCCTGCCCCGGGGCAGAGGAAGGGGAAAAAGACTGCACCATGCAGCCGCTTCCCAGGAGCAGAAGCCCTCCCCTGCTTCTGCCAAGTCTTCAGCATGACGCTGGGGCTTTACAAGCAGACTCAGACATGGTGGGGGCCCGTCTCAAGAATTTCAACGCGCAGTGGGCTCACTCGCAAGTGGACCCCTGGATTCTACAGGTAGTATCGCAGGGGTACAAACTGGAATTCGAGGCGTTTCCCCCTCGCCGGTTCCTGAAGTCTGCTCTACCAAAGTCTCCCTCCGACAGGGAGGCAGTTTTGGAAGCCATTCACAAGCTGTATTCCCAGCAGGTGATAATCAAGGTACCCCTCCTACAACAGGGAAAGGGGTATTATTCCACGCTGTTTGTGGTACCGAAGCCGGACGGCTCGGTGAGACCAATTTTAAATCTGAAATCCTTGAACACTAACATAAAGAGGTTCAAATTCAAGATGGAATCACTCAGAGCGGTGATAGCAAACCTGGAAGAAGGGGACTATATGGTGTCTCTGGACATCAAGGATGCTTATCTCCACGTCCCAATCTACCCGTCTCACCAAGGGTACCTCAGGTTTGTAGTACAAGACTGTCATTATCAGTTTCAGACGCTGCCGTTTGGGTTGTCCACGGCACCTCGGGTCTTTACCAAGGTAATGGCCGAAATGATGATTCTTCTTCGAAGAAAAGGTATCTTAATTATCCCTTACTTGGACGATCTCCTGATAAGGGCAAGGTCCAGGGAACAGTTAGAAGTCGGAGTAGCACTATCTCAGGTAGTGTTACGTCAGCACGGGTGGATCCTAAATATTCCAAAATCGCAGCTGATTCCAACGACACGTCTACTGTTCCTAGGAATGATTCTGGACACAGTCCAGAAAAAGGTGTTTCTCCCGGAGGAGAAGGCCAGGGAGTTATCCGAGCTAGTCAGGAACCTCCTAAAACCAGGCCAGGTGTCAGTGCATCAGTGCACGAGGGTCCTGGGAAAAATGGTGGCTTCTTACGAAGCGATTCCATTCGGAAGATTCCATGCAAGAACTTTTCAGTGGGATCTACTGGACAAATGGTCCGGATCGCATCTTCAGATGCATCAGCGGATAACCCTGTCGCCAAGGACAAGGGTGTCTCTTCTGTGGTGGCTGCAGAGTGCTCATCTACTAGAGGGCCGCAGATTTGGCATTCAGGATTGGATCCTGGTGACCACGGATGCAAGCCTGAGAGGCTGGGGAGCAGTCACACAGGGAAGAAATTTCCAGGGCTTGTGGTCAAGCATGGAAGCATCTCTTCATATAAACATTCTGGAACTAAGGGCCATTTACAATGCCCTAAGTCAAGCGAAACCCCTGCTTCAGGGTCAGGCGGTATTGATCCAATCGGACAACATCACGTCAGTCGCCCACGTAAACAGACAGGGCGGCACGAGAAGCAGGAGGGCAATGGCAGAAGCTGCAAGGATTCTTCGCTGGGCGGAAAATCATGTAATAGCACTGTCAGCAGTGTTCATTCCGGGAGTGGACAACTGGGAAGCAGACTTCCTCAGCAGACACGACCTCCACCCGGGAGAGTGGGGACTTCACCCAGAAGTCTTCCACCTGATAGTAAACCGTTGGGAAGAACCAAAGGTGGACAGGATGGCGTCCCGTCTAAACAAAAAACTAGACAGATATTGCGCCAGGTCAAGGGACCCTCAGGCAATAGCGGTGGACGCCCTGGTAACGCCGTGGGTGTACCAGTCAGTGTATGTGTTCCCTCCTCTGCCTCTCATACCAAAGGTACTGAGAATCATAAGAAGGAGAGGAGTAAGAACTATACTCGTGGTTCCGGATTGGCTAAGAAGGACTTGGTACCCGGAACTTCAAGAGATGCTCACGGACGAACCGTGGCCTCTACCTCTGAGAAAGGACCTGCTCCAGCAGGGGCCTTGTCTGTTCCAAGACTTACCGAGGCTGCGTTTGACGGCATGGCGGTTGAACGCCGGATCCTGAGGGAAAAAGGCATTCCAGATGAAGTCATCCCTACCCTGGTCAAGGCCAGGAAGGACGTAACCGCAAAACATTATCACCGCATTTGGCGAAAATATGTTGCGTGGTGTGAGGCCAAGAAGGCCCCTACAGAGGAATTTCAACTGGGTCGTTTCCTCCATTTCCTGCAAACAGGACTATCTATGGGCCTAAAATTAGGGTCCATTAAGGTTCAAATTTCGGCCCTGTCGATTTTCTTCCAGAAAGAACTGGCTTCAATGCCTGAAGTTCAGACATTTGTAAAAGGGGTACTGCATATACAGCCTCCTTTTGTGCCTCCAGTGGCACCTTGGGATCTCAATGTTGTGTTGAGTTTTCTAAAGTCACATTGGTTTGAACCACTCACCACTGTGGACTTCAAATATCTCACATGGAAGGTGACGATGCTGTTAGCCCTGGCTTCAGCCAGGCGTGTGTCAGAATTGGCGGCTTTATCATATAAAAGTCCTTACTTAATTTTTCATTCTGACAGGGCAGAATTGAGGACTCGTCCTCAATTTCTACCTAAGGTGGTTTCTGCATTTCACATGAACCAACCTATTGTGGTACCTGCGGCTACTAGGGACTTGGAGGACTCCAAGTTGCTTGACGTTGTCAGTGCCCTGAAAATATGTTTCCAGGACGGCTGGAGTCAGAAAATCTGACTCGCTGTTTATCCTGTATGCACCCAACAAGCTGGGTGCTCCTGCTTCTAAGCAGACGATTGCTCGTTGGATTTGTAGTACAATTCAGCTTGCACATTCTGTGGCAGGCCTGCCACAGCCAAAATCGGTAAAAGCCCATTCCACAAGGAAAGTGGGCTCATCTTGGGCGGCTGCCCGAGGGGTCTCGGCTTTACAACTTTGCCGAGCAGCTACTTGGTCAGGGGCAAACACGTTTGCAAAATTCTACAAATGTGATACCCTGGCTGAGGAGGACCTGGAGTTCTCTCATTCGGTGCTGCAGAGTCATCCGCACTCTCCCGCCCGTTTGGGAGCTTTGGTATAATCCCCATGGTCCTTACGGAGTCCCAGCATCCACTAGGACGTCAGAGAAAATAAGATTTTACTTACCGATAAATCTATTTCTCGTAGTCCGTAGTGGATGCTGGGCGCCCATCCCAAGTGCGGATTGTCTGCAATACTTGTATATAGTTATTGTTACAAAAATTCGGGTTATTATTGTTGTGAGCCATCTTTTCAGAGGCTCCTTTTGGTTTTATCATACTGTTAACTGGGTTCAGATCACAAGTTGTACGGTGTGATTGGTGTGGCTGGTATGAGTCTTACCCGGGATTCAATATCCTTCCTTATTATGTACGCTCGTCCGGGCACAGTATCCTAACTGAGGCTTGGAGGAGGGTCATAGGGGGAGGAGCCAGTGCACACCACCTGATCCTAAAGCTTTTATTCTTGTGCCCTGTCTCCTGCGGAGCCGCTATTCCCCATGGTCCTTACGGAGTCCCAGCATCCACTACGGACTACGAGAAATAGATTTATCGGTAAGTAAAATCTTATTTTTATCTGTTTGTTATTTTCAGGCAGGACTGGATGGCACCAGCCTGCCTGCTTTGTGGGACTTAGAGGGGGATAACGGCCCAACCTCTTGAAGGGTTAATGGTCCCATTCCCCGCTGACAGGACACTAGCTCCTGAGGGAACTATTTGCACGCCCCACCACGGCAAGCGTACATTCCCGCAGCACGCCGCCACCCCTAACAGAGCCAGAAGAATGAAGAGTGGTGAGTACCAAGCCGGCGTCCTGGTTAGCAGGTCGCCGGCCATAATGGCGGCATGAGGGTACAGAGACGCACGGCTTCTACGGGGGCGGCGGAGTCTCCAGACTCAGTACACAGTGCAAACGCACCACTTCTGAGGGTGCGAACTGAGTCTAAGTACACTACGGGTGTACACAGTACCCAGACTGGCATTACAGACTCAGGAGGCGACTGACTCCATTTTAAGACTAGAAATTACCTCAGCCAGTATAAAAAAGTGGGAAGACCGCGCACCATTGACAGGGCGGGGCTTCACTATGAGCGGATCCAGCAGCTCACCAGCGCCATTTTCCCTCTGCAGTGGACACAGACGCTAACTGACAGGGATGCGCAGCTCCTCCGGAGAGACTCCAGATTACCTCAGTGGTACCAGGGGGTCATAGTAGGGGGGGAGCGCTTACTAGTGTACTAAGTCCCCAATCTGGGTACTTAGTCTGTGACCCGGCTAAGCTTAGCATTAGCAGTAAGGGTACTGTGTGCTGGCTGCAGGCTATTTCTGTGTCTCTCTTGAAGGGCTCTTTGTGGGTTAATTGTGCATTCTGAGGAAACAGACGATGTTATTTGGCTGAGAAACACGTCAAGAGTTGCTCCTAAACAGCGTGGACACTAGTATTAAGAAGCAGCACAGAAGTCTCCAATACAGGCAACGCTCCTGCCATTATAAGTGGATCCGATACCGTGAGCCCAGCCGAGAGTACAGCCGCCTGTCCCGAGGGCTTGCCATAGCCACTACAGCTAACGCTGGTAACGTGATCTGGACAGCGGGAGGCGGGCTAATAGATCTCAAGCGGCAGCAAGGTGCTTCAAGGAACGGAGGCAAATATCTGACGGGAGGCGCAGCCGCTGATAACATCCTGCCGGACATCGTGAGGTGGTCACCTGATCATCAACGGCAGTAAGGCGGTAGAGTGCTACACAGGACAGAGATAAACGCCTGGTAGGAGGCGCAGCCGCTGGTATTAGTGGTGAGATACAGTTAATTACAATCCTTATACAGCCTGATTGATGAGCTACATTTTTACTGGGGAGCACGCAAATTTAATACTAACAAACAGGAGCCTAATCACATATGCTGGTTTAATTATCAGACGGGGACGCCCGTGAGAGACTATCCCAATTATCCGGTTTGAGTATTCCCGGTGAGGAGATCAATTGACTGGCAGGGTGGGTGTATTGCTCCATTCACAAATACAGAGGGCTCAATTTCCAGTGAGAGTGTCAATAACCTAGAGTTATACCACTATCCCAGCGGGAGGATCTAAGCAAATAATAAAATATCATTTCTCTAACGTCCTAGTGGATGCTGGGGACTCCGAAAGGACCATGGGGAATAGCGGCTCCGCAGGAGACTGGGCACAAAGTAAAAGCTTTAGGACTAGCTGGTGTGCACTGGCTCCTCCCCCCATGACCCTCCTCCAAGCCTCCGTTAGATCTTTGTGCCCGGCCGAGAAGGGTGCAATCTAGGTGGCTCTCCTGAGCTGCTTAGAAGTAAGAGTATACTTAGGTTTTTTTTATTTTCAGTGAGTCCTGCTGGCAACAGGCTCACTGCAACGTGGGACTAAGGGGAGAAGAAGCGAACTCACCTGCGTGCAGAGTGGATTGGGCTTCTTGGCTACTGGACATTAGCTCCAGAGGGACGATCACAGGCCCAGCCATGGATGGGTCCCAGAGCCGCGCCGCCGGCCCCCTTACAGAGCCAGAAGACTGAAGAGGTCCGGAAAATCGGCGGCAGAAGACGTCCTGTCTTCAATAAGGTAGCGCACAGCACCGCAGCTGTGCGCCATTGCTCTCAGCACACTTCACACTCCGGTCACTGAGGGTGCAGGGCGCTGGGGGGGGGCGCCCTGAGACGCAATAAAAACACCTTATATGGCAAAAAATACATCACATATAGCTCCTGGGCTATATGGATGCATTTAACCCCTGCCAATTTTTCCTTAAAAAAGCGGGAGAAAGGCCGCCGAGAAGGGGGCGGAGCCTATCTCCTCAGCACACTGGCGCCATTTTTCCTCACAGCTCCGTTGGAGGGAAGCTCCCTGACTCTCCCCTGCAGTCCTGCACTACAGAAACAGGGTAAAACAAGAGAGGGGGGGCACTAATTTGGCAGATAAATCTATACAGCAGCTATATAAGGGAAAAACACTTATATAAGGTTATCCCTGTATATATATAGCGCTCTGGTGTGTGCTGGCAAACTCTCCCTCTGTCTCCCCAAAGGGCTAGTGGGGTCCTGTCCTCTATCAGAGCATTCCCTGTGTGTGTGCTGTGTGTCGGTACGTTGTGTCGACATGTATGAGGAGGAAAATGGTATGGAGGCGGAGCAATTGCCTGTAATAGTGATGTCACCCCCTAGGGAGTCGACACCTGACTGGATGGTCTTATGGAAGGAATTACGTGATAGTGTCAGCACTTTACAAAAGACTGTTGACGACATGAGACAGCCGGCAAATCAGTTATTACCTGTACAGGCGTCTCAAACACCGTCAGGGGCTCTAAAGCGCCCGTTACCTCAGATGGTCGACACAGACCCAGACACGGACACTGACTCCAGTGTCGACGGTGAGGAAACAAACGTATTTTCCAGTAGGGCCACACGTTACATGATCACGGCAATGAAGGAGGTTTTGAACATTTCTGATACTACAAGTACCACAAAAAAGGGTATTATGTGGGGTGTGAAAAAAACTACCCGTAGTTTTTCCTGATTCAGATGAATTAAATGAGGTGTGTGATGAAGCGTGGGTTTCCCCCGATAAAAAACTGCTAATTTCTAAAAAATTATTGGCATTATACCCTTTCCCGCCAGAGGTTAGGGCGCGTTGGGAAACACCCCCTAGGGTAGATAAGGCGCTCACACGCTTATCAAAACAAGTGGCGTTACCGTCTCCTGATACGGCCGCCCTCAAGGAACCAGCTGATAGGAAGCTGGAAAATATCCTAAAAAGTATATACACACATACTGGTATTATACTGCGACCAGCAATCGCCTCAGCCTGGATGTGCAGTGCTGGGGTGGCTTGGTCGGATTCCCTGACTGAAAATATTGATACCCTGGACAGGGACAGTATATTATTGACTATAGAGCATTTAAAGGATGCATTTCTATATATGCGAGATGCACAGAGGGATATTTGCACTCTGGCATCAAGAGTAAGTGCGCTGTCCATTTCTGCCAGAAGAGGGTTATGGACGCGACAGTGGTCAGGTGATGCGGATTCCAAACGGCATATGGAAGTATTGCCGTATAAAGGGGAGGAGTTATTTGGGGTCGGTCTATCGGACCTGGTGGCCACGGCAACGGCTGGGAAATCCACCTTTTTACCCCAGGTCACCTCTCAGCAGAAAAAGACACCGTCTTTTCAGGCTCAGTCCTTTCGTCCCCATAAGGGCAAGCGGGCAAAAGGCCACTCATATCTGCCCCGGGGCAGAGGAAGGGGAAAAAGACTGCAGCAGGCAGCCTCTTCCCAGGAACAGAAGCCCTCCCCTGCTTCTGCCAAGTCCTCAGCATGACGCTGGGGCCTTACAAGCGGACTCAGGCACGGTGGGGGCCCATCTCAAGAATTTCAGCGCGCAGTGGGCTCACTCGCAAGTGGACCCCTGGATCCTGCAGGTAGTATCTCAGGGGTACAAATTGGAATTCGAGACGTCTCCCCCTCGCCGGTTCCTGAAGTCTGCTTTACCAACGTCTCCCTCCGACAGGGAGGCGGTATTGGAAGCCATTCACAAGCTGTATTCCCAGCAGGTGATAATCAAGGTACCCCTCCTACAACAGGGAAAGGGGTATTATTCCACGCTGTTTGTGGTACCGAAGCCGGACGGCTCGGTGAGACCTATTTTAAATCTGAAATCCTTGAACACTTACATACAAAGGTTCAAATTCAAGATGGAGTCACTCAGAGCAGTGATAGCGAACCTGGAAGAAGGGGACTATATGGTATCTCTGGACATCAAGGATGCTTACCTCCATGTCCCAATTTGCCCTTCTCACCAAGGGTACCTCAGGTTTGTGGTACAGAACTGTCACTATCAGTTTCAGACGCTGCCGTTTGGATTGTCCACGGCACCCCGGGTCTTTACCAAGGTAATGGCCGAAATGATGATTCTTCTTCGAAGAAAAGGCGTCTTAATTATCCCTTACTTGGACGATCTCCTGATAAGGGCAAGGTCCAGAGAACAGTTAGAGGTCGGAGTAGCACTATCTCAAGTAGTACTACGACAGCACGGGTGGATTCTAAATATTCCAAAATCGCAGCTGATTCCGACGACACGTCTGCTGTTCCTAGGGATGATTCTGGACACAGTCCAGAAAAAGGTGTTTCTCCCGGAGGAGAAAGCCAGGGAGTTATCCGAGCTAGTCAGGAACCTCCTAAAACCATGCCAAGTGTCAGTGCATCAATGCACAAGGGTCCTGGGAAAAATGGTGGCTTCTTACGAAGCGATTCCATTCGGCAGATTCCACGCAAGAACTTTTCAGTGGGATCTGCTGGACAAATGGTCCGGATCGCATCTTCAAATGCATCAGCGGATAACCCTGTCTCCAAGGACAAGGGTGTCTCTCCTGTGGTGGTTACAGAGTGCTCATCTTCTAGAGGGCCGCAGATTCGGCATTCAGGACTGGGTCCTGGTGACCACGGATGCCAGCCTGAGAGGCTGGGGAGCAGTCACACAGGGAAAAAATTTCCAGGGCTTGTGGTCAAGCATGGAAACGTCACTTCACATAAATATCCTGGAACTAAGGGCCATTTACAATGCCCTAAGTCAGGCAAGGCCTCTGCTTCAGGGTCAGCCGGTGTTGATCCAGTCGGACAACATCACGGCAGTCGCCCACGTAAACAGACAGGGCGGCACAAGAAGCAGGAGGGCAATGACGGAAGTTGCAAGGATTCTTCGCTGGGCGGAAAATCATGTGATAGCACTGTCAGCAGTGTTCATTCCGGGAGTGGACAACTGGGAAGCAGACTTCCTCAGCAGACACGACCTCCACCCGGGAGAGTGGGGACTTCACCCAGAAGTCTTCCACATGATTGTGAACCGTTGGGAAAAACCAAAGGTGGACATGATGGCGTCCCGCCTCAACAAAAAACTGGACAGATATTGCGCCAGGTCAAGGGACCCTCAGGCAATAGCTGTGGACGCTCTGGTAACACCGTGGGTGTACCAGTCAGTGTATGTGTTCCCTCCTCTGCCTCTCATACCCAAGGTACTGAGAATCATAAGAAGGAGAGGAGTAAGGACTATACTCGTGGCTCCGGATTGGCCAAGAAGGACTTGGTACCCGGAACTTCAAGAGATGCTCACGGAAGACCCGTGGCCTCTACCTCTAAGAAAGGACCTGCTCCAGCAGGGACCCTGTCTGTTCCAAGACTTACCGCGGCTGCGTTTGACGGCATGGCGGTTGAACGCCGGATCCTGGAGGAAAAAGGCATTGCGGATGAAGTCATCCCTACCCTGATCAAAGCCAGGAAGGATGTAACTGTGCAACATTATCACCGTATTTGGCGTAAATATGTTGCGTGGTGTGAGGCCAGGAAGGCCCCTACAGAGGAATTTCAACTGGGTCGTTTCCTGCTTTTCCTGCAAACAGGACTGTCTATGGGCCTAAAATTAGGGTCCATTAAGGTTCAAATTTCGGCCCTGTCGATATTCTTCCAAAAAGAACTAGCTTCAGTTCCTGAAGTTCAGACGTTTGTCAAGGGGGTACTGCATATACAGCCTCCTTTTGTGCCTCCAGTGGCACCTTGGGATCTCAATGTAGTTTTGGGGTTCCTAAAATCACATTGGTTTGAACCACTCACCACTGTGGACTTAAAATATCTCACATGGAAAGTGGTAATGCTGTTAGCCCTGGCTTCAGCCAGGCGTGTCTCAGAATTGGCGGCTTTATCCTATAAAAGCCCTTACCTAATTTTTCATACGGACAGGGCAGAATTGAGGACTCGTCCCCAATTTCTCCCTAAGGTGGTTTCAGCGTTTCACTTAAACCAGCCTATTGTGGTACCTGCGGCTACTAGGGACTTGGAGTATTCCAAGTTGCTGGACGTAGTCAGGGCCCTGAAAATATATGTTTCCAGGACGGCTGGAGTCAGAAAATCTGACTCGCTGTTTATCCTGTATGCACCCAACAAGCTGGGTGCTCCTGCTTCTAAGCAGACTATTGCTCGTTGGATTTGTAGTACAATTCAGCTTGCACATTCTGTGGCAGGCCTGCCACAGCCAAAATCTGTAAAAGCCCATTCCACACGAAAAGTGGGCTCATCTTGGGCGGCTGCCCGAGGGGTCTCGGCTTTACAACTTTGCCGAGCAGCTACTTGGTCAGGGGCAAACACGTTTGCTAAATTCTACAAATTTGATACCCTTGCTGAGGAGGACCTGGAGTTCTCTCATTCGGTGCTGCAGAGTCATCCGCACTCTCCCGCCCGTTTGGGAGCTTTGGTATAATCCCCATGGTCCTTTCGGAGTCCCCAGCATCCACTAGGACGTCAGAGAAAATAAGAATTTACTTACCGATAATTCTATTTCTCATAGTCCGTAGTGGATGCTGGGCGCCCATCCCAAGTGCGGATTGTCTGCAATACTTGTACATAGTTATTGTTACAAAAATCGGGTTATTATTGTTGTGAGCCATCTTTTCAGAGGCTCCTCTGTTATCATGCTGTTAACTGGGTTCAGATCACAAGTTGTACGGTGTGATTGGTGTGGCTGGTATGAGTCTTACCCGGGATTCAAAATCCTTCCTTATTGTGTACGCTCGTCCGGGCACAGTATCCTAACTGAGGCTTGGAGGAGGGTCATAGGGGGAGGAGCCAGTGCACACCAGGTAGTCCTAAAGCTTTTACTTTTGTGCCCAGTCTCCTGCGGAGCCGCTATTCCCCATGGTCCTTTCGGAGTCCCCAGCATCCACTACGGACTATGAGAAATAGAATTATCGGTAAGTAATTTCTTATTTTAATATAAAAAATAAATCCTCAGCCACTTTTCCTGTGTCAAAGGAACTAAATACCCTGTTTGAAAAACCGTGGGTTAATCCTGATAGGAAATTTAAAATCCCTAAAAGGTTGATATTATCTTTTGCTTTTCCTCCTGAGGATAGGAAAAAGTGGGAAAATCCACCAATAGTGGATGCATCAATATTCAGGCTGTCACGAAACATTGTATTGCCTGTCCTGGGCGCAGCTTCCCTAAAAGACACGGCTGATCGTAGAATTGAGACTACACTCAAATCTTTGTATACAGCTGCTGTGGTGGATCAGAGACCAACCCTCACCTCTGAGTCCACCTCCCCCTGCTCCATGTCTGACTCGTCATCATTAGAGTCCGACTGCAGGATATGAGCCAAGGGATGTTTTTGCATGTAGGTGGATTACTAAAGCCATCGCCAAATGGTCGGGTAACCTAATCTAGGGGTTAGTTACCTTGCCTCAGAGGGAGATTATTTTACTCCTGCAACATATACAGGACTCTGCAAATTTTATGCTGGAAGCCATAAAAGAAATAGGCTTGCTTAATGCACGCACCACTGCTATAGCAGTGTCAGCACGCAGAGGCTTATGGCTACGCCAGTGGACTGCCGAAGCGCACTCCAGGAAAGGCGTAGAAGGCCTACTCTTCACAGGAGAGGCCTCATTTGGAGATGAACTAGACAAATGGATCTACAAAGCTACTGCGGGTAAGTCCACGTATCTTCCTTCTGCAGCTCCCCCAGCCAGGAAGGCTTACTCAGGACCTAATCTACAGTCCTTTCGGACTACCAAGTTTAAGGGCAAAACCAGAGGTTCTTCTACGGCCACAAAACCACGAAAACCAGCAACTGCAGGTTCACAGGAACAGAGCTCAAGTTCTGCTTCCTCAAAGCCTTCAGCATGACAGCGGACCGCGATGCCTGGAAGACCGGCAGGTTGGAGCCTTAATAAAAATTTCTGCAGTGGGGTACACTGGGTTCCACAGGGAATAACATCGAGGTGTAAAGTAGGATCTTGATCCGAGGCACCAACAGGCTAAAAGCGTTGACTGTTCCCAGAATGCGTAGCGCCGCCTCCTCTATAATCCCGCCTCCGTGCACAGGAGCTCAGTTTTGTAGTTGGTGACATGCAGTGCAGGCATACAACAGATAGGGCTGCTCAGGTAGCCCTCAGAAGAGCTTTTTTAAGTGAAATTTGAAGGTTTCAAGGGCTGCAGCAGAGACACTTAGTGTTAGATGTCAGTCAGACATCTGCTGCTGCAGCTCCATCACCTCCCCCAGCGGCGCTGTATACTCCCGCGCCCTGGTTGCCGGGTACTTACAGCGGAGGCTCCGGTTTTCATCAGTAAGTCACACACACCGCCGAATTTCTCCAGGATCCCGTGGTCGCACTTTGGGAAGAGGTAAGAGGGTCCCCCAGGCGGGACCCGCTGGAAACCACGATCCGGTGCAGCCGATCGGAGGTGGGCCGCACGCGTTGGCGTGGGCACTGTGGCAGTACAGGGACCCCACTAGACCACCAGGACAAGGGAACAGGTCAGTTTCACTAAAAACCGTTTGTCATATGGCCCACAGTACCCGGTGGTGAAGTCCAGCAAGGGGATAAGGCTTTGACCTGTAGCCCCTCCCCCAGCCCCAGGGCGCCATTTAGAGTAAATATTCCCGCCCTGGAGCTGCATCTCTCTCTCCCTCACTCCCTGTCAGCATTTGGGCGCCATTTCCACAAGCTGAGCTGATCCTGGGACTGTTTGAACAAATACTCCTCTGTAAAGCCGCCTGCGTCATCAGCGATGTGCATTTTACAGGACACTTAAGTATTCTACATGTCTGCTGACAGTGTTAGTTAAGAAACAGTGCATTTAGTCAGGGTTATATAGTACAAGTACCCTGTGATATACATCCAGTATTTACTGTGCATTGATATATCTATTGATTGTATAGCTGTACTTAGTGTTACTTTGTATTGCTAGTCCAGTGCAGTTTTATTGCAGGTCATAATTTCTGCATTGTACAATGTGACTATGTGTGTGTGCATATAGCTGCTGCATGACTTCCATTTAGTGTATCTCACTCAGATTGCGATCCCTATATTCTGTTCCCTGAGTGGGCTAAGTGCGTCAGGGTTATTGTTTAATATAGGTGTTTTACAGGATATACTTGCTGTGTATTTTCCTCTGTGATTTTGGGTCACCATATACCGCCTGAATTCTCTGTCTGTGCCAATACACCGCACAGGGGGTTCTTGTTAAGGTATTAGGCTGCTGATATTGTACTGGATTGCCAGTGAATTGTGCTTTCAGATGTCAGCTACAAGGGGCGACGGAACTGGGGCTGATCACAGATTGCGTGGTGGTGACGCTGCAGACACATTAGAGGAAAACATAGCAGCAGAGGGTTCAGGTTCTGGGGGTTCCCTGCCACCCAGTGGAACTGTAGCAACGGGGGTTGATAACGACCCATCTTGGGCTACTTTCTCCACGTTATTAAATATGCTGGTAACTAGACTTACGCCCCCTGTGGGACCGCATGTGCCGGTACAACCGCTTATGGTCCCTGCGGTTAATCCGCCATGGGCACATGTCCACTCAGTTACAGCAATTGAACCACTCACTGACTAAACAGAAGTCGAACTCTCGCCCGCCTAAGACCAAGGGGTCCTCTAAGCGGGACATTACTTCCTCACAATCCACCCACCTCCCAGACACCTCGTCTGATGAGGATGTCGTATATACTGACCCCACAGACACTGATCCAGAACTTCTGATGGGGAATCGGTCTCCCACCTGGATGTTCCTGACTTATTGGAGGCTATCAGGCTCATTCTTGAAATTACTGATGACCCAGAGCCTGATGCTACCTCTAAGAAACCGGACAGATTTAAACGTCAGAAGTTCATTAAATTAAACATGTTTTCTCATACGTCCTAGAGGATGCTGGGGTCACCATTAGTACCATGGGGTATAGACGGGATCCGCAGGAGACATGGACACTTTAAGACTTTGAAAGGGTGTGAACTGGCTCCTCCCTATATGCCCCTCCTCCAGACTCCAGTTTTAGAATTGTGCCCAGTGAGACTGGACGCACTACAGGGAGCTCTACTAAGTTTCTCCGAAAATACTTTTTGTTAGGTTTTTTATGTTCAGGGAGGCTGCTGGCAACAACCTCCCTGCTTCGTGGTACTGAGGGGAGAGAAGTATGACCAACTTCTAGTGAGTTTAATAGTTCTGCTTCTGGCTACAGGACACCATTAGCTCCTGAGGGCTTGATCGCTGGGTACGCTCAGATGCTCGCTCCCACAGCCGGCCGTCACCCCCCTTACAGAGCCAGAAGACAGGTGAGTAGAAGAAGAAAGAAGACTTCAGTGAGGGCATTTCCCTGAGCTACCGCACAGCGAGCGGACGCTGCGCGCCAAGCTCCCGCTCACACACACAGCACTACTGGGTGCAGGGCGCGGGGGGGTGGGGCAGCTAAAAATCCTCAGCATAAACTGGCAAGAGAGGACATTAGTGCAAAGGCACTGTCCTAACCCCCGCCAGTATAATCGTACTACAAAGAGCGGGACGAAAGTGCGCCATTAAGGGGGCGGAGCTTCGTCCCCACAGCTCACTCGGCGCCATTTCATCTCCGCCGGCTGCTGAGACGCTGGTCCTTCCTCACACTACTGAACAAGTATCAGGGTGCAAAACGGGTCCAGTCTTGGGTTGTGGATGACAGAGTAGTTTGTTGGTACTACAGCCTCCAATATAGGTGCTGCATTTTCATCTAGCCAGGTCTCTGTAATACAGGCTAGATCTGCAGATTCAATAAGGTCAGCAATTGTTGCAGTCTTGTTTCTTATAGATCTGGCATTACAAAGGACTGACCTGATTGGGCATACCAGAGGGCCTTCAGTTTTCTTTATGTTAAGTGCAGGAGCTCTGGGTATGGGGGTCACAAAGTGAGAGTTGACAGTTCTGTCCTTCCAAACACAGGGCCGTCTTTTGGGTATCACTTCTATTTGATTGTTCTTTGAGTATGGGGGTGAGCAGGTGGGCAAAGGACTTAGATGGTTACCGGGGGAAATACATTTCCGGCCTGCTCGCTTCCCACGAATGCGCCTGTGTTTTCTTTTTAAAATGCCAAGGGATTGGAGAATAGAAGCCTGTGATGGTGTGATAGGAACTGCAGAACGTGGTGGGCGGAGTGAAAGAATGAAGCTGGAGCAATACGTATACATTTGGTCATCAATGACAGATTACTATATGCATATGATGATGAGAGAGGGAGAGAAAGCAGTGTTATTTTTTTTTATTATTATTTTTTTTGTTCTTGGTTTTTTTTTCTTTTTTCCTTTTTGTGTTTTGTTTTCCCCCAATTCGGTATGTGATCCAAAATTATAATGGGATTATGAACAAAGTTATTGCTATAACTTATTGTGTATATTTGAAGCAAGTAATAAATAAAATAAATGCTGATTTAGTCAATTATCCTAGGATAGGCAGTCTTTTGGAAAGGTGTTAGAAGCCAATTCCTACTGTGTAGGTGTGAAAAGTCTCAGTGTGAGAGGCCTTTGAAGTAGATTTTTTTGTGGGGGTAGTGATAACTTGTCCTGAAAATGGATCCTGATTTTAAACAGTGAGCCTTCAGCAATTCAGAGCCTGAATATACTGATATTAGTAGATTAATGCAATAAGTCAGTTATTTGTTGCTCAGAGAACAGAGGTGGATGATGTCTAAGTGAGGGGCTGGATGTAGCCAAAGATAGGTTGTAATCCACAGTACCTTATCTGGGTAATGTCCAATGCAGAGTACAGCAGCTGCTGAACTGAAGGATTTCTCAGTGGAGATATGCAGAGGATTCAGTCCAGGATTCAATCCAGTGTGTATCTCAGCGCAGGAATGCAATCCATTGGTTTTGATGAAATGTCCGCGTAGAGTAGTACAAGTTAAAGGTAAGTCCTTGGATATTTATGATGATTCATAGGTCAGTTGTGGTGAATTTAAGCTGTTTTATGGAGATGATCAGGAGCATACAAAAGGTGAGGCAGCCATCTTGGGCGCCAGTGACAGTAAATCATGAGCTGAACGAATTATGCGAAAGAGCGTGGGAAACTCCAGACAAAAAACTGCAGATTCCCAAGAGGATTCTAATAGCGTATCCTTTCCCGTTGCAGGACAGAATCCGGTGAGAATCCTCCCCTAGGGTAGACAAAGCTTTGACGCGCTTATCAAAAAAGATAGCGCTTCCACCCCAAGATACGGCTACCCTCAAAGATCCTGCTGACCGCAAGCAGGAGGTTACCTTGAAGTCCATTTACACACATTCTGGTACGTTACTCAGACCGGTTATTGCGTCGGCCTGGGTTTGTAGTGCTGTAGCAGCATGGACAGATTCCTTATCAGCGGATATTGAGACCCTGGATAAGGATACCATTTTAATGACCCTAGGGCATATTAAAGATGCTGTCTTATATATGAGGGATGCTCAAAGAGACATTAGTTTACTGGGTTCCAGGATAAACGCTAGGTCTATTTCTGCTAGGCGTGTCTTATGGACCCGTCAGTGGTCAGGTGATGCCGATTCCAAGAGACATATGGAGTTTTTGCCTTACAAGGGTGAGGAATTGTTTGGAGAGGGCCTCTCGGACCTCGTCTCCACGGCTACGGCAGGTAAATCGAATTTTTTGCCATATATTCCCTCACAATCTAAGAAAGCGCCTCATTATCAAATGCAGTCCTTTCGTTCCAATAAAAGCAAGAGAGTACGTGGATCGTCCTTTCTTGCCAGAGGTAAGGGCAGAGGGAAGAAGCTGCATAACACAGCTAGTTCCCAGGAACAGAAGTCCTCCCCGGCCTCTGCAAAATCCACCGCATGACGCTGGGGCACCCCTGAGAGAGTCCGCCCCAATGGGGGCACGTCTTCGACTGTTCAGCCACATCTGGGTTCACTCACAAGTGGATCCCTGGGCAATAGAAATTGTCTCCCAGGGTTACAAGCTGGAATTCGAAGAGGTGCCTCCTCGCCGGTTTTTCTTCCCCCCTGGAAAGGGAGCTAGTGTTACATGCGATTCGCAAATTGTGTCTTCAACAAGTGGTGGTAGAGGTTCCCCTGTTTCAAAGAGGGAAGGGGTACTACTCAACTCTGTTTGTGGTCCCGAAACCGGACGGTTCGGTCAGGCCCATTTTGAATTTAAAATCCCTGAACCTTTACTTAAAACAGTTCAAGATGGAATCGCTCAGAGCGGTCATCGCCAGCCTGGAAGGGGGAGATTTTATGGTATCTCTGGACATAAAGGATGCATACCTGCATGTTCCCATATATCCTCCTAATCAAGCGTACCTGAGATTTGCGGTACAGGATTGTCATTACCAATTTCAGACGTTGCAGTTTGGGCTTTCAACGGCCCCGAGAATTTTCACCAAGGTAATGGCGGAAATGATGGTGCTCCTGCGCAAACAGGGTGTCACAATTATCCCGTACTTGGACGATCTCCTCATAAAAGCGAGATCACGGGAGAAGTTGCTGAACAGCGTATCACTTTCACTGACTGTGTTACAGCGACACGGCTGGATTATCAATATTCCAAAGTCGCAGCTGAATCCCACAACTCGTCTGCCCTTCTTGGGCATGATTCTGGACACAGACCAGAAGAGGATTTTTCTTCCGACAGAAAAAGCACAGGAACTTATGACTCTAGTCATGAACCTGTTGAAGCCAAAACAAGTGTCAATACGTCATTGCACTCAAGTCCTGGGAAAAATGGTGGCGACATACGAAGCCATTCCCTACGGCAGATTCCATGCAAGGACATTCCAATTGGACCTATTGGACAAATGGTCCGGGTCACATCTGCAAATGCATCAGCGGATCACCCTGTCCCCCAGGGCCAGAGTATCTCTCCTGTGGTGGCTGAAAAGTGCTCACCTTCTAGAGGGCCGCAGGTTTGGCATTCAGGACTGGATCCTGGTAACCACGGACGCGAGCCTCCGAGGTTGGGGAGCAGTCACACAGGGAAGAAATTTCCAAGGCCTTTGGTCAAGTTAAGAGACTTGTCTTCACATCAACATCCTGGAACTAAGGGCCATATACAATGCCCTACGTCAAGCGGAGATCTTACTTCGCGATCGACTAGTTCTGATCCAGTCAGACAACGTCACCGCAGTAGCTCATGTAAACCGCCAAGGCGGCACAAGGAGCAGGGTGGCGATGGCGGAAGCCACCAGAATTCTTCGCTGGGCGGAGAATCATGTAAGCACTCTGTCAGCAGTGTTCATTCCGGGAGTGGACAACTGGGAAGCAGACTTCCTCAGCAGACACGACCTGCATCCGGGAGAGTGGGGACTTCATCAAGAAGTCTTCGCGCAGATTGCAAGTCGGTGGGGACTGCCCCAAATAGACATGATGGCGTCCCGTCTCAACAAAAAGCTCCAAAGGTATTGCGCCAGGTCAAGAGACCCTCAGGCGGTAGCTGTGGACGCCCTAGTGACACCGTGGGTGTTCCAGTCGGTCTATGTGTTTCCTCCTCTTCCTCTCATACCCAAGGTGTTGAGGATAATAAGAAATGAGGAGTGAGAACAATACTCATTGTTCCGGATTGGCCACGAAGGACCTGGTGTCCGGATCTGCAGGAAATGCTCACAGAAGATCCGTGGCCTCTTCCTCTAAGGCAGGACCTGTTACAACAAGGTCCCTGTCTGTTCCAAGACTTACCGCGGCTGCGTTTGGCGGCATGGCGGTTGAACGCCGGATCCTAGCGGAAAAAGGTATTCCGGATGAGGTTATTCCTACGTTAATAAAGGCTAGGAAGGACGTGACATCTAAACATTATCACCGATTATGGCGTAAATATGTTTCTTGGTATGAGGCCAGGAATGCTCCTACGGCAGAATTCCATCTAGGCCGTTTTCTTCACTTCCTACAAACTGGAGTGAATTGGGGCCTAAAATTAGGCTCCATTAAAGTTCAGATTTCGGCCTTATCCATTTTCTTTCAAAAGGAATTGGCCTCTTTACCTGAAGTACAGACTTTTGTGAAGGGAGTACTGCATATTCAGCCTCCTTTTGTACCTCCGGTGGCGCCTTGGGATCTTAACGTGGTGTTAAGTTTCCTTAAGTCACATTGGTTTGAACCACTTAAAACAGTGGAGTTGAAATATCTCACTTGGAGGGTGGTCATGTTGTTAGCCTTGGCTTCGGCTAGGCGAGTTTCGGAATTAGCGGCTTTATCACATAAAAGCCCCTATTTAGTTTTCCATATGGATAGAGCGGAATTGCGGACCCGTCCTCAATTCCTACCTAAGGTGGTCTCATCCTTTCATATGACCCAAACTATTGTCGTGCCTGTGGCTACACGTGACTTGGAGGATTCCGAGTCCCTGGATGTGGTCAGGGCTTTGAAAATTTACGTTGCCAGAACGGCTAGGATCAGAAAAACAGAAGCACTGTTTGTCCTGTATGCAGCCAACAAGGTTGGCGGCCCTGCTTCAAAGCAGACTATTGCTCGCTGGATCTGTAACACGATTCAGCAGGCGCATTCTACGGCAGGATTGCCGTTACCGAGATCGGTTAAGGCCCATTCCACTAGGAAGGTGGGCTCGTCTTGGGCGGCTGCCCGAGCGGTCTCGGCACTACAGCTGTGCCGAGCTGCTACTTGGTCAGGGTCAAACACCTTTGCAAAGTTCTATAAGTTTGATACCCTGGCTGAGGAGGACCTCCTGTTTGCTCAATCGGTGCTGCAGAGTCATCCGCACCCTCCCGCCCGTTTGGGAGCTTTGGTATAATCCCTATGGTCCTTATGGAGTCCCCAGCATCCTCTAGGATGTTATAGAAAATAAGATTTTAAACCTACCTGTAAATCTTTTTCTCGTAGTCCGTAGAGGATGCTGGGCGCCCGTCCCAAGTGCGGATTAATTCTGCAAGACTTGTATATAGTTATTGCTTACATAAGGGTTATGTTATAGTTTCATCAGTTTTGGACCGATGATATGTTGTTTTTTCATACTGTTAACTAGATAGTATATCACAAGTTTTACGGTGTGATTGGTGTGGCTGGTATGAATTTTGCCCTTGGATTAACTAAAATCCTTTCCTTGTACTGTCCGTCTCCTCTGGGCACAGTTTCTCTAACTGAGGTCTGGAGGAGGGGCATAGAGGGAGGAGCCAGTGCACACCCAGAACTAAAGTCTTTCTTAAAGTGCCCATGTTTCCTGCGGAGCCCGTCTATCCCCATGGTCCTTACGGGGTCCCCAGCATCCTCTACGGACTACGAGAAAAAGATTTACCGGTAGGTTTAAAATCTTATTATCTGCCCCCTCTGCAGTGCACATGGTTTCTCTAACGTCCTAGTGGATGCTGGGGACTCCGTAAGGACCATGGGGAATAGACGGGCTCCGCAGGAGACTGGGCACTCTAAGAAAGATTTAGTACTACTGGTGTGCACTGGCTCCTCCCTCTATGCCCTTCCTCCAGACCTCAGTTAGAATCTGTGCCCGGACAGAGCTGGGTGCATTTTAGTGAGCTCTCCTGAGCTTGCTAATAAGAAAGTATTTTAGTTAGGTTTTTTATTTTCAGAGAGCTTCTGCTGGCAACAGACTCTCTGCTACGTGGGACTGAGGGGAGAGAAGCAAACCTACTAACTGCGGCTAGGTTGCGCTTCTTAGGCTACTGGACACCATTAGCTCCAGAGGGATCGAACACAGGAACCTAACCTTGGTCGTCCGTTCCCGGAGCCGCGCCGCCGTCCCCCTCGCAAAGCTAGAAGACAGAAGCCGGCGGGTTGAAGCAAGAAGACGTCAAAATCGGCGGCAGAAGGCTCCTGTCTTCATATTAGGTAGCGCACAGCACTGCAGCTGTGCGCCATTGCGCCCACACTAACCCACACACTCCGGTCGCTGTAGGGTGCAGGGCGCAGGGGGGGGGCGCCCTGGGCAGCAATTGATTACCTCCTGGCAAAAAAGCAGCATATATACAGCTGGGCACTGTATTATGCATGAGCCCCCGCCATTAATTTAACACAAAATCGCGTGACAGAAGCCCGCCGCTGAGGGGGCGGGGCCTTCTTCCTCAGCACTCACCAGCGCCATTTTCTCTCCACAGCTCCGCTGAGAGGAAGCTCCCCAGGCTCTCCCCTGCAGACTCACGGTAGAAAGAGGGTAAAAAGAGAGGGGGGGCACATAAATTTAGCGCATTAATCATATATACAGCGCTACTGGGTAAACACTAAGTTACTGTGTGATTCCTGGGTCATATAGCGCTGGGGTGTGTGCTGGCATACTCTCTCTCTGTCTCTCCAAAAGGCCTTGTGGGGGTCCTGTCCTCATATAGAGCATCCCATGTGTGTGTGGTGTGTCGGTACGCGTGTGTCGACATGTTTGACGAGGAGGGCTATGTGGAGGCAGAGCAGGTGCAGATGAATGACGTGTCTCCGCCGACGGCGCCGACACCTGATTGGATGGATATGTGGAAGGTGTTAAATGATAATGTAAACTCCTTGCATAAAAGGTTGGATAAAGCTGATGCCTTAGGACAGTCGGGGGTCTCAGCCCATGCCTGATCCTACAGCGCAGAGGCCGTCAGGGTCTTAGAAGCGTCCACTATCCAAAATTGTTGACACAGATATCGACACGGATTCTGACTCCAGTGTCGATGACGATGATGCAAAATTGCAGCTTAAAATGGCTAAAGCCATCCGCTACATGATTATAGCAATGAAGGATGTATTGCGCATATCAGAGGTAAACCCTGTCCCTGACAAGAGGTTTTATATGTATGGGGAGAAAAAGCAAGAGTTGACTTTTCCCCCTTCACATGAGTTAAATGAGTTATGTGAAAAAGCGTGGGATTCCCTCGATAGGAAAGTGCTGATTTCCAAAAGGTTACTTATGGCGTACCCTTTCCCGCCAACGGACAGGATGCGCTGGGAATCCTCCCCTAGGGTAGATAAAGCTCTGACACGCTTATCTAAGAAGGTGGCCCTGCCGTCACAGGATACGGCCTCCCTAAAGGATCCTGCCGATAGGAAGCAGGAAAGTATCCTGAAGTCTGTTTATACACATTCAGGTACTCTACTGAGGCCGGCGATTGCGTCGGCCTGGATGTGTAGTGCTGTAGCAGCATGGACAGATAATCTGTCTGAGGAACTGGATACCTTAGGCAAGGATACCATTTTACTGACCCTGGGGCATATAAAAGACGCTGTCCTATATATGAGGGATGCCCAGAGGGACATTTGCCTACTGGGCTCTAGAATAAATGCAATGTCAATTTCTGCCAGAAGGGTCCTGTGGACTCGGCAATGGACAGGTGATGCCGACTCCAAAAAGCACATGGAGGTTTTACCTTACAAGGGTGAGGAATTGTTTGGGGACGGTCTCTCGGACCTAGTTTCCACAGCTACGGCTGGGAAGTCAAATTTTTTGCCATATATTCCCTCACAGCCTAAGAAAGCACCGTATTACCAAATGCAGTTCTTTCGATCACAAAGAAGCAAGAAAGTCAGAGGTGCATCCTTTCTTGCCAGAGCCCAGGGGTAGAGGAAAGAAGCTGCACCATACAGCTAGTTCCCAGGAACAGAAGTCCTCCCCGGCTTCCACTAAATCCACCGCATGACGCTGGGGCTCCACAGGTGGAGCCAGGAGCGGTGGGGGCGCGTCTCCGAAATTTCAGCCACCAGTGGGTTTGCTCACAGGTGGATCCCTGGGCTATACAGATTGTGTCTCAGGGATACAAGCTGGAATTCGAAGTGATGCCCCCTCACCGTTACCTCAAATCGGCCCTGCCAGCTTCCCCCATGGAAAGGGAAGTAGTGTTAGCGGCAATTCACAAGTTATATCTCCAGCAGGTGGTGGTAAAGGTTACCCTCCTTCAACAGGGAAGGGGATACTATTCCACAATGTTTGTGGTACCGAAACCGGACGGTTCGGTCAGACCCATATTGAATTTAAAGTCCCTGAACATTTATCTGAAAAGATTCAAGTTCAAAATGGAATCGCTCAGAGCGGTCATTGCAAGCCTGGAAGAGGGGGATTTTATGGTGTCTCTGGACATCAAGGATGCTTACTTGCATGTCCCCATTTATCCACCTCATCAGGAGTACCTCAGATTTGTGGTACAGGACTGTCATTACCAATTCCAGACGTTGCCGTTTGGGCTCTCCACGGCACCGAGAATATTTACCAAGGTAATGGCAGAAATGATGGTGATCCTGAGAAAGCAAGGAGTCACAGTTATCCCATACTTTAACGATCTACTCATAAAGGCGAGGTCCAGAGAGCAGTTGCTGATCAGCGTAGCACACTCTCAGGAAGTGTTGCAGCAGCATGGCTGGATTCTGAATATCCCAAAGTCGCAGCTGATTCCTACGACGCGTCTGCCTTTTCTGGGCATGATTCTGGACACAGACCAGAAGAAGGTATTTCTCCCGGCGGAGAAGGCTCAGTAGCTCGTGACTCTAATCAGAGACCTCTTAAAACCGAAACAGGTGTCGGTGCATCACTGCACGCGAGTCCTGGGAAAGATGGTGGCATCGTACGAAGCCATTCCCTTCGGCAGGTTCCATGCGAGGATCTTTCAGTGGGATCTGTTGGACAAGTGGTCCGGATCGCATCTTCAGATGCATCGGCTGATCACCCTGTCCCCGAGGGCCAGGGTGTCTCTTCTGTGGTGGCTGCAGAGTGCTCACCTTCTCGAGGGCCGCAGGTTCAGCATACTGGACTCCCAGAGGAAGACCCTAACAGGTCGAAACGCGTTGGAGCTACCCATCTATACTACATTGGACTGAGGACGAATATTCACTACAAAGAAGGACAGTACTGCTAATCCTTTCCGCAAACCATCCGGTCACGTGATCCGGAGTTCCGGAAGCAACCGGTTGCCAGGCGACGGAAGAAGCCCGAGACAGAGGAGAGTGGAAGGCGGAGGGGAAGGGAGAAGGTAAGTCCCTGTAGGAGGAGGAGAGGCGCGGCCAGCCGCTCGGAGAGCCCCGGCCGGGTCCACTTCGCCTCTCTGACAGGCGCACACCCCAGGTCAGCGGCCCCACAGAGCGGGCCTGATTCGGGTGCTCTACTGTGGGACGTGCTGCAGGAGGAATAGCGCCAGTCCAGGGTCCTTATTCTCCACTCTAACCAAAGCATACACTACCGCTGTCAACTGTTCATCACTTCACAAGAGAATCCTTCACTTCAGAGCACAGATTAGCGGGACGCCGCTGTCTGTATAGACTTGTAAACCGTTTGGACTTTAGTACATATTATCATTAATATTTTTTTGTGGCATTTTTCTTTTTCTTTTTCTCGACTTTACAAAGATTACAGCATTTGTTCTTTCAATTGAACCTTGCACTTCAGAATTTAAGCTCAAACCAGGAGCGTGCCCCAATCACTGATTGACTTTTAAACCGAATTTATACCTGTTGGGAAAGAAAGTATCTCAGCATCTTAGAATAAACAACCTTAAGTATATTACCTGCTTTTTCATTATTGATTTTAGCTTCACTTTATAACCGTATCATTCACCACTACAAATAGGGTTTGAGCGCTGGTTCCCTGTGGTTTTATCCACATCTGTATACTTACCATTTAAGGGGGGGTGGGACACCCCTCATTACCAGCAGCACAGCCCGCCTCAGATTAACACCTCAGTGCGCAGAGAACCCATTTCTGTATATCGGCATACAGGACTGGGTCCTGGTGACCACGGATGCGAGCCTCCGAGGATGGGGGGCAGTCACTCAGGGAAGAAACTTCCAAGGGTTGTGGTCAAGTCAGGAGGCTTGTCTGCACATAAATATCCTGGAACTAAGGGCCATATACAACGCCCTGAGTCAAGCGGAGCCTCTGCTTTGCAACCAACCGGTGCTGATTCAGTCAGACAACATCACCGCAGTGGCTCATGTAAACCGCCAGGGCGGCACAAGAAGCAGAGTGGCGATGGCGGAAGCCACCAGGATTCTTTGTTGGGCGGAGAATCACGTGCAAGCACTGTCAGCAGTTTTCATTCCGGGAGTGGACAATTGGGAAGCAGACTTCCTCAGCAGGCACGACCTCCACCCGGGAGAGTGGGGACTTTATCACAAAGTCTTCACTCAGATTACAAATCGATGGGAACTGCCACAGGTGGACATGATGGCATCCCGTCTCAACAAAAAGCTACAAAGGTATTGCGCCAGGTCAAGAGACCCTCAGGCGATAGCTGTGGACGCACTAGTAACACCGTGGGTGTTCCAGTCGGTCTATGTGTTTCCTCCTCTTCCTCTCATACCCAAGGTGCTGAGAATCGTAAGAAAAAGAGGAGTGAGAACAATACTCATTGTTCCGGATTGGCCAAGAAGGACTTGGTACCCGGAACTGCAAGAAATGCTCACAGAGGACCCATGGCCTCTGCCTCTCAGACAGGACCTGTTGCAACAGGGGCCCTGTCTGTTCCAAGACTTACCGCGGCTGCGTTTGACGGCATGGCGGTTGAACGCAGGATCCTAGCGGAAAAAGGCATTCCGGATGAAGTTATTCCTACGCTGATAAAGGCTAGGAAGGACGTGACAGCAAAACACTATCACCGTATATGGCGAAAATATGTTGCCTGGTGTGAGGCCAGGAAGGCCCCTACAGAGGAATTCCAGCTGGGCCGGTTCCTGCACTTCCTACAGTCTGGAGTGACTATGGGCTTGAAGTTGGGGTCCATAAAGGTCCAGATTTCGGCCCTATCCATTTTCTTTCAAAAGGAACTGGCTTCTCTTCCTGAAGTTCAGACGTTTGTTAAGGGAGTGCTGCATATTCAGCCCTCTTTTGTGCCACCAGTGGCACCTTGGGATCTCAACGTGGTGTTGGGTTTCCTGAAATCCCACTGGTTTGAGCCACTTAAGACCGTGGAGCTAAAGTATCTCACGTGGAAGGTGGTCATGCTATTGGCCTTAGCTTCAGCTAGGCGTGTGTCAGAATTGGCGGCTTTGTCATGTAAAAGCCCCTATCTGGTTTTCCATATGGACAGGGCAGAATTACGGACTCGTCCGCAATTTCTGCCGAAGGTGGTGTCATCTTTTCATTTGAACCAACCTATTGTGGTGCCTGCGGCTACTCGTGACTTGGAGGATTCCAAGTTGCTTGATGTAGTCAGGGCTTTGAAGATCTATGTAGCCAGGACGGCTGGAGTCAGGAAAACTGACTCGCTGTTTATCCTGTATGCATCCAACAAGCTGGGTGCTCCTGCTTCAAAGCAAACCATTGCTCGCTGGATCTGTAACACGATTCAGCAGGCTCATTCTGCGGCTGGATTGCCGCATCCAAAATCAGTGAAAGCCCATTCCACAAGGAAAGTGGGCTCTTCTTGGGCGGCTGCCCGAGGGGTCTCGGCATTACAGCTTTGCCGAGCAGCTACTTGGTCGGGTTCAAACACATTTGCTAAGTTCTACAAGTTTGATACCCTGGCTAAGGAGGACCTTGTGTTTGCCCATTCGGTGCTGCAGAGTCATCCGCACTCTCCCGCCCGTTTGGAAGCTTTGGTATAATCCCCATGGTCCTTACGGAGTCCCCAGCATCCACTAGGACGTTAGAGAAAATAAGATTTTACTTACCGATAATTCTATTTCTCGTAGTCCTTAGTGGATGCTGGGCGCCCGTCCCAAGTGCGGACTTTCTGCAATACGTGTATATAGTTATTGCTTAATAAAGGGTTATGTTATGTTGGCATCCATTGTTTGATGCTCTGTTGTTGTTCATACTGTTGACTGGGTAAGTTTATCACAAGTTGTACGGTGTGATTGGTGTGGCTGGTATGAGTCTTACCCTGGATTCCAAAATCCTTTCCTTGTAATGTCTGCTCTTCCGGGCACAGTTTCCTTAACTGAGGTCTGGAGGAGGGGCATAGAGGGAGGAGCCAGTGCACACCAGTAGTACTAAATCTTTCTTAGAGTGCCCAGTCTCCTGCGGAGCCCGTCTATTCCCCATGGTCCTTACGGAGTCCCCAGCATCCACTACGGACTACGAGAAATAGATTTACCGGTGAGTAAAATCTTATTTTTGCCCAGTTGCTAACAAACTTGCTGCTGCGATCAACTCAGAATTACCCCCCCATATCGCTCCTTTATCTCTGCTAGTGCTGACTACACTGCGCAGGGATTTGGATAAGAGGTATTGTACTGCTGCCAATTGTACTGTGTTACCTGATACTGCAAGTTATATCATGTATGCATCTGAGGGTAACGGTTCTGGGGCTGAACACACTGCCGGTGTTGGTGAAGCCACAGATCCCTATGAGGAGAATATAGCAGCTGTGGGCTCTGGTTCTGGGGGCTCCTTGCCCCCCAGTGGGACTGTGGCAACGGAGGTACATAATGACCCACCGTGGGCCGCTTTTTCCACGCTTTTACATACGCTAGTTAATAAACTAACACCCCCTATGGGACCCCCTATGCCGGTGCAACCGTATGTGGTCCCTGCAGCTAACCCGCCGTGGGCGGACGATTTATCTGCTCAAATGAAGAAGTTGAACCAGTCCCTGACTACTAAAAAGTCTGACCCTCGCTCGCCCAAGCCCAAGGGGTCCTCTAAGCGAGCTCTTATCTCCTCACAATCCACTGCTGTCACTGACACCTCGTCTGATGAAGACGGCACTTACACTGACCCCACAGATTCTGACACAGATGCTGCTGATTGGGAGGGTAGTTCACATGTTTAAGTTCCTGATCTTTTGGAGGCTAATAAGTTGATTTTACAGATTACGGATGATCCCGAGCCATCCGTCCCTCCTAAGAAACCAGATAGGTTCAAGCGTCAGAAGGTGGTTAAACAAGTTTTACCTCACTCTGACCACCTAGTGGATATACGTCAGGAACCCTGGGAAAACCCGGGTAAGAAGTTTGTGCCTCAAAAGAAGATGCTGCCTCGCTATCCCCTCGCACCAGAGCTGTCTAAAAATTGGGAAACGCCTCCTCCAGTAGACTCACATGTGGCTAGGATGGTGGTTTCCTCAGCTCTACCTGTCACTACCGTCACGTCTCTAAAAGAGCCTACGGATAAACGTGTGGAGGGTTGTCTGTAAGCGATTTACACCCTTACGGGTGCTGCACAAAGGCCCACTATTACAGCAACATGGGCTGCAGAGGCTATTGAAGCATGGGCCTTGGAGTTAGAAGCTGAAATCTCTTCTGACCATGCTAGACAATGCTTGACATATATTGTCACAGCTTCTCGCTGTATTAAAGAGGCGGCTTCTGATGCCGGTATCCTAGCAGCCAAGGCCTCTACTACGTCAGTCCTGGCTCGCCGGATATTGTGGCTGAGATCCTGGTCTGTGGATCTGGACTCTAGAAAAACCCTGGAGGTACTCCCTTTCAAGGGAGATATTCTGTTTGGGGAGGACTTAAATAAGATAGTGGCTGACTTGTCTACTGCCAAAACTGCCTGTCTGCCAAGTACCACTCCTTCTGTGTCGAAGGCTAAAGGTACTTCCTTTCGCCCCTTTCGTCCTTCAGGTAAAGCAAAAGGTCAGGCGTACAACAAGCAGGGCCGCACTTCCAAACCTGGTAAGCCAAAGCCCAAAAGAGCCTGGGCGACCAGTCAGCCAGCTTCCAAGACCGATAAGCCTGCCGCATGACGGGGCGGGCCTCCCCCTGGGGGATCTCAGGGTGGGGGACCGGCTTCTAGGGTATACCCAGGAATGGTTGAAGACCACTTCAGATGTCTGGGTACGGGAAGTCGTCACTCGAGGTTACTCCATAGCCTTCAAAAACCGACCCCCTCATCGATTTTGCCGGACAGACGTCCCGTTGGACCAGACAAAGGCAAACACTCTGCATTCGGTGGTACACACCCTCCTGGATACAGGAGTCGTAGTACAGGTGCCTCTTGCACAGAGGGGCCGGTGGTACTATTCTCCGCTGTTTCTAGTCCCGAAACCGAATGGGTCCTCCCGGCCCATTCTCAACCTCAAGGCATTGAACAGGTTTGTGAAGGTTTCCAAGTTCCGTATGGAAACCCTTCGCTCTATAGTTCTGGCCTTGGAACCTGGGGACTACATGGTCTCCCTGGATATACAGGATGCTTACCTGCATATTACTATAGCAGCGTCACATCAGCATTACCTGAGGTTTGCGATTGCCAACCTCCATTACCAGTTTCGGGCGTTACCGTTTGGTTTAACTACGGCTCCGCGAGTCTTCACCAAAGTCATGGCGGTGATGACGGTGGTACTCCGCCGTCAAGGGGTCAGGATACTGCCGTATCTGGACAACTTGTTAATCCTGGCAAATTCCCCAGAACTTCTCCTACGTTATCTGGATATAACGGTCCGGTTTCTACAAGCCCACGGGTGGCTCATCAACTGGAAGAAATCCTCCCTGGTCCCTGCTCAGAGCATGGTGCACTGGGAGCGGTATTGGACACTCACAACCAGAGGTTGTTCTTGTCTCAGGAGAAAGTCCTGAAGCTTCAGGACAGGATTCGTTGCTTCCTTTCTCGTCCGCAAGTGTCGATACATTCGGCGATGCAGATGCTGGGCCTCATGGTCTCAGCATTCGACATGGTGGAGTATGCTCAATTCCATTCTCACCCCCTCCAGAAGCTAATTCTAGCCAAGTGGGACGGCCTGCCTCACCGGATCAGGTCTCACATGATCTCATTGAATCCGGAGGTTCATCTGTCGCTGCTCTGGTGGCTCCAGGACCAATAATTGTGCAGGGGCCGTCCCTTCTGGATATCCAACTGGGTCCTGTTGACGACGTATGCCAGTCTAAGAGGTTGGGGCGCGGTGCTGGAGCAACACTCCCTTCAGGGTCGGTGGACCAAGGAGGAGTCCCTCCTCTCAATCAACATTCTGGAATTGCGGGTGGTCTTCCATGCATTGAACCTGGCCCAGCATTTAATTCAGAACCGTCCTGTTCAAGTACAGTCGGACAACGCCACCACAGTGGCTTACATAAATCATCAAGGCGGCACTCAAAGCCGTTTGGCAATGAAGGAAGTCTCACGGATTCTACATTGTGCGGAACGCCATCTACCGGCCATATCGGCAATATTCATTCCGGGAGTCCTGAATTGGGAAGCGGACTTTCTCAGTCGTCAGGACGTACATGCCGCCGAGTGGGGCCTCCATCCAGAAGTGTTTCAACTCCTAGTGGAAAGGTGTCTCGACACAATCACAAGGTTCCGGTCTTCGGAGCAAGGACAAGGGATCCTCAAGCAGCATTCGTGGATGCGCTGGCGGTGTCGTGGAGGTTTCGGCTGCCGTATGTGTTCCCTCCGGTGTCACTCCTGCCCAGGGTAATTCGGAAGTTCAAGCAAGAAAAAGGAATTCTGCTTCGCATAGCTCCAGCGTGGCCCAGACGGCACTGGTTCTCAGACCTGTAAGGCCTATCGTCAGAGCGTCCAATTCTACTTCCACAATGCCCAGACCTCCTCGTTCAGGGTCCCTGTGTCTACCAGGACCTAGCCCGGCTGTCTTTGACGGCGTGGCTCTTGAAGCTCCCGTCTTAAGGGCTAAAGGGTTTTCAGAGGCGGTCATTCAAACTATGTTGCGGGCCCGGAAACCGGCTTCGGCTCGGATTTACTATAGGGTCTGGCATTATTACTTTGTTTGGTGCGCATCTAACGATTATGACGCTTTCAAGTTTAGTATAGCCAAGTTGTTGGCTTTTCTTCAGCAGGGCCTGGACTTAGGCCTGCGTCTGGCCTCTCTCAAGGTTCAAATATCTGCCTTGTCGGTGTGGTTTCAGAGAAAAATTGCGACCTTACCTGATGTGTATACCTTTACTCAGGGTGTGTTGCGTATCCAACCTCCCTATGTCCCGCCTGTGGCTCCTTGGGACTAGTCGGTGGGTTTGGAGGCGTTGCAAGAGTCTTCGTTTGAACCTCTTGGTTCAGCTGATCTTAAGTGGCTTTCCCTTAAGGTGGTGTTTCTGCTGGCTATTGCCTCAGCTAGAAGAGTGTCGGATTTGGGTGCCTTGTCCTGTAGTTCCCCATATCTGATATTTCAACGTGACCGGGCGGTTCTTAGGACTCGTCCCGGATACTTACCTAAGGTGGTTTCTTCGTTCCACCTTAACCAGGAGATTGTGATTCTGGCACTTGTTTCTCCTGATCTGTCTTCCAAAGAGCGGTCTTTGGATGTGGTACGGGCTCTCCGTATCTATGTGAAGAGAACTGCTTCTATTAGGAAATCTGATTCTCTCTTTGTGCTGTTTGGATTTCACAAACGGGGCTGGCCTGCTCACAAGCAAACTTTGGCCAGATGGATTAGAATGGTGATTGCACATGCTTATGTGAGGGCTGGCCTCTCGGCTCCTACTCACATTACGGCCCATTCTACTCGGTCTGTGGGACCTTCATTGGGCGGCCCGCCGTGGTGCAACCCTTGAACAATTGTGCAAGGCGGCTACGTGGTCATCTGTGAACACGTTCATAGGGTTCTATGTCTTCGATACTGCCGCTTCCCAGGATGCTTTCTTTGGACGCAGGGTTCTTGCGCCCGCTACAGTGCGTCCCCTCCCATAAGGAACTGCTTTAGGACATTCCCTATGTCTATCCTTGTGGAGCCCAGTGTACCCCGCAGCAGAAAACGAGTTTTATGGTAAGAACTTACCTTAGTTAAAACTCTTTCTGCGAGGTACACTGGGCTCCACAAGGCGCCTACCCTGACGCACTTAGCTTCTTTGGGTTGGTATGGCATTAGCCGCTGACACTTCTCCTGTCGTGAGAGTGTGGTGTATGTGGCTACTAACTGTTGTCTTCTCTTTTCCTGCTACTGCATTGGGCTGGTTAACTAACAACTGAGCTCTTGTGCAGGGAGGCGGGGTTATAGAGGAGGCGGCGCTGTGCATTCTGGCAACAGTCAAAGCTTTTCAGCCTGTTGGTGCCTCGGATCAAGATCCTACTCTAGTCTACACCCTTATGTCTATCCTTGTGGAGCCCAGTGTACCTCGCAGAAAGAGTTTTAACAAAGGTAAGTTCTTACCATAAAACTCGTTTTCCCTTGTTTATAGCCACACCTCTACCTGTAATATTTATGTACTGTATTTCCTCTTGTCTATTTCTCTGACGTCCTAGTGGATGCTGGGAACTCAGTAAGGACCATGGGGAATAGCGGCTCCGCAGGAGACTGGGCACAAAAGTAAAAGCTTTAGGACTACCTGGTGTGCACTGGCTCCTCCCCCTATGACCCTCCTCCAAGCCTCAGTTAGATTTTTGTGCCCGAACGAGAAGGGTGCATACTAGGTGGCTCTCCTGAGCTGCTTAGAGTAAAAGTTTAAATTAGGTTTTTTATTTTCAGTGAGTCCTGCTGGCAACAGGCTCACTGCACCGAGGGACTAAGGGGAGAAGAAGCGAACTCACCTGCGTGCAGAGTGGATTGGGCTTCTTAGGCTACTGGACATTAGCTCCAGAGGGACGATCACAGGCCCAGCCATGGATGGGTCCCAGAGCCGCGCCGCCGGCCCCCTTACAGAGCCAGAAGACAGAAGAGGTCCGGGAAATAGGCGGCAGAAGACGTCCTGTCTTCAATAAGGTAGCGCACAGCACCGCAGCTGTGCGCCATTGCTCTCAGCACACTTCACACTCCGGTCACTGAGGGTGCAGGGCGCTCGGGGGGGGGCGCCCTGAGACGCAATAAAAACACCTTAGATGGCTAAAAATACATCACATATAGCTCCTGGGCTATATGGATGCATTTAACCCCTGCCAGTTTTTCCTTAAAAAAGCGGGAGAAAGGCCGCCGAGAAGGGGGCGGAGCCTATCTCCTCAGCACACAAGCGCCATTTTCCCTCACAGCTCCGTTGGAGGGAAGCTCCCTGGCTCTCCCCTGCAGTCCTGCACTACAGAAACAGGGTAAAACAAGAGAGGGGGGGGCACTAATTTGGCAGATTAATAAATACAGCAGCTATATAAGGGAAAAACACTTATATAAGGTTATCCCTGTATATATATAGCGCTCTGGTGTGTGCTGGCAAACTCTCCCTCTGTCTCCCCAAAGGGCTAGTGGGGTCCTGTCCTCTATCAGAGCATTCCCTGTGTGTGTGCTTTGTGTCGGTACGTTGTGTCGACATGTATGAGGAGGAAAATGGTATGGAGGCGGAGCAATTGCCTGTAATAGTGATGTCACCCCCTAGGGAGTCGACACCTGACTGGATGGTCTTATGGAAGGAATTACGTGATAGCGTCAGCACTTTACAAAAGACTGTTGACGACATGAGACAGCCGGAAAAACAGTTAATACCTGTCCAGGCGTCTCAAACACCGTCAGGGGCTCTAAAGCGCCCGTTACCTCAGATGGTCGACACAGACCCAGACACGGACACTGACTCCAGTGTCGACGGTGAGGAAACAAACGTATTTTCCAGTAGGGCCACACGTTACATGATCACGGCAATGAAGGAGGCTTTGAACATTTCTGATACTACAAGTACCACAAAAAAGGGTATTATGTGGGGTGTGAAAAAACTACCCGTAGTTTTTCCTGAATCAGATGAATTAAATGAGGTGTGTGATGAAGCGTGGGTTTCCCCCGATAAAAAACTGCTAATTTCTAAAAAATTATTGGCATTATACCCTTTCCCGCCAGAGGTTAGGGCGCGTTGGGAAACACCCCCTGGGGTAGATAAGGCGCTCACACGCTTATCAAAACAAGTGGCGTTACCGTCTCCTGATACGGCCGCCCTCAAAGAGCCAGCTGATAGGAAGCTGGAAAATATCCTAAAAAGTATATACACACATACTGGTGTTATACTGCGACCAGCAATCGCCTCAGCCTGGATGTGCAGTGCGGGGCTGGCTTGGTCGGATTCCCTGACTGAAAATATTGATACCCTGGACAGGGACAGTATATTATTGACTATAGAGCATTTAAAGGATGCATTTCTATATATGCGAGATGCACAGAGGGATATTTGCACTCTGGCATCAAGAGTAAGTGCGCTGTCCATTTCTGCCAGAAGAGGGTTATGGACGCGACAGTGGTCAGGTGATGCGGATTCCAAACGGCATATGGAAGTATTGCCGTATAAAGGGGAGGAGTTATTTGGGGTCGGTCTATCGGACCTGGTGGCCACGGCAACGGCTGGGAAATCCACCTTTTTACCCCAGGTCACCTCTCAGCAGAAAAAGACACCGTCTTTTCAGGCTCAGTCCTTTCGTCCCCATAAGGGCAAGCGGACAAAAGGCCACTCATATCTGCCCCGGGGCAGAGGAAGGGGAAAAAGACTGCAGCAGGCAGCCTCTTCCCAGGAACAGAAGCCCTCCCCCGCTTCTGCCAAGTCCTCAGCATGACGCTGGGGCCTTACAAGCGGACTCAGGTACGGTGGGGGGTCGTCTCAAGAATTTCAGCGCGCAGTGGGCTCACTCGCAAGTGAACCCCTGGATCCTGCAGGTAGTATCTCAGGGGTACAAATTGGAATTCGAGACGTCTCCCCCTCGCCGGTTCCTGAAGTCTGCTTTACCAACGTCTCCCTCCGACAGGGAGGCGGTATTGGAAGCCATTCACAAGCTGTATTCGCAGCAGGTGAAAATCAAGGTACCCCTCCTACAACAGGGAAAGGGGTATTATTCCACGCTGTTTGTGGTACCGAAGCCGGACGGCTCGGTGAGACCTATTTTAAATCTGAAATCATTGAACACTTACATACAAAGGTTCAAATTCAAGATGGAGTCACTCAGAGCAGTGATAGCGAACCTGGAAGAAGGGGACTATATGGTGTCTCTGGACATCAAGGATGCTTACCTCCATGTCCCAATTTGCCCTTCTCACCAAGGGTACCTCAGGTTTGTGGTACAGAACTGTCACTATCAGTTTCAGACGCTGCCGTTTGGATTGTCCACGGCACCCCGGGTCTTTACCAAAGTAATGGCCGAAATGATGATTCTTCTTCGAAGAAAAGGCGTCTTAATTATCCCTTACTTGGACGATCTCCTGATAAGGGCAAGGTCCAGGGAACAGTTAGAGGTCGGAGTAGCACTATCTCAAGTAGTACTACGACAGCACGGGTGGATTCTAAATATTCCAAAATCGCAGCTGATTCCGACGACACGTCTGCTGTTCCTAGGGATGATTCTGGACACAGTCCAGAAAAAGGTGTTTCTCCCGGAGGAGAAAGCCAGGGAGTTATCCGAGCTAGTCAGGAACCTCCTAAAACCAGGCCAAGTGTCAGTGCATCAATGCACAAGGGTCCTGGGAAAAATGGTGGCTTCTTACGAAGCGATTCCATTCGGCAGATTCCACGCAAGAACTTTTCAGTGGGATCTGCTGGACAAATGGTCCGGATCGCATCTTCAGATGCATCAGCGGATAACCCTGTCTCCAAGGACAAGGGTGTCTCTCCTGTGGTGGTTGCAGAGTGCTCATCTTCTAGAGGGCCGCAGATTCGGCATTCAGGACTGGGTCCTGGTGACCACGGATGCCAGCCTGAGAGGCTGGGGAGCAGTCACACAGGGAAAAAATTTCCAGGGCTTGTGGTCAAGCATGGAAACGTCATTTCACATAAATATCCTGGAACTAAGGGCCATTTACAATGCCCTAAGTCAAGCAAGGCCTCTGCTTCAGGGTCAGCCGGTGTTGATCCAGTCGGACAACATCACGGCAGTCGCCCACGTAAACAGACAGGGCGGCACAAGAAGCAGGAGGGCAATGGCAGAAGTTGCAAGGATTCTTCGCTGGGCGGAAAATCATGTGATAGCACTGTCAGCAGTGTTCATTCCGGGAGTGGACAACTGGGAAGCAGACTTCCTCAGCAGACACGACCTCCACCCGGGGGAGTGGGGACTTCACCCAGAAGTCTTCCACATGGTTGTGAACCGTTGGGAAAAACCAAAGGTGGACATGATGGCGTCCCGCCTCAACAAAAAACTAGACAGATATTGCGCCAGGTTAAGGGACCCTCAGGCAATAGCTGTGGACGCTCTGGTAACACCGTGGGTGTACCAGTCAGTGTATGTGTTCCCTCCTCTGCCTCTCATACCCAAGGTACTGAGAATCATAAGAAGGAGAGGAGTAAGGACTATACTCGTGGCTCCGGATTAGCCAAGAAGGACTTGGTACCCGGAACTTCAAGAGATGCTCACGGAAGACCCGTGGCCTCTACCTCTAAGAAAGGACCTGCTCCAGCAGGGACCCTGTCTGTTCCAAGACTTACCGCGGCTGCGTTTGACGGCATGGCGGTTGAACGCCGGATCCTGAAGGAAAAAGGCATTCCGGATGAAGTCATCCCTACCCTGATCAAAGCCAGGAAGGATGTAACCGTGCAACATTATCACCGTATTTGGCGTAAATATGTTGCGTGGTGTGAGGCCAGGAAGGCCCCTACAGAGGAATTTCAACTGGGTCGTTTCCTGCATTTCCTGCAAACAGGACTGTCTATGGGCCTAAAATTAGGGTCCATTAAGGTTCAAATTTCGGCCCTGTCGATTTTCTTCCAGAAAGAACTGGCTTCAGTTCCTGAAGTTCAGACGTTTGTCAAGGGGGTACTGCATATACAGCCTCCTTTTGTGCCTCCAGTGGCACCTTGGGATCTCAATGTAGTTTTGGGGTTCCTAAAATCACATTGGTTTGAACCACTCACCACTGTGGACTTAAAATATCTCACATGGAAAGTGGTAATGCTGTTAGCCCTGGCTTCAGCCAGGCGTGTCTCAGAATTGGCGGCTTTATCCTATAAAAGCCCTTACCTAATTTTTCATACGGACAGGGCAGAATTGAGGACTCGTCCTCAATTTCTCCCTAAGGTGGTTTCAGCGTTTCACTTGAACCAGCCTATTGTGGTACCTGCGGCTACTAGGGACTTGGAGGACTCCAAGTTGCTGGACGTAGTCAGGGCCCTGAAAATATATGTTTCCAGGACGGCTGGAGTCAGAAAATCTGACTCGCTGTTTATCCTGTATGCACCCAACAAGCTGGGTGCTCCTGCTTCTAAGCAGACTATTGCTCGTTGGATTTGTAGTACAATTCAGCTTGCACATTCTGTGGCAGGCCTGCCACAGCCAAAATCTGTAAAAGCCCATTCCACAAGGAAAGTGGGCTCATCTTGGGCGGCTGCCCGAGGGGTCTCGGCTTTACAACTTTGCCGAGCAGCTACTTGGTCAGGGGCAAACACGTTTGCTAAATTCTACAAATTTGATACCCTGGCTGAGGAGGACCTGGAGTTCTCTCATTCGGTGCTGCAGAGTCATCCGCACTCTCCCGCCCGTTTGGGAGCTTTGGTATAATCCCCATGGTCCTTACGGAGTTCCCAGCATCCACTAGGACGTCTGAGAAAATAAGAATTTACTTACCGATAATTCTATTTCTCGTAGTCCGTAGTGGATGCTGGGCGCCCATCCCAAGTGCGGATTGTCTGCAATACTTGTACATAGTTATTGTTACAAAAATCGGGTTATTATTGTTGTGAGCCATCTTTTCAGAGGCTCCTCTGTTATCATGCTGTTAACTGGGTTCAGATCACAGGTTGTACGGTGTGATTGGTGTGGCTGGTATGAGTCTTACCCGGGATTCAAAATCCTTCCTTATTGTGTACGCTCGTCCGGGCACAGTATCCTAACTGAGGCTTGGAGGAGGGTCATAGGGGGAGGAGCCAGTGCACACCAGGTAGTCCTAAAGCTTTTACTTTTGTGCCCAGTCTCCTGCGGAGCCGCTATTCCCCATGGTCCTTACGGAGTTCCCAGCATCCACTACGGACTACGAGAAATAGAATTATCGGTAAGTAAATTCTTATTTTCTCTGCCTTGTTTATTGATAGTATATTGATGCAGGATGGACCTCTTTACTCCACAGAACGCTCTCATCCTAAATGATTTATGCAGGGTTTGAAAATTTGCTTGAGTTGTCTCATTTGGGAACCCTTATATATAGTAGTAAAAGAGTAACTATTTGCTTAATATGTCTTGCCAAAGTCCCAGGGGCGACATATTACATCTTCGCTTTTTTGGTTTATTTCCTCATAAATAGACAGTTCAACTGGATTACAAAGGACTGGTGTTTACAGCAGGGAACTGGTTCGTAGATAGTTTTTTGCTTTCCCCTGACTTTCTGTTATCTAACGCATACAGTTTTAGTTTCCAAAGAAATAAAGGGGATTATATTAAAAAGCTATAATGTGTATTTTTTCTCCCTCTCGGTAGATCAGGTTGAGTGAAGAGACCATCCAGGATGTGGTACAAGCTGCCGATCTCTTGCTCCTCACTGACCTAAAGACCTTGTGCTGTGAGTTTCTGGAGGGCTGCATCACGGCTGAAAACTGCATTGGCATCCGAGACTTTGCCCTACATTACTGTCTAAACCACGTGTATTACCTAGCCACAGAATACCTGGAGACCCACTTCAGGGATGTCAGCAGTACTGAGGAGTTCTTAGAACTTGGCCACGTCAAGCTGAAGGAGGTCCTCTCCTTGGAGAAGTTAAATGTGGGCAATGAAAAGTATGTGTTTGAAGCCGTGCTTCGATGGATTTCCCATGATGCCGAAGTGAGGAAGGTGTGTAACCGTTACATTTATTGAAAAGACAATCCTTTACTTTAGAGTGTTTAAGGTGTGGTGACCACTAATAATTCATTTATTAGTAAAATGAGTTTAGGATAATGGTCCATTTAGTGCACAGTGTTAGCAGATAAATGATAAATTGCAGTGCCCAGACCCAGATTACACTCCTCCTCATACTACTGACAGTAGGCAATGTTTAGAAGCCCTGCATGACTGATCAGCACCATATGTAGGTCTTTAAATAGTACATATCCTGTATGATCTGTCCTGTCTCCTACGCCGTGGTAACCAGGGCACTCGCACTGCCCTTCCAACAGCTCCCACAGCAAGAGTGACGGGGCAGAGGAGGAAGACCTGTCTGGAACAGGTAAGTAAGCAGCTGGTGGAGGATGAGGGTGGGACAGAGTGGGGGAGGGAGAGATGTGGGCAGAGAGGAGGGCAATTAATTGTTGTACGTCAACATAACTGTTTTCTTTGTATATCAAACTAAAGCTCATTCCACTCAGTTATCGAATAACCCAGATAAGGGGTCTTCTAACACAAAGCTTGTCGGCTAGACACAAAAAAATAGACGCAAAACAGGGCTTTCACATCTGCTGGCTGGAAAGAAATCACTCATTATTTATTTATTAATTTATTTATAACCAGTTATTTATATAGCGCACATATATTCCGCAGCGCTTTACAGGGAATATTTTGCCTATTCACATCAGTCCCTGTCCCAGTGGAGCTTACAATCTATATTCCCTATCGCATGTACACACAGACACATTCACTCTAGTGTTAATTTTGTTGGGAGCCAATTAAGCTACCAGTATATTTTTGGATTGTGGGAGGAAACCGGAGTACCCGAGGAAACCCATGCAAGTATGCAGAGAATATACAAACTCCACACACTGCTGATACGACTGAACGGGTGGTCTTCAGTATGCCGAATGTCGGGATCCCGGCGCACAGTATACCGGCGCCGGAATTCCGACACCCGGCATACCGACAGCTATTCTCCCTCACGGGGGTCCACGACCCCCTGGAGGGAGAATAAAATGGCGTAGCGCGCCACCGTGCCCGCAGCGAGCCCGCAAGGGTCTCCTTTGCGCTCGCCATGCTGTCGGTATGCCGCCGGTCGGGCTCCTGGCGCCGGTATGCTGGTCGCCGGGAGCCCGGCCGCCGGCATACCATACTACACCCCGACTGAACCCGAAGAATAGCCTCACAGTTGTTGTTATGGACATGCATCTATACATAGGAGTTGGTAAAAGTTCTGTGAGTGCCAATATGAGTCACCGGAGACTCGGTTATCAGTAACCTGCCCTTGTTATTTGATCTCACCCTGCATTTTAATGGTGTGACTTACAATGTTTGCATCTATCAACACTGCTGAATGCTCACATAGTCACAGGTAAATCTGCAAGACAAAGCTCTTCTCATATGTAATAGTGCAAGAAGGACTAAAGTGTGCGCCACTGCAGAGAAAGCAGCCGAAACACCAACTTCCCAAGACATATATAAACAAATGATTATGTGTGATACTGGCACTCCTCCCTTAATAAGATGTTCCAGTGTTTGCTTCAGTATAACAAAAGCTAAAATACCTTTCTCCGACGGGGTCCACAGGTTATCCACAGGATAACATTGGGATATGAGGTGACGACTACGGATTGGCACCAAACGATCAAAGCTTTCGGCCTCCTAGCATGCAACAGCCCATCCCTATATCCCCGCCTCCTGGCTCAGGCAAATCAGTTTTTTGTTTTGTGTGCGGCAGCAGCCGGACCATGGTCAGTGGGCTGCTGGTTTTTAGCAGCCATAAGCTTTTTATATTTTATTTTTATAGTCTTACTATGTTTCTCTGACGTCCTAGTGGATGCTGGGACTCCGTAAGGACCATGCTGGGACTCCGTAAGGACCATGGGGAATAGCGGCTCCGCAGGAGACAGGGCACAAGAATAAAAGCTTTAGGATCAGGTGGTGTGCACTGGCTCCTCCCCCTATGACCCTCCTCCAAGCCTCAGTTAGATTTTTGTGCTTGAACGAGAAGGGTGCAGGCTAGGTGGCTCTCCTGAGCTGCTTAGAATAAAAGTATATTTTAGGTTTTTTATTTTCAGTGAGTCCTGCTGGCAACAGGCTCACTGCATCGTGGGACTAAGGGGAGAAGAAACGGACTCACCTGCGTGCAGATTGGATCGGGTTTCTTAGGCTACTGGACATTAGCTCCAGAGGGACGATCACAGGTTCAGCCTGGATGGGTCCCGGAGCCGCGCCGCCGGCCCCCTTACAGAGCCAGAAGAGCGAAGAGGTCCGGTGAAATCGGCGGCAGAAGACGATCCTGTCTTCAGACTAAGGTAGCGCATAGCACTGCAGCTGTGCGCCATTGCTCTCAGCACACTTCACACTCCGGTCACTGAGGGTGCAGGGCGCTGGGGGGGAGCGCCCTGAGACGCAATATAACAGATAATACCTTAGGTTGGCTAAAAGAATACATCACATATAGCTCTTGGGCTATATGGATGTATTTTAACCCCTGCCATTTTTTACAGAAAAAGCGGGAGATAAGGACGTCGTGAAGGGGCGGAGCCTATCTCCTCAGCACACAAGCGCCATTTTCCCTCACAGCTCCGCTGGAAGGACGGCTCCCTGACTCTCCCCTGCAGACTTGCTACTGAATCAGGGTAAAAAAGAGAAGGGGGGGCACTATTGGCAGCTAAAAACTATATAAACAGCAGCTATAAGGGAATAACACTTATATAAGGTTATCCCTGTATATATATATAGCGCTTGGTGTGTGCTGGCAGACTCTCCCTCTGTCTCTCCAAAGGGCTTGTGGGGTCCTGTCCTCTATCAGAGCATTCCCGGTGTGTGTGCTGTGTGTCGGTACGTGTGTGTCGACATGTATGAGGAGGAAAATGATGTGGAGGCGGAGCAATTGCCTGGGTTAGTGATGTCACCTCCTAGGGAGTCGACACCTGATTGGATGATCGTATTTAAAGAATTAAGTGATAATGTCAGCACTTTGCAAAGAACGGTTGATGACATGAGACAGCCGGCAAATCAATTAGTGCCTGTCCAGGCGTCTCAGACACCGTCAGGGGCCCTAAAATGCCCGTTACCTCAGTGGGTCGACACAGACCCAGACACAGATACTGAGTCTAGTGTCGACGGTGAGGAGACAAACGTAATGTCCAGTAGGGCCACACGTTACATGATCACGGCAATGAAGGAAGCATTGAACATTTCTGACACTACAAGTACCACAAAGAAGGGTATTATGTGGGGTGTGAAAAAACTACCAATAGTTTTCCCTGAGTCAGATGAGTTAAATGAGGTGTGTGATAAAGCGTGGGTTTCCCCCGACAAAAAAAAAACCTGCTAATTTCTAAAAAATTATTGGCACTATATCCTTTCCCGTTAGAGGTTAGGACACGTTGGGAAACACCCCCTAGGGTAGATAAGGCGCTCACACGTTTATCTAAACAAGTAGCGTTACCGTCTCCTGATACGGCCACCCTCAAAGAACCAGCAGATAGAAGGCTGGAAAATATTCTTAAAAGTATATACACACATACTGGTGTTATACTGCGACCAGCAATCGCTTCAGCCTGGATGTGCAGTGCTGGCGTCGCGTGGTCGGATTCCCTGACTGAAAATATTGATACCCTGGATAGGGACAATATACTGTTAACTATAGAGCATTTGAAGGATGCATTACTATATATGCGTGATGCACAGAGGGATATTTGCACCCTGGCATCAAGAGTAAGTGCTATGTCCATTTCTGCCAGAAGAGCGTTATGGACGCGACAGTGGTCAGGCGATGCGGATTCCAAACGACATATGGAAGTATTGCCATATAAAGGGGAGGAGTTATTTGGGGCTGGTCTATCGGACCTGGTGGCCACGGCAACGGCTGGAAAATCCACCTTTTTACCCCAGGTCACTTCACATCAGCAGAAAAAGACACCGTCTTTTCAAACTCAGTCCTTTCGTTCCCATAAGTACAAGCGAGCTAAAGGCCATTCCTTCCTGCCCCGGGGCAGAGGAAGGGGAAAAAGACTGCACCATGCAGCCGCTTCCCAGGAGCAGAAGCCCTCCCCTGCTTCTGCCAAGTCTTCAGCATGACGCTGGGGCTTTACAAGCAGACTCAGACATGGTGGGGGCCCGTCTCAAGAATTTCAACGCGCAGTGGGCTCACTCGCAAGTGGACCCCTGGATTCTACAGGTGGTATCGCAGGGGTACAAACTGGAATTCGAGGCGTTTCCCCCTCGCCGGTTCCTGAAGTCTGCTCTACCAAAGTCTCCCTCCGACAGGGAGGCAGTTTTGGAAGCCATTCACAAGCTGTATTCCCAGCAGGTGATAATCAAGGTACCCCTCCTACAACAGGGAAAGGGGTATTATTCCACGCTGTTTGTGGTACCGAAGCCGGACGGCTCGGTGAGACCAATTTTAAATTTGAAATCCCTGAACACTTACATAAAGAGGTTCAAATTCAAGATGGAATCACTCAGAGCGGTGATAGCAAACCTGGAAGAAGGGGACTATATGGTGTCTCTGGACATCAAGGATGCTTATCTCCACGTCCCAATCTACCCGTCTCACCAAGGGTACCTCAGGTTTGTAGTACAAAACTGTCATTATCAGTTTCAGACGCTGCCGTTTGGGTTGTCCACGGCACCTCGGGTCTTTACCAAGGTAATGGCCGAAATGATGATTCTTCTTTGAAGAAAAGGCATCTTAATTATCCCTAAATTGGACGATCTCCTGATAAGGGCAAGGTCCAGGGAACAGTTAGAAGTCGGAGTAGCACTATCTCAAAATCGCAGCTGATTCCAACGACACGTCTACTGTTCCTAGGAATGATTCTGGACACAGTCCAGAAAAAGGTGTTTCTCCCGGAGGAGAAGACCAGGGAGTTATCCGAGCTAGTCAGGAACCTCCTAAAACCAGGCCAGGTGTCAGTGCATCAGTGCACGAGGGTCCTGGGAAAAATGGTGGCTTCTTACGAAGCAATTCCATTCGGAAGATTCCATGCAAGAACGTTTCAGTGGGTTCTACTGGACAAATGGTCCGGATCGCATCTTCAGATGCATCAGCGGATAACCCTGTCGACAAGGACAAGGGTGTCTCTTCTGTGGTGGCTGCAGAGTGCTCATCTACTAGAGGGCCGCAGATTTGGCATACAGGATTGGGTCCTGGTGACCACGGACGCCAGCCTGAGAGGCTGGGGGGCAGTCACACAGGGAAAAAAATTCCAGGGCTTGTGGTCAAGCATGGAAACATCTCTTCATATAAACATTCTGGAACTAAGGGCCATTTACAATGCCCTAAGTCAAGCGAAACCCCTGCTTCAGGGTCAGGCGGTATTGATCCAATCGGACAACATCACGTCAGTCGCCCACGTAAACAGACAGGGCGGCACGAGAAGCAGGAGGGCAATGGCAGAAGCTGCAAGGATTCTTCGCTGGGCGGAAAATCATGTGATAGCTCTGTCAGCAGTGTTCATTCCGGGAGTGGACAACTGGGAAGCAGACTTCCTCAGCAGACACGACCTTCACCCGGGAGAGTGGGGACTTCACCCAGAAGTCTTCCACCTGATTGTAAACCGTTGGGAAAAACCAAAGGTGGACATGATGGCGTCACGTCTAAACAAAAAACTAGACAGATATTGCGCCAGGTCAAGGGACCCTCAGGCAATAGCGGTGGACGCTCTGGTGACACCGTGGGTGTACCAGTCAGTGTATGTGTTCCCTCCTCTGCCTCTCATACCAAAAGTACTGAGAATCATAAGAAGGAGAGGAGTAAGAACGATACTCGTGGTTCCGGATTGGCCAAGACGGACTTGGTACCCGGAACTTCAAGAGATGCTCACGGAAGACCCGTGGCCTCTACCTCTAAGAAAGGACCTGCTCCAGCAGGGGCCTTGTCTGTTCCAAGACTTACCGCGGCTGCGTTTGACGGCATGGCGGTTGAACGCCGGATCCTGAAGGAAAAAGGCATTCCAGATGAAGTCATCCCTACCCTGGTCAAAGCCAGGAAGGATGTAACCGCAAAACATTATCACCGCATTTGGCGAAAATATGTTGCGTGGTGTGAGGCCAAGAAGGCCCCTACAGAGGAATTTCAACTGGGTCGTTTCCTCCATTTCCTGCAAACAGGACTGTCTATGGGCCTAAAATTAGGGTCCATTAAGGTTCAAATTTCGGCCCTGTCGATTTTCTTCCAGAAAGAACTGGCTTCAGTACCTGAAGTTCAGACATTTGTAAAAGGGGTACTGCATATACAACCTCCTTTTGTGCCTCCAGTGGCACCTTGGGATCTCAATGTTGTTTTGAGGTTCCTTAAGTCACATTGGTTTGAACCACTCACCACTGTGGACTTAAAATATCTCACATGGAAGGTGACGATGCTGTTAGCCCTGGCTTCAGCCAGGCGTGTGTCAGAATTGGCGGCTTTATCATATAAAAGCCCTTACTTAATTTTTCATTCTGACAGGGCCTGCGGCTACTAGGGACTTGGAGGACTCCAAGTTACTTGACGTTGTCAGGGCCCTGAAAATATATGTTTCCAGGACGGCTGGAGTCAGAAAGTCTGACTCGCTGTTTATCCTGTATGCACCCAACAAGCTGGGTGCTCCTGCTTCTAAGCAGACTATTGCTCGTTGGATTTGTAGTACAATTCAGCTTGCACATTCTGTGGCACGCCTGCCACAGCCAAAATCTGTAAAAGCCCATTCCACAAGGAAAGTGGGCTCATCTTGGGCGGCTGCCCGAGGGGTCTCGGCTTTACAACTTTGCCGAGCAGCTACTTGGTCAGGGGCAAACACGTTTGCTAAATTCTACAAATTTGATACCCTGGCTGAGGAGGACCTGGAGTTCTCTCATTCGGTGCTGCAGAGTCATCCGCACTCTCCCGCCCGTTTGGGAGCTTTGGTATAATCCCCATGGTCCTTACGGAGTCCCAGCATCCACTAGGACGTCAGAGAAAATAAGATTTTACTTACCGATAAATCTATTTCTCGTAGTCCGTAGTGGATGCTGGTGCGGATTGTCTGCAATACTTGTACATAGTTATTGTTAACCATCTTTTCAGAGGCTCCTTCGTTGTTATCATACTGTTAACTGGGTTCAGATCACAAGTTGTACGGTGTGATTGGTGTGGCTGGTATGAGTCTTACCCGGGATTCAATATCCTTCCTGATTATGTACGCTCGTCCGGGCACAGTATCCTAACTGAGGCTTGGAGGAGGGTCATAGGGGGAGGAGCCAGTGCACACCACCTGATCCTAAAGCTTTTATTCTTGTGCCCTGTCTCCTGCGGAGCCGCTATTCCCCATGGTCCTTACGGAGTCCCAGCATCCACTACGGACTACTAGAAATAGATTTATCGGTAAGTAAAATCTTATTTTTTTGAGTGATCTTTCTCAAAAACGCCTTATATGTACCTTGGAAAGAGTCGCTCCAACAACTTCCCGCTGGGTTCGGACAACGCTTACCCACGTGTACAGTGCTGTTTCGGTGGGCGTCTGTGTAGGTTGTACTAGCAAGTTCAGCAGACGTTACCAGGCTGCGGCCGGAGCACGGGGAGAAGGTAAGGCATCGTTTCCTCTTAGTAGGGGAAAGGCGAGACACAGCCACACTATTTCAGGATGGAGACTACCGAACAGTCGCTGACGGGCTGCCACCTCATGTTCACCAGCGCTAGGCCTCAGGGATCACAGGCTCCAGGAGTAGTTAGAGGCCGCGGTCCCTAGGGTTGATGTCAGCAGTGGGGAGTAAGACACTCCCTTGGTTGCTCCTCCCCCCGGTTCATGACCAGTTTCTTCTGAGTTTCCGCTTCCGTCTGAGACGCTGTGTATCTAAAAGGACCCAGTCGCAGCATAGGCGGCTGTGTGGCTGGTGCGTCAGTGTTCACTTGGGCGTCTGTGTTCACTGTAGGTTCACGGGGAGATTGTGTACACTAATAACGTCTGGATCCACTCAGCGTTCACTAACGTATTGATCGATCCTGGAAGCGGGGTGAAGTATCCCTGTATCCCACTCGGGTCTGGGACTCCAGGTTGGCACCAAAAAGGTCGACACCAATTGGTTGACACTCCTTAGGTCGACATGAACAAAAGGTCGACATGAGTTTTTAATGGGGGGTTTGTGTCGTTTTCTTCGTAGAGTGACCGGGAACCCCAATTAGTGCACTGCGACCCCTCGCATGGCTAGCTTCGCTCGTCATGCTTGGGGCAAGGTGCCTTGCTCTGCTACCGCTGCGCTCGGCACAGGTTACCGTTTCCAATCGTAGTCCACATGGATCATAAAGTATGAAAAAGTGAAAAAATTAGAAAAATTCATGTCAACCTTTTTCCATGTTGACCTAAGGTGTGTCGACCAATTGGTGGCGAACTAAGGTGTGTCAACCTTTTTGGTGGCGACCTGGAGTCTGGATACCATCCCACTCTCCTGAGTCAAGTAATACAGCACTAAGTACGAATAATTGGATAAGTGCCTGATGCATATGAGTCTGTAAACTTTTACTGCTGTTTCTTTTGCTGTGCGACTGAATACGTTTTAAACTCCTTTATAAAGTAATGCAGTAAAATTTTTCTCCTACATACCTGAAATGTATCTGTAGTTGATTATGTGCTCATATTGCCTATTATACTAATGTATAACCTGTGATTGATTGCTAGTGTGATTGCTGACTTTACTAATAATTCAGTCAGTCTTCTGTGTATTCCGATCTTCATTGCTGGTGCAAAGCAGGGAGGGATCGGATTGTATGTCACTTTAACAAAATTTAAAGTGATTGCAGTCACAAATTGTGTAGTAACACTGTACAGGTGTGTGATTTATTTTTCTCTTACGTCCTAGAGGATGCTGGGGACTCCGTAAGGACCATGGGGATAGACGGGCTCCGCAGGAGACATGGGCACTTTAAGAAAGACTTTAGGAATGGGTGTGCACTGGCTCCTCCCTCTATGCCCCTCCTCCAGACCTCAGTTTACTACTGTGCCCAGAGGAGACTGGGTGCATTACAGGGAGCTCTCCTGAGTTTCCTGTGAGAAAGTATTTTGTTAGGTTTTTTATTTTCAGGGAGCCTGCTGGCAACAGACTCCCTGCATCGAGGGACTGAGGGGAGAGAAGCAGACCTACTTCTGTGAGTTTCAAGGCTCTGCTTTTTGGGCTACTGGACACCATTAGCTCCAGAGGGATCGGTACGCAGGTCTCACCCTCGCCGTCCGTCCCAGAGCCGCGCCGCCGTCCTCCTCCTCACAGAGCCAGAAGATAGAAGCCGGGTGAGTATGAGAAGAAAAGAAGACTTCAGAGGCGGCAGAAGACTTCATGATCTTCACTGAGGTAACGCACAGCGGTGAAGCTGTGCGCCATTGGTCCCATACACCTCACACGCAGTCACTGTAAGGGTGCAGGGGGGGCGCCCTGGGCAGCATATAAACCTCTTTCTGGCAAAAATAGGTATATATACAGTTGGGCACTGTATATATAAAGAGCCCCCGCCAGTTTCAGTATATTTGAGCGGGACAGAAGCCCGCCGCCAAGGTGGCGGGGCTTCTCCCTCAGCACTCACCAGCGCCATTTTCTCCACAGCATAGCGCTGAGAGGAAGCTCCCCGGACTCTCCCCTGCTTAACCACGGTGAAAGAGGGTTTTGAAGAAGAAGGGGGGGCACATAATTTGGCGCATTTATATATGTACAAACAGCGCTACTGGGTAAACATATATTTATATAGTGTATTTTCCTGGGTCATATAGCGCTGGGTGTGTGCTGGCATACTCTCTGTCTCTCCAAAGGGCCTTGTGGGGGAACTGTCTTTAGATAAGAGGATTCCCTGAGTGTGTGGTGTGTCGGTACGCGTGTGTCGACATGTCTGAGGTAGAAGGCTTTCAGGGGGAGGAGGAGGAGAGAATGAGTGTGGTGTCTCCGTCGACAACGCCGACACCTGACTGGATGGATATGTGGAAGGTTTTAAGTGCTAATGTAAATTTATTGCACAAAAGATTAGACAAAGCTGAAGCTAGGGAGCAGCCAGGGAGTCAACCCATGTCTGTCCCTATATCGCAGGGACCTTCGGGGCCTCAAAAGCGCCCACTATCCCAAATTGTAGACACAGATACCGACACGGATTCTGACTCCAGTGTCGACTACGATGATGCAAAGTTACAGCCAAAAGTGGCTAAATGTATTCGATATATGATCATTGCAATAAAAGATGTTTTGCATATCACAGAGTAACCCCCTGTCCCTGAGACGAGGGTACACATGTATAAGGGAATGTATAAGGGATACATATATACACATGTATAAGGGAAAGAAACCTGAGGTAACTTGGGAATCTCCAGACAAAAAACTGCGGATTCCCAAAAGGATTCTTATGGCGTATCCTTTCCCGCCTACGGACAGGATACGGTGGGAATCCTCCCCTAAGGTGGACAAAGCATTAACAGTCTTATCCAAAAAGGTAGCGCTGCCATCCCAAGATACCGCTACCCTCAGGGATCCTGCTGATCGCAAGCAGGAGGTTATCTTGAAGTCCATTTACACACATTCTGGTACCTTACTCAGACCGGCGATTGCGTCGGCCTGGGTTTGTAGCGCGGTAGCAGCTTGGACAGATACCTTATCAGCGGATATTGAGACCCTAGATAAGGATACCATTTTATTGACCCTAGGGCATATAAAAGATGCGGTCTTATATATGAGAGATGCTCAAAGAGACATTAGTCTACTGGGTTCTAGAATCAATGCGATGTCCATTTCGGCTAGACGAGTCCTATGGACGTGGCAATGGACAGGTGATGCCGACTCAAAGAGGCATATGGAGGTTTTACCTTACAAGGGTGAGGAATTGTTTGGGGAAGGTCTCTCGGACCTGGTCTCCACAGCTACGGCTGGTAAATAAAATTTTCTACCTTATATTCCCTCACAGCCTAAGAAAGCGCCACATTATCAAATGCAGTCCTTTCGATCACAAAGAAACAAGAAAGTACGAGGTGCGTCCTTTCTTGCCAGAGGTAAGGGCAGAGGAAAAAAGCTGCACAACACAGCTACTTCCTCGGAACAGAAGTCCTCCCCGGCCTCTACAAAATCCACCGCATGACGCTGGGGCTCCGCTACAGGAGTCCGCCCCAGTGGGAGCACGTCTTCGAGTTTTCAGCCACATCTGGGTTCACTCACAGGTGGATCCCTGGGCAATAGAAATTGTTTCCCAGGGTTACAAGTTGGAATTCGAAGACGTGCCTCCTTGCCGGTTTTTCAAATCGGCCCTACCAGCTTCTCCCCTGGAAAGGGAGATAGTGTTAAATGCAATTCACAAATTGTATCTTCAACAGGTGGTGGTCAAGGTTCCCCTGCTTCAACAAGGGAGGGGATATTACTCAACCCTATTTGTGGTCCCGAAGCCGGACGGTTCGGTCAGACCCATTTTAAATTTAAAATCCCTGAACCTATACTTGAAAAGGTTCAAGTTCAAGATGGAATCGCTCAGAGCGGTCATCGCCAGCCTGGAAGGGGGGGATTTTATGGTATCTCTGGACATAAAGGATGCATACCTTCATGTTCCCATTTATCCACCTCATCAGGCGTACCTGAGATTTGCGGTACAGGATTGTCATTACCAATTTCCGACGTTGCCGTTTGGGCTTTCCACGGCCCCGAGGATTTTCACCAAGGTAATGGCGGAAATGATGGTGCTCCTGCGCAAGCAAGGAGTCATAATTATCCCGTACTTGGACGATCTCCTCATAAAAGCGAGATTAAGAGAGCAGTTACTGAACAGCGTATCACTTTCACTGAAGGTGTTACAGCAACACGGCTGGATTCTCAATATCCCGAAGTCGCAGTTGGTTCCTACGACTCGTCTGACTTTCTTGGGCATGATTCTGGATACAGACCAGAAAAGGGTTTATCTTCCGATAGAAAAAGCTCAGGAACTCATGACTCTAGTCAGGAATTTATTGAAGCCAAAACAGGTGTCAGTGCATCACTGCACTCGAGTCCTGGGAAAGATGGTGGCATCATACGAAGCCATTCCCTTCGGCAGGTTCCATGCAAGGACTTTCCAGTGGGACCTATTGGACAAGTGGTCCAGGTCACATCTACAAATTCATCAGTTGATCACCCTGTCCCCCAGAGCCAGGGTATCTCTCCTGTGGTGGCTGCAGAGTGCTCACCTTCTAGAAGGCCGCAGGTTTGGCATTCAGGACTGGATCCTGGTGACCAAGGACGCGAGCCTCCGAGGTTGGGGAGCAGTCACGCAGGGAAGAAACTTCCAAGGTCTTTGGTCAAGTCAGGAGACTTGTCTTCACATCAACATCCTAGAACTGAGGGCCATATACAACACCCTACGTCAAGCGGAGACCTTACTGCGCGACCGACCAGTTCTGATCCAGTCAGACAACATCACCGCAGTGGCTCATGTAAACCGCCAAGGCGGCACAAGGAGCAGAGTGGCAATGGCGGAAGCCGCCAGGATTCTTCGCTGGGCGGAAAATCATGTAAGCGCACTGTCAGCAGTGTTCATTCCGGGAGTGGACAACTGGGAAGCAGACTTTCTCAGCAGACACGACCTGCATCCAGGAGAGTGGGGACTTCATCAGGAAGTCTTCGCATAGATTGCAAGTCAGTGGGGACTGCCCCAGATAGACATGATGGCATCCCGCCTCAACAAAAAGCTGCAGAGGTATTGCGCCAGATCAAAAGACCCTCAGGCGGTAGCTGTGGACGCCCTAGTGACACCGTGGGTGTTCCAGTCGGTCTATGTGTTTCCTCTTCCTCTCATCCCAAAGTTGTTGAGAATAATAAGGAAAAGAAGAGTACAGACAATTCTCATTGTTCCAGATTGGCCACGAAGGACCTGGTATCCGTATCTACTGGAAATGCTCACAGAAGATCCGTGGCCTCTTCCTCTACGACAGGACCTGTTGCAACAGGGGCCCTGTCTGTTCCAAGACTTACCGCGGCTGCGTTTGACGGCATGGCGGTTGAACGCCGGATCCTAGCGGAAAAGGGCATTCCGGATGAGGTCATTCCTACTCTGATAAAGGCTAGGAAGGACGTGACAGCTAAACATTATCACCGTATATTCCGAAAATATGTTGCTTGGTGTGAGGCCAGGAATGCTCCTCCGGAAGAATTCCATCTGGGCCGTTTCCTTCACTTCCTACAAACTGGAGTATATTTGGGCCTAAAATTAGGCTCCATTAAGGTTCAGATTTCGGCCTTATCCATTTTCTTTCAAAAAGAATTGGCTTCTCTCCCAGAAGTATAGACTTTTGTAAAGGGAGAGCTGCATATTCAGCCTCCTTTTGTACCTCCGGTGGCGCCTTGGGACCTTAACGTGGTGTTGAGTTTCCTTAAGTCTCACTGGTTTGAACCACTTCAAACGGTGGAGTTGAAATATCTCACTTGGAAAGTGGTCATGTTGTTAGCCTTGGCTTCAGCTAGGCGAGTGTCGGAATTGGCGGCTTTGTCTCATAAAAGCCCCTATCTTGTTTTCCATATGGATAGAGCGGAATTGCGGACCCGCCCTCAATTTTTGCCTAAGGTGGTGTCATCTTTTCATATGAACCAACCTATTGTGGTGCCTGCGGCTACGCGCGACTTGTAGGATTCCGAGTCCCTTGATGTAGTCAGGGCTTTGAAAATTTACGTGGCCAGAACGGCTAGAGTCAGAAAAACAGAAGCACTGTTTGTCCTATATGCGGCCAACAAGGTTGGAGCCCCTGCTTCAAAGCAGACTATTGCTCGCTGGATCTGTAACACGATTCAGCAGGCTCATTCTACGGCTGGATTGCTTTTACCAAAATCGGTTAAGGCCCATTCCACTAGGAAGGTGGGCTATTCTTGGGCGGCTGCCTGGGGGGTCTCGGCACTACAGCTGTGCCGAGCTGCTACTTGGTCGGGTTCAAACACCTTTGCAAAATTCTATAAGTTTGATACCCTGGCTGAGGAGGACCTCCTGTTTGCTCAGTCGGTGCTGCAGAGTCATCCGCACTCTCCCGCCCGTTTGGGAGCTTTGGTATAATCTCCATGGTCCTTACGGAGTCCCCAGCATCCTCTAGGACGTGAGAGAAAATAAGATTTTAAACCTACCGGTAAATCTTTTTCTCGTAGTCCGTAGAGGATGCTGGGGACTCCGTAAGGACCATGGAGATTATACCAAAGCTCCCAAACGGGCGGGAGAGTGTGGACTACTTCTGCGAGACTTGTATATAGTTTTGCTTACATAAGGGTTATGTTATAGTTTTCATCGGTCTTGGACTGATGCTATGTTGTTTTCATACTGTTAACTGGTTAGTATATCTCAAGTTATATGGTGTGATTGGTGTGGCTGGTATGAATCTTGCCCATGGATTAACAAAAATCCTTTCCTCGTACTGTCCGTCTCCTCGGCACAGTTTCTCTAACTGAGGTCTGGAGGAGGGGCATAGAGGAAGGAGCCAGTGCACATCCATTCCTAAAGTCTTTCTTAAAGTGCCCATGTCTCCTGCGGAGCCCGTCTATCCCCATGGTCCTTACTGAGTCCCCAGCATCCTCTACGGACTACGAGAAAAAGATTTACCGGTAGGTTTAAAATCTTATTATCCTGTCTAAGAGAGGCAAGGGTGAGGAAGATACACTCACTCGTTTCATGTTTGTCTTGTAAAGCTGGGTTAACCTCTCAGGATCTGGTTCAAAATTAATTATGTGCAAATTGTTTTAGCTTTCACCAAATCCTCTTAAAAATTCCGAGGCAGGCGTAGGTTTAAGTTGAACCCCCATGGGCTTCTTTTGCACAGACATTTTCTAGCTATTAGTATAGCTGAGCAGATAATGCCAGCTCCTATACCAGGGATAGGTTACCCTATTAACCCTTACATGCAACATTCCACCTTGGTTTTATCACATCCAGCACAGGAATTTGCAGCCTCTCAACAAAAGCATGCTGAAAGGCTGGTGGTAAGTAAATCACATAGACGTGAAACAACATCTTCATAGTCTACACATGTTTCAGATGGGGACTCATCGCACTCCAGGTCTGCATACAGAGACAAGGAGGAAGACCTCAACTCAGTGGACATACCTGAGCTAATTAGTGCTATGAAAGCCCTTCTATCCTTAGAGGAGGCAGCAGAGCCTTTGTTTAAAATCTAAGGCACCTGTGTTTATACCTCCCAAAACAGTTAGGACTGAGTTTCCTGGGTCAGATCAGCTGACGGAAATTATGCAAGAGGCCTGGGTTACGCCCAGTAAAAAGTTTAGGATTCCAAAGAAATGGATTTCCCATTATCCTTTTCCAGCTGGGGACTGTTTAAAAAGGGAGGTGGCTCCCAAAGTAGATACGCATGTCATTCGATTGGTGCAAAAATCTACATTACCTCTGCCTTCAACATCATTAAATGATGTCACGGATAGGAAAACAGATGGTTTTCTAAAAACCATTTTCTCTTTGTCTGGGGTAATCATAACACCAGCCATGGCTTCAGCCTGAATGGCAAAAGCAGTGGCAGCCTGTGCTGATGCATTGGAGGATGAACTTTCAATGGCATCTAGAGAGCAAAAATCCCATATTGCACATATCAAACAGGCGGCTATTTTTATGGAAGAAGCAGCTTTGGATATGGGTACAATTGCCTCTCAGGCATCATCCTCAGGAGTAGCAGCTCGCAGAGCAATTTGGCTACGTACATGGAAAGCTGACTCAGAATTCAAGAAGGAGTCTTTGCCTTTTACTGGAGATATTCTTTTTGGTAAAGAATTAAACAGTATTTTGGAGTCAAAAGCAGATTCCAAGAAAGTAAAGTTTCCTTCCACACACAAATCCAAGCCTAGATTTCCAGCTTATTGGTCCTCTTCGGACTCAAGGAAAAGGAAAAGGTTATGGCAAACAGTCTCAATCCGACAAGTCTGGTAAGACTAAAAAGCATTGGGCTTCAAGAAGACCGGCTTCCAAATTAGAAGATAAGCCATCAGCCTGATGGTGCGGGCCTCCACCTGGGGGACCCCAGGGTGGGAGACCGACTTCTTCAGTTTGCACAGATCTGGCAGCAGTCCACCACATATGCCTGGGTGCAAGAAGCGGTATCTCACGGTTATGCGTTTGCTTTCAAGAAACACCCTCCTCAAAGGTTTTTTGTACCAGCCCTTCTTCAGTGGAAACGAAGGCTAGGGCTTTGCAAGAGGAAGTTCAGAAGTTGCTTCAGTCAGGAGTGATAATTCCAGTTCCCCCTGCGCAATGAGGACAAGGTTTTTATTCTAACCTGTTTCTAGTCCAGAAGCCAAATGGGTCGTTCCGGACCATACACAATCTCAAAGTGCTGAACAAGTACATTTGGGTGCCTCGGTTTCATATGGAGACTTTACGTTTCATTATTTTGGCCATGAAGCCGGAGGATTTTATGGTATCCCTGGATATTTAGGATACTTACCTACATGTTCCTATAGCACTGTCCCATCAGCGCTATCTCAGGTTTGCTATCCTCCAGCATCATTTTCAGTTTCAGGCCTTACCATTTGGACTGGCCACAGCTCCCAGAGTATTCACCAAAATTATGGTGGTAATGGCTTCTTCTCACCGTCAGCAAGGGATAAGGATTTTTTTCATACCTCGACGACTTATTAATACTGGCACAGTCTCAGGAATTGCTTCAGTGTCATCTGCAACAGACAATAGCTTGTTTACAGAGACACTGTTGGCTCATCAATTGGGCAAAGTCGTCCCTGGTTCCGTCCCAACGGATGATTCATTTGGGGGCTATGCTGGATTCAGGTCTTCAGAGAGTAATTCTATATCTGAACAAAATATCCAAAACTCAGTCAAGGATTCAGGATCTGTTACACAGTCAAAGGGTATCCATTCACGCTGCAGTGCGCGTGATGGGGTTGATGGTGTTGACATTCGACATGGTGGAGTATGCTCAGTTCCATTCGAGGCCTTTGCAACGTCTGATCCTTTCCAAATGGAATGGTTTTCATCAGACAGTAAAAACGCAGACTATGGTCCTTCCTCTGGAAGTAAGGAGGTCATTAGCCTGGTGGCTACAGACATCCCATCTGGACAAAGGGAGACCCTTTTGGATATCATATTGGGAAATTCTGACAACGGATGCCAGTCTTCAGGGCTGGGGACCGGTGTCAGGAAGGAGTTGCTTCCAGGGACAGTGGACCAAGGAAGAAAATTGTATGCCAATCAATATATTGGAACTTCGGGCCATATATGTGGCACTTATTCAGGCAAAGGACATCCTTCAGAGGAAATCAGTCCAAATCCGCTCAGACAATGCAATGGCAGTAGCGTGCCTCAACCATCAGGGAGGAACTCGCAGCCAGAATGCAATGAAGGAGGTAAGTCGCACGTTAAAGTGGGCAGAACTTCATCATCCAGCCTTGTCCGCAGTGTTCATTCCGGGAGTCCTAAACTGGGAAGCGGATTTTCTCAGTAGACGCACCATTCCTGCAAACTAATGGACTTTACACCCAGGGGTCTTCCAAATTCTGGTAGACAAATGGCGTTTACCGGAGATAGATCTTATGGCGTCACGTCAGAACAACAAAGTTCCTGCACACGGGTCAAGCACAGAGGATCCCAGAGTGATCTTTGTGGATGCCCTGTCAGTGAGATGGGACTTTCGTCTGGCCTATGTGTTTCCGCCAATCGCCCTGTTACCCAGGGTAATGCGAAAGGTAAAACAAGGAAAGGGCGCCGTGATACTAATAGCTCCGGCTTGGCCCAGAAGACATTGGTACACAGATCTGCAGAGGATGTCGATGGATGCTCCATTCCTACTCCCTCAACGTCCAGATCTACTGTCTCAGGGTCCTTGCTATCACAAGCACCTGGATCGACTGTCTTTGATGGCGTAGCTCTGGAGACTTGCATCCTGAAAGCAAGAGGATTCTCACAACAGGTGATTCAAACAATGCTCAGAGCAAGTAAACCTTCCTCTGCTCTCATTTATCACTGAATATGGCAAGCCTATATTCAGTAGTGCAGTGACCCAAAATTTGACCCTAGGTCTTTCAGAGTTTCCAGAGTCTTAGCATTCCTTCAGGCAGGAATGGACAAAGGTCTACGGGTGGCTTACTTGAGAGTGCAAGTGTTAGCATTGACTGTATGGTTCCAAAAGGATGTGCACACTTTTTTTGCAGTGTATGCTGCACATTCAACTTCCTTTTGTTCCTCCTACAGTGGAACTTAAGTTTAGTCCTAAAGGCCCTTCAAGTTGCCCCATTTGAACCACTAAAACAAGTGGATTTTAAATGGTTGGCAGCTAAAGTTATCTTTCTACTGACTATTGCTTCAGCTAGAAGAGTTTCAGATTTAGAGGCTTTGTTATGTCTCCCTCCTTTTCTGATTTTTTTTTTTATCCAGATAGAGCGGTTCTCAGAACCAAATCTGGGTATCTTCCTAAGGTGGTGTCTAAATTCCACCTTAAAATTGTAGACCCGGCCTTCCAGGGGCCGGACCTTTCTGCGGGAGATGCATCATTGGACGTAGTCTGTGCCTTAAGGATCTATGTGGATCGTACCAGTGCCATCAGAAAAACAGATACTGTCTTCGTTCTCTACGGATTTCACAAGAGAGGATGGCCTGCTGATATGCAAACACTGGCGAGGTGGCTTCGAATGATGATGATTTCAGAAGCATATTCTCCCTGTTCCGGCTAATGTCTCTGCTCACTGATTAGTGCTTTCTCTATCGTCCTAGTGGATGCTGGGGTTCCTGAAAGGACCATGGGGAATAGCGGCTCCGCAGGAGACAGGGCACAAAAAGTAAAGCTTTTCCGATCAGGTGGTGTGCACTGGCTCCTCCCCCTATGACCCTCCTCCAGACTCCAGTTAGATTTTTGTGCCCGGCCGAGAAGGGTGCAATCTAGGTGGCTCTCCTAAAGAGCTGCTTAGAGAAAGTTTAGCTAGGTTTTTTATGTTACAGTGATTCCTGCTGGCAACAGGATCACTGCAGCGAGGGACTGAGGGGAGAAGGAGTCAACTCACCTGCGTGCAGGATGGATTGGCTTCTTGGCTACTGGACATCAAGCTCCAGAGGGACGATCACAGGTACAGCCTGGATGGTCACCGGAGCCGCGCCGCCGGCCCCCTTGCAGATGCTGAAGACAGAAGAGGTCCAGAATCGGCGGCTGAAGACTCCTGCAGTCTTCTAAAGGTAGCGCACAGCACTGCAGCTGTGCGCCATTTTCCTCTCAGCACACTTCACACGGCAGTCACTGAGGGTGCAGGGCGCTGGGAGGGGGGCGCCCTGGGAGGCAAAATAGTACCTATAAAGGCTAAAAATACCTCACATATAGCCCTAGAGGCTATATGGAGATATTTAACCCCTGCCTGATTTCTCAAAATAGCGGGAGACGAGCCCGCCGGAAAAGGGGCGGGGCCTATCTCCTCAGCACACGGCGCCATTTCCTCTCACAGCTCCGCTGGTCAGGACGGCTCCCAGGTCTCTCCCCTGCACTGCACTACAGAAACAGGGTAAAACAGAGAGGGGGGGCAAATTTATGGCGATATTTTTATATAACAAAGCAGCTATAGGGGAGCACTTATTATAAGGCTATCCCTGATATATATATAGCGCTTTTGGTGTGTGCTGGCAAACTCTCCCTCTGTCTCCCCAAAGGGCTAGTGGGTCCTGTCTTCATTAGGAGCATTCCCTGTGTGTCTGCTGTGTGTCGGTACGTGTGTGTCGACATGTATGAGGACGATATTGGTGTGGAGGCGGAGCAATTGCCAAATATGGGGATGTCACCTCCTAGGGGGTCGACACCAGAATGGATGCCTTTATTTATGGAACTACGGGATAGTGTCAACACGCTAAAGCAGTCGTTTGACGACATGAGACGGCCGGACAATCAATTAGTGCCTGTCCAGGCGACTCAAACACCGTCAGGGGCTGTGAAACGCCCTTTGCCTCAGTCGGTCGACACAGACCCAGACACAGGCGATGACTCCAGTGGTGACGGTGACGAATCAACCGTATTTTCCAGTAGGGCCACACGTTATATGATTTTGGCAATGAAGGAGGCGTTACATTTAGCTGATACTACAGGTACCACTAAACAGGGTATTATGTGGGGTATGAAAAAACTACCTATAGTTTTTCCTGAATCAGAAGAACTAAATGACGTGTGTAATGAAGCGTGGGTTGCCCCTGATAAAAAGCTGATAATTTCAAAGAAATTATTGGCATTATACCCTTTCCCGCCAGAGGTTAGGGAGCGCTGGGAAACACCTCCTAGGGTGGACAAGGCGCTAACACGCTTATCTAAACAAGTGGCGTTACCCTCTCCTGAGACGGCCGCACTTAAAGATCCATCAGATAGGAGGATGGAAAATATCCAAAAAAGTATATACACACATGCAGGTGTTATACTACGACCAGCTGTAGCAACTGCCTGGATGGGCAGTGCGGGGGTAGTTTGGTCAGAATCCCTGATTGAAAATATTGATACCCTGGACAGGGACAATATTTTACTGTCGTTAGAACAAATAAAGGATGCATTTCTTTATATGCGTGATGCACAGAGGGATATATGCACACTGGCATCACGGGTAAGTGCTATGTCCATTTCGGCCAGAAGAGCTTTATGGACGCGACAGTGGACAGGCGATGCGGATTCAAAACGGCATATGGAAGTTTTGCCGTATAAGGGGGAGGAGTTATTTGGAGTCGGTCTATCAGATTTGGTGGCCACGGCTACAGCCGGGAAATCCACCTTTCTACCTCAAGTCACTCCCCAACAGAAAAAGGCACCGACTTTTCAACCGCAGCCCTTTCGTTCCTTTAAAAATAAGAGAGCAAAGGGCTATTCATATTTGCCACGAGGCAAAGGTCGAGGGAAGAGACAGCAACACGCAGCTCCTTCCCAGGATCAGAAGCCCTCCCCGGCTTCTACAAAAGCCTCAGCATGACGCTGGGGCTTCTCAAGCGGACTCGGGGACGGTGGGCGGTCGTCTCAAAAATTACAGCGCGCAGTGGGCTCACTCGCAAGTAGATCCCTGGATCCTGCAGATAATATCTCAGGGATACAGGTTGGAATTAGAGACAGATCCACCTCGCCGTTTCCTGAGGTCTGCTTTACCAACGTCCCCCTCCGAAAGGGAGACGGTGTTGGAAGCCATTCACAAGCTGTACTCTCAGCAGGTGATAGTCAAGGTACCTCTTCTGCAACAAGGGAAGGGGTATTATTCCACTCTTTTTGTGGTACCGAAGCCGGATGGCTCGGTAAGGCCTATTCTAAATCTGAAGTCCTTGAACCTGTACATAAAGAAGTTCAAGTTCAAAATGGAGTCACTCAGAGCAGTGATAGCGAACCTGGAAGAGGGGGACTTTATGGTATCCTTGGACATCAAGGATGCGTATCTCCACGTTCCAATTTACCCCTCACACCAGGGGTACCTCAGGTTCGTTGTACAAAACTGTCACTATCAGTTTCAGACGCTGCCGTTCGGATTGTCCACGGCACCTCGGATCTTTACAAAGGTAATGGCCGAGATGATGATTCTTCTTCGAAGAAAAGGCGTATTAATTATCCCATACTTGGACGATCTCCTAATAAGGGCGAGGTCCAGAGAACAGCTAGAGATGGGATTAGCACTGTCTCAAGAAGTGCTAAAACAGCACGGGTGGATTCTGAATATTCCAAAATCCCAGTTAATGCCGACAACTCGTCTGCTGTTCCTAGGGATGATTCTGGACACGGTTCAGAAAAAGGTTTTTCTCCCGGAGGAAAAAGCCAAGGAGTTATCCGAGCTTGTCAGGAACCTCCTAAAACCAGGAAAGGTGTCTGTACATCAATGCACAAGAGTCCTGGGAAAAATGGTGGCTTCTTACGAAGCGATTCCATTCGGCAGATTCCACGCAAGAATTTTCCAAAGGGATCTGTTGGACAAATGGTCAGGGTCGCATCTTCAGATGCACCTACGGATAACCCTGTCTCCAAGGACAAGGGTGTCTCTTCTGTGGTGGTTGCAGAGTGCTCATCTATTGGAGGGCCGCAGATTCGGAATACAGGATTGGATCCTGGTGACCACGGACGCCAGCCTGAGAGGCTGGGGAGCAGTCACACAAGGAAGAAACTTCCAGGGAGTATGGACGAGCCTGGAAACGTCTCTTCACATAAACATTCTGGAACTAAGAGCAATATACAATGCTCTAAACCAGGCAGAACCTCTGCTTCAGGGAAAACCGGTATTGATCCAGTCGGACAACATCACGGCAGTCGCCCATGTGAACAGACAGGGCGGCACAAGAAGCAGGAGGGCAATGGCAGAAGCTGCAAGGATTCTTCGCTGGGCAGAGAATCATGTGATAGCACTGTCAGCAGTGTTCATCCCGGGAGTGGACAACTGGGAAGCAGACTTCCTCAGCAGACACGATCTTCACCCGGGAGAGTGGGGACTTCATCCAGAAGTCTTCCACATGCTGGTAACCCGTTGGGAAAGACCAATGGTGGACATGATGGCGTCTCGCCTCAACAAAAAACTGGACAGGTATTGCGCCAGGTCAAGAGATCCGCAGGCAATAGCTGTGGACGCGCTGGTAACGCCTTGGGTGTACCAGTCGGTGTATGTGTTTCCTCCTCTGCCTCTCATACCAAAAGTATTGAGAATTATACGGCAAAGAGGCGTAAGAACGATACTAGTGGTTCCGGATTGGCCAAGGAGGACTTGGTACCCGGAACTTCAAGAGATGATCACGGAAGATCCGTGGCCTCTACCTCTAAGGAGGGACTTGCTTCAGCAGGGTCCCTGTCTGTTTCAAGACTTACCGCGGCTGCGTTTGACGGCATGGCGGTTGAACGCCGGATCCTAAAGGAAAGAGGCATGCCGGAAGAAGTCATTCCTACTTTGATTAAAGCAAGGAAGGAAGTAACCGTGCAACATTATCACCGAATTTGGCGAAAATATGTTGCGTGGTGCGAAGATCGGAGTGCTCCGACGGAGGAATTTCAACTGGGTCGATTCCTACATTTCCTGCAATCAGGATTGTCAATGGGTCTCAAATTGGGATCTATTAAGGTTCAAATTTCGGCCCTGTCGATTTTCTTTCAAAAAGAATTGGCTTCAGTCCCTGAAGTCCAGACCTTTGTTAAGGGAGTGCTGCATATTCAGCCTCCTGTGGTGCCTCCAGTGGCACCGTGGGATCTAAATGTGGTTTTGGACTTCCTAAAATCTCATTGGTTTGAACCACTAAAAAAGGTGGATTTGAAATATCTCACATGGAAAGTGACCATGCTTCTAGCCCTGGCTTCTGCCAGGAGAGTGTCAGAATTGGCAGCTTTATCTTACAAAAGCCCATATCTGATTTTCCATTCGGACAGGGCAGAACTGCGGACTCGTCCGCATTTTCTCCCTAAGGTGGTGTCAGCATTTCATCTGAACCAGCCTATTGTAGTGCCTGCGGCTACAAGTGACTTGGAGGACTCCAAGTTACTGGACGTTGTCAGAGCATTAAAAATATATATTGCAAGGACAGCTGGAGTCAGAAAATCTGACTCGTTGTTTATATTGTATGCACCCAACAAGATGGGTGCTCCTGCGTCTAAGCAGACGATTGCTCGTTGGATCTGTAGCACAATCCAACTTGCACATTCTGTGGCAGGCTTGCCACAGCCTAAATCTGTAAAGGCCCACTCCACAAGGAAGGTGGGCTCATCTTGGGCGGCTGCCCGAGGGGTCTCGGCATTACAACTTTGCCGAGCAGCTACGTGGTCAGGGGAGAACACGTTTGTAAAATTTTACAAATTTGATACTCTGGCTAAGGAGGACCTGGAGTTCTCTCATTCGGTGCTGCAGAGTCATCCGCACTCTCCCGCCCGTTTGGGAGCTTTGGTATAATCCCCATGGTCCTTTCAGGAACCCCAGCATCCACTAGGACGATAGAGAAAATAAGATTTTACTTACCGATAAATCTATTTCTCGGAGTCCGTAGTGGATGCTGGGCGCCCATCCCAAGTGCGGATTATCTGCATAAGTTGTACATAGTTATTGTTAACTAATTCGGGTTATTGTTAAAGGAAGCCATCTTTCAGAGGCTCCGCTGTTATCATACTGTTAACTGGGTTTAGATCACAAGTTGTACGGTGTGATTGGTGTGGCTGGTATGAGTCTTACCCGGGATTCAAAATCCTCCCTTATTGTGTACGCTCGTCCGGGCACAGTACCTAACTGGAGTCTGGAGGAGGGTCATAGGGGGAGGAGCCAGTGCACACCACCTGATCGGAAAAGCTTTACTTTTTGTGCCCTGTCTCCTGCGGAGCCGCTATTCCCCATGGTCCTTTCAGGAACCCCAGCATCCACTACGGACTCCGAGAAATAGATTTATCGGTAAGTAAAATCTTATTTTCTATGATGCTCCTGCCTTAAACTTTGGAAAAACAACTGATTTGCGTGAGCTTGGAGGCGGTGATGTAGGGATGGGACGGTTGCATGCTGGGAGGCTGAAAGCTTTGATCGTTTGGAGCCAATGTGCTGTCGCTACCTCATATCCCAATGTTATCCTGTGGACTTTGGAGAAATAGCGTTATCAACGGTAAGTCTACCATAACGATTATTTCTCTCACAGCCTAGGGGATACTGGGATGGTTTTCTTCAAAACGTTATTTTAGTCTATTATTTTCAGGCACCAGTCTGCTTGCGTAGTGGTACTTGGGGGACCGGACAAACCTCTTGAAGGGTTAATGGTCCGTATCCCCGCTGACAGGATGGTGTTTCGCATTATCCCCAGGGTGTGCGCGCACTCCAACAGCATGCCGCCACCCCTAATAGAGCTGAAGACGCTGGAGTGGTAAGTACAGACACCGGGGTCCTGGTTAGTGGGTGGCCGGTTACAGTGGCGGGCACTCGACGATGCGGGCTGTGGTGGCCGCTGCACGTACTCACACTGGCGCTGTCACAGAAAAGGGGTTTTAACCCCATTCTCTGCTAAATTTAAGTGATTGCCAGTATAATCTGTACAGAGACCGCATGCCTATTACGGGGCAGGGCTTCCCGGAGAGTGGGACCAGCAGCTCAGAGGCGCCTTTCCTGCTGCATCATACTACAGTCTGCATGCAGGGAAGCGATGCTCCTCCAAGGACCCTCAAAACACACCTTATACTGGTACCAGGGGGTTTTCTAGGGGGGGAGCAATATAATATATATATATATATATATATATATATAAACTAGTTACCTTATTAAGGCTCTGGTTTTCTGCCTGGCAAAGCATTGCTTTAGCTGATAGAGGCAGCGGTGTGCTGGTTCTCTCCCTCTCTGTCTCACTCCATCCATGCTTATACTGGGTCTCTGTGTTATTCACTGCTCCTGTGTGTGTGTTCTGCTGTATGAACATGTCTGCCAAGAAGGTTATTTGTCAGTCGTATAGCACAAAGTTTTACTCCACAGGGGGATCTCTGCTGTGTGCTCAATGCAGTCTCCCTTCACAGGGAAGTAGCTCACAGGAACCAGAATGGCTGGATTCAATAAAAGGAATGATGTCTAACATATCTGAACTGGCTACTGCCAGGCAGGAAAGACTAGTGTTTAAGAAATCTATGGATGATTTCCTGACTCATACTTCTGATCTCAAACCTGTCTCTCAGTCCCCTCTGCTGGTTTCTCAGAAACGCACATTACCCCATATGCTCCAATCTGATTCTGATAATAATATGCCAGATTTGGAGGAAGGGGGATAAAGGAGACAGTACTCTGTCTCAGGGTGTGGAAGCCCTTATCTGTTCTATTTGTGAGGTCCTGAATATCCCTGATAAAGAGACAGAACCTGAGGAGGAGTCTTTTTTTTTTTTTTTTATTAATACTTTATTGGATATCTGCATAAAACATACATAGCAATATATAGTAGGCAATCATAATGACAAGAAATCAACATGGTCAATTACAGAAATAAACATCACTGGTCAGGCAAGGGTGATAAATGTTTCTCAACAATTTTTAAATTTCTAAAAAGGAGGTTGACCCATGGTAAGCATTTCGAGATTGTACCATGTGGTGTGTGCTATAGCTTGTCGAAGAGGGATCTTAATGACGTCATCTAGCGTCTGTACATAAGGGAGCCAAATATCGAAGAACCTTTTAATTTTACTTTCTTTGTTAATCATCATTTCAAGCCACACCATATGGAATAGGTATGATAATCTCGGTAAAAACAAAGCCAGAGACAATGAATCAGTAGCTATCCATTGTGACAGGATAGTCTTTTTGCCAGCAGCTGCTATTTTAGTTAACAGCATGCACTGGCCAAGTGACGGTTTAGGTGTATGAGATTTGTAGTGCATGTCCCAGATAGCCCAATCTGGAAGAAGCCACCATGGCAATGTGTAGTTTGTCTTTAATAAAGGCTTGTATCAAGCCCCAGAACTTACTGACTTCAGGACAGCTCCATAAACAGTGGTAGATATCTGCCCCAGGTGCACCACACTTAAAGCATTTAGAATCAGAAGCTGTGCCCATTTGGAATCGTAATTTCGGTGTAATATAGGAACGGTGTAGGATTTGGTAATTCATCTGAGCGTATGACGCCGATATGAGAATTTTGTTGATTCTATTAAACGCAGCAAGCATGGCAGAGGTGGTGATAGTCGGGAAATCTAACGACCATTTGGCCATTCCTGACTGGGTGTTCTCCCAGTCTATGGTTTTCTTGAGAAATGTATAGAGGAATGCTGTGGAGTCGTGCACCCTGGGTGTTGCTTGTAAAATGACATCTAGGTTATTAGACTTGTCTTCTACTGTCATTGTGGCCAATGATTTATGGAGATAGCTACGGATCTGAAAATATACGAATAGTGGGATTGAGAGTTGTGGAGATCTCTCACAAAGGTTTGTGTATGTGCACATCTGATAGGTGTCTCGACAAATCAACTGGTATGATAATCTGATGCCCTGGGCTGACAAGGCTGCCAGCGTGGTTCGTACAGTTGTCCTACGGAAATCTGGATTATGTAATAGTGGGAGGAAAGTTGTGTTGTAGCTAGAGATGCCCATCCTAGAACGTGCCTGTCTCCATGCCATGCAAGTAGATGTTAGTAGGATGTTGTTTTTTATCTGAGGAGGAAAGGAGGACGTACGTGTGTGTAGTAAACTAACTAGTGGGGTCTCTGGACAGAAAGCCTGTTCTAAGCCGGTGTTGGCGAAGACCTCCGTCTCATGTATCCAATCAACAGCGTAACGATAATTTGCGGCTAGCATATAACTTCTGAGGCAGGGTAGGTTAATACCACCTAACGTTTGCGATTGGCATAACTTAAATAGTGAGATTCTGGGTTTTTTACGTGCCCAGATAAATTCACTAAAGGCCCTGTTAAGAGTCTTCAAGTCTGCATCAGATAGCAGTAAAGGTAACATTTGAATGGGATATAATAATCTCGGGAAGGTGATAATTTTGATCAATTGGCATCTTCCTAGGTAGGAGAGGGGTTGGTGTTTCCATGCCTGGAAGTCAGCTAGGGTGCGCGCAATGGCTCGCGGAAAGTTACATCCATATAAATCAGCCGGCTTAATGGGTATTTGGAGCCCTAAATATGTGATTGTCTGGTTTGCCCATCGAAAAGGGAATTGGTCATTCCAATTGTGAGTTGCACGAGGGTGTAGGGCTAAAGCCTCAGTTTTTAATTTGTTGACCTTAAACCCAGAGATTGATTCAAAAGTCGTCAGTAGGGATAGCAAACTGGGAAACGCAGCCTGGGGGTTCGAGAAGTACAGTAGTAAATCGTCAGCATAGGCCCTGACCTTAAGGTCATGATTACCGACTTTAATCCCACTCCAGTTGACATTTAGGTGACAGTGTCTGATGAGCGGGTCTAAAACGAGGTAAAAAAGAAGCAGGGATAATGGGCACCCCTGTCTCGTGCCTCTGTGTAGCATGAAAGTGTCCGTATTCATTCCGTTCACTGTGAGGAATGCGGCTGGGGAAGCATATATAGTGCGGAAGAATCTGACAAAATCAGCTCCAAATCTCTGCCAGTGAAGCACTCTCAGCAGGTGCGACCATGACACACGGGCAAATGCTTTATCAGCGTCGCAGCTCACCAGCAGAGATGTCCCTCCCGGCGATTGGGCCGATGTGGTCAGTGCTGCTATCAATTGTCTAATGTTATGTACTGATGTTCTCCCCTTTACGAAGCCAGTCTGGGGTGAGTGTAATATCGTGGACAGTACTAGTTGTAGTCTATTTGCCATAAGAGCAGTTAGGATTTTAAAGTCCTGGTTTAAAAGGGATATCGGGCGATACGATTGAACTAGGGTGGGGTCTTTCCCCGGCTTCGGTAGCACTATCACACGAGCATGATTAAAAGTAAGGGGGGCAACATTTCCAGATAAGATGGACTTAATTAAGGACAGGAGGTGCGGTGTGACATGGGGTAGCAACAGTTTATAATACTCTGCACTTAATCCATCTGGGCCCGGGGGTTTGCCGTTAGCTAATTGCTTTACTACCGTCAATAGTTCTAGGTCAGTGACTGGTTCCATGAGGGAATTCTGGTCATCCTCAGTCAATGTAGGGGATCCAGCCGAGCGAAGGAAGGCCATGCCTCCAATGGGGTCGTCCGGTGGGGCTGTGTATAGCTCCTTATAATAAGTTAAAAAGGAGTCCGCAATGAATGTCGGGTCGGAGGACAGGTGAGGGCCAGTATGCAGGGACAAAATATGTGGGGTGGGGCACTGGCTGCGAACCACATTTGCTAGGAGTTTGCCAGCTTTGTTACCTCCATTAAAAGTATCTGTGTTTTTGAAAATCCAGGGCGTATTGGGCCCTTTCTGTGCAAAGAGTGTCATAGAGGTGTTTCGTTTCAGTGTAAATTCTATGGTTATCGTCTGTCGGAGAGGACAACAGCTGTGCATACGAGTTAGTAAGTACTAGGCCCAAATCACGATATCGTTGATTAAGGTTCTTACGCTTATTCGCAACATATGCAATAACGTAACCCCTCATCACTGGCTTAGAGGCAGACCAGAAAAGGTTTATATCATCCACATGTTGTGCATTGTCCTTAGTATAGTGTATGAAGTCAGTCTCCAAGTATGCCTTAAATTTAGGGGATGTATACAAATAAGAGGGAAATCTCCAATTAAAGGAGGTTGTTTCGGGGGTGCGTGGTCAGAGATGGCTATATTTTCTACTTTGGAGTCGCCCACCCTATAGAGCAGCGTATCAGGGAGCAGCCAATAGTCTATCCGAGTGGAGGTTGCGTGTGGGTGTGAATAGAACGTATATTCCTGACCGACAGGGTGTTGGTGTCGCCAAGGGTCTACCAAGTTAAGTGAGGACGATAGAAATTGTAACGAGACTGGTACAGAATAGTTCCGTCCACTAGATGCGTCTGATCTATCTAGGTTCGGATGAAGTGTAGAATTAAAATCTTCCCCAATTATCAGCCTACGTTCAGCCCACTCCTGAAGTCGGACATAAATATCCGAGAAGAAGGCATTATGTTCTGAATTGGGTGCGTAGAGGGTCACTATGGTGTAGAGCTCCCCTTCTAATTGTAATTTTACGAACAAAAACCGGCCCTCTTCGTCAGCATGAGTATCTAATATGGAATATCTGAGAGATTTGTGAAATATAATTACCACACCCCTTTTTTAGAAGTAAATGAGGCTGACTTGTAATCGCGGAACCAATTGTCCCTCAGGACAATTGAAGGATCCATCACGCCGTCCAAGACATTGGCGTTAGGTGAGGAGGTTGGAGAGCTAGCGTGTGTGGAGGTCGAGGCCCTGGTGTCCTTGGTTTTTGCCTGTGCGGATCCACGACAGCCTCGTTGGGGCTTCGCCACGTATTTATCCATGATAATAAAAAGAAAAGGTGTTGCGTCACAGTAAAGAAGTAGGTGATATCAGTTATCCTGCCCTGCAGGGAGTAGTGGATCAGTTGAGTTATGAGCGCGCAGCCACTGTAGACGATAGAATGGAGCACTACGTGACAGACTCTGATGGTGTCAGCACTCAGCAACCCCCGGCAAATGGATGAGGTCCAGCGGTCTCTCGACCCTCCCTGTCGGTAGAGACGCCGTCACAGACGGAGGGTAGTCGCCCTTTGCAGGTATCTATGTGATCAGGATTGTTCTCTCTCCAACAGAGGGGGGCAAACTAGCAGAGCTGCGGCCACTTATGGGTGCCTGTGACCTAAGAATATGATCAGGGCAGTCCTCGGGGAGCAGGGCAAAAATATGGGAGCAGTATGCGGCCAGTGATGTGAGGGGCCAGTCCTCCGGCGGCTCCAGACAGCATGAGCCTAGCCAGAGGGATAGAGTCAGTCAGAGGCCATAGACGCTGCAGGGGGGCCTGCATGGCGCTCACATCCGTCTTCAGACGGCGTCTTCCCCGCAGGCAGAGCTCCGGTCTGTTGCCCATCAACGCCCGCTGCCGCGGGACCGAAGTACAGAAGCACAGGGAGCCATCTGCGGATACCAGTGCTGCCCATCCCAGGTCTCAAGTAAGGTGGGGAAGGAGAGGAACAGGGCGCCCGGCCACTCACAATATGGCGGCCGCGGGCAGCAGACACTACAGTTGGCGCTCTAGATCCGGGGAAGGAGGCGGTGGGGAGCCGGGAAGGTGACGTCCTCTTACCCACTTCTATCTCCGCTGGGCCCCGAGTGCGTGCTCGCGGCGCAGTGTACACCCGCTATTTAGCTGTAATACAGCGGGGGGACGGAGAGCTCAGTTAAAACGCTGCCATGCAGTAGGTCCGCCCCGAGTCGTTTTTTAATATAAAACAAAACTCTACTGCCACCTTTCCTGTCTCTAAGGAATTATACACACTTTTTAAAGAGGCGTGGGTTAATCCTGACAAGAAATTTCAAACCCCTAAGCGGTTGCGAAACTCCTTCCCTTTCCCCCCTGAGGATAGGAAGGGGTGGGAGAATCCTCCGATTGTGGATACCTCAGTGTCCTGGCTGTCACGAAAGATTGTGCTGCCTGTACTTAGTGCTATCTTCTTAAAAGACCCTGCTGACCATAAAATTGAGACTACACTCAAATCCATTTATACTGCATTGGGAGTCGCACAGAGACCCTCCATTGCTTGTGGTTGGATCACAAGGGCCATTGTTAAATAGCCTGGTAACATCATAGAGGGTTTTAATACCATGCCTCAAGATGAGCTACTAACACTCCTGCAACATATTAAGGATTCGGCTAACTTCATGAGTAAGGCTATTAAGGAGATTGGCATTATCAACTCACGCTCTACTGCTATGGCTGTGTCGGTGCGCAGGGCTCTGTGGCTGCGACAGTGAATGGCGGACGCCGACTCCAAAAAGGGCGTTGAAAATCTTCCTTTCAAGGGGGGGGGCTTTGTTTGGTGAAGAACTGAACAAGTGGATATCACAGGCTTCTGCCGGTAAGTCCACTTATCTGCTGTCAGCGTTTCCTCTGGCCAGAGGTGCCTATCCTGGCCCCTCTTTCCAGTCCTTTCATGTGGCCAGATTTAGGGGCAGAGCCAGAGGTGCTTCCAACGCTGCTCGGGGAAACTGAGGTAAAGCACACAGACCAGCAGCCGCTGGTTCCCTGGAACAGAGTTCAGGCTCTGCCTCCACCAAGCCCTCCGCATGATGATTGGCCCCAGCCTCAAGTGGAAGTTCAGGTGGGTGCTAGCCTCAAATATTTCAGCCATGTTAGGGCGTAATCCTGCTGCGATCCTTGGGTGAGAGGCCTGGTCTCCCAAGGATACCAGTTGGAGTTTCAACAGCTCCCTTTTCACAGAATCTTCAGGTTCGGTTTGCCAGCTTCACCTGTGTCCAAGGTTACCTTGCTAGAGGCCATCCAACGACTGCAACAAGTGCAGGTCATTGTTCCATTTCCCCCTCTACTCATAAACCAGGGCTTTTTATTCCAGGCTTTTCATGGTACCGAAACAGGACCATTCAGCCTGGCCAATCTTGAACCTCAAATCTCTGAACCCATACCTAACGGTATTCAAGTTCAAGATGGAATCCCTCAGAGCGGTGATTTCAGGTCTGGATGAGGGGGAATTCCTGGTATCCCTGTAGATCAAGGAAGCGTACCTTCACATCCCAATATGGCCGCCTCATCAGGCTTACCTCAGGTTCGCACTGAAGGAAAATCACCTCCAGTTCCGGGTCCTACCCTTTGACCTGTCCACGGCTCCATGGGTGTTCACAAAGGTGATTGTGGAGATGATGCTAAAACTCCGCATAAGGGGTGTGAACATCGTTCCATACTTGGACGATCTCCTCATAAAGGCTGTGTCCGAAGCACGGTTGTTAGAAAGCATCGCACTGACTACACGGCTTCTGACGGATCACAGGTGGATTCTCAATTTGCAGAAGTCCCACCTGGTACCATCACAAAGACTGCAGTTCTTGGGGGTAATTCTGGACACTTTGTCTCAGACGGTGTTCCTTGACAATTCAAACGATGTTGCGCTCCGTTCTGAAACCTCCAAAAGTCTCTGCATCCAGTTGTTGGACAAAATGGTGGCCTCATACGAGGCTATCCAGTGCGAAAGATTCCATGCCCATCCTTTCTAGCTGGATCTGCTGAACAAATGGTCCGGCTCCCACCTATACACGCACCAGCGGATATCCCTGTCACCAAGAGCAACGATTTCCCTATTATGGTGGTTACAGATCCCCCCCACCTGGTAGAGGGTCAACACTTCGGAACTCAGGCTTGGGTTCTATTGTCAACGGATGCGAGTCTCTGCGGCTGGGGTTCTCAGTTTCAGTGAAGGTTTTCATCTCAAAAGGCCTCTCTTCCGATAAACATTCTGGAACTCAGGGTGATCTACTATGCCCTTCTACAAGCTGTTTATCTCCTCCAACATTAGGCATACAGGTCCAGTCAGACAACGCCACAGCGGTGGCATACATAAACAAACAGGGAGGAACAAAAAGCAGGGCCGCAATGCGAGAGGTGTCCAGGATACTCCTCTGGGTGAAACACAATGCCAGGGCCATGTCAGCCATCTTCATTCCAGGAGTGGACAACTGGGAAGAAGACTTCCTCAGCAGGCACAGCCTGCTCCCGGGGTAGTGGGGACTTCACCTGCAGGTGTTTCAGCTGTCGGTACAGCAGTGGGGCTGCCTGCTGATCGACATGATGGCTTCTCAAATCAACAACTGGGAAGAAGACTTCCTCAGCAGGCACAGCCTGCTCCCAGGGTAGTGGGGACTTCACCTGCAGGTGTTTCAGCTGTCGGTACAGCAGTGGGGCTGCCTGCTGATCGACATGATGGCTTCTCAAATCAACAAGAAGCTGCGTTGATACTGCTCCAGGACAGGGGTTCCACAGGCTGCAGTGGTGGACGCCCTGACGGCGCCGTGGATTTACCAGTTTATCTTTCTGTTCTCTCTGATTCCTCTCCTTCCCAGGGTCCTCAAGAGGCTAAAAAGGGAAAGCGTTAAGGCAATTCTGATTGCCCTGGATTGGCATCGCCGGGCCTGGTATACAGACCTCCTGGCCATGTCCCTCGAAGAGCCCTGGCCTCTGCCGCTTCAGGTAGATCTTTTTCTGCAAGGGCCATTCGTCGATCAAGACTTACCACGGCTACATTTCATGGCATGGAAGTTGAGAGGGAGATTTTAGCCAGGAAAGGGATTCCTGGAAAGGTTATCTCAGCTATGGTCCAGGCTCAGAAGGTGTTCCGAGCTAAGCATTACCACCGCATCTGGAAGAAGTATGTCTCCTGGTGTGAGGGTCAACAGTACTCCACTGTGGTTTTTCATCTGGGAAGGTTATTGCTCTTCCTGCAAGCAGGAGTGGATATGGGCCTTCGTTTGGGATCCATGGAGGTTCAGATCTCTGCCTTGTCTATTTTCTTCAAAAATCAGTTGGCTGTTATTCCGGAAGTCCAGACATTCCTAAAAGGTGTCCTTCGTATTCAACCACCCTTTCCACCTCCCTCGGCAGTTTGGTCCTAACTTTTCTCCAATCTGGTTTGAACCATTACACCGGGTGGACATGAAGTATTTGACTTGGAAGACTGTCATGTTGTTGGCCTTGTCCTCGGCGGGGCGTGTCTCGGAATTGAGGGCGTTATCCTGTAAGAGCCCTTATCTGGTGTTTCACGAGGATAGGGCGGACTCGGGACTCGTCCGCAGTTATTTGCCTAAGGTTGTGTCGGCATTTCACATCACCAGCCGATTGTGGTTCCTGTGTTGTCTGACATATCAGTTGCCTCAAAATCCTTTGGATGTTGTTCGAGCTTTGAAGGTGTATGTCAAGAGAACTGCTCGTCGCTGGAAATCTGATTCCCTGTTTGTTCTCTATGACGCTACGAAGATTGTCTGTCCTGCTTCAAAGCAGTCCATTGCTCGTTGGATCCGGATGACTATCCAACAGGCTTACTCTTCAGCCACTGCCAAGTTCTGTTCAGGCCCACTCCACAAGGTTGGTGGGTTCTACTTCTTGCAGGGCGGCGGCCCGTGGTGTCTCGGCTTTGCAGTTATGCCGAGCTGCTACTTGGTCTGGTTCAAACACTTTTTTTGTAAAGTTTTACAGGTTTGATACCTTGGCTACTGAGGACCTTCAGTTTGGTCGCTCAGTTTTGCAGGGGTCTCCGCACACTCCCACCCGTTCTGGGAGCTTTGGAACATCCCCATGGTAACTCTTACCATCGCAGTATCCCCTAGGATGTGAGAGAAAATAGGAATTTAATACCTACTGGTAATTCCTTTTCTCCTAGTCCGCAAGGGATACTGGGCGACCGCCTCTGTGCTTCGAATTTTCCTGCAAGAGTTGTTCTTGTGTGTTTACTGTTTGGGTCTGCTGTTGCTGTCCCAAGTTTCTAGTTGTGGATTGCGCTGCTATCCTCTTGTTATGTTGTGTGCTGGTTCGTATCACACCATTTTTTCTCATTTGTTTTACTCCTCTCAAAGTATGTCTGTCTACTCGGGCACAGTTTTCCTAGACTGAGTCTGCAGGAGGGGCATAGAGGGGAGGAGCCAGCACACTGAAGAATTTTTTAAGTGCCAGGCTCCAATGGACCCAATCTATACCCCATGGTAACTCTTACCATCCCAGTATCCCCTACAGACTAGAGAAAAGGAATTATCGGTAGGTATTAAATTCCTATTTTTACCTGAATTTGCGGGATGAAAAAAGGATAATGGCAAATAAGTAAAAATGTAATAATACACAGAAAGCCAAATAAGTGGTACAAATAAAAACACATACATAAAGTGCCTATTACAAATGGGATATGGGGTATCTACTAAGGGCCCAATTCAAGGTTGATTGCAAAATAACATTTTCCCCTAATCAAAACCATGTGCACTGCAGGGGGGACAGATATAACATGTGCAGAGAGAGTTAGATTTGGGTGGGTTATTTTATTTCTGTGCAGGGTAAATACTGGCTGCTTTATTTTTACACTGCAATTTAGATTTCAGTTTGAACACACCCCACCCAAATCTAACTCTCTCTGCACATGTTATATCTGTGCACCTTTGCTTGCCATGCAAGGGGACGCTGTACACCAATTGGGGTTCCCTTTGCTCTGATGGTGAAAATGAAACCATAAAAAAAACGGTGTTGACCTTTTTAGTGTAAATTTTTTGTGTCGACCGTTTCTTGTATCGCCCTTTTCCCATGACCTTTTCATGTGTCAACCTTTGGTACATGTCGATATTTTCCAGTGTCGTCCTTTTGTCAGTGTCGACCTAATGCATGTTGACCATATGGGGTCGACTGAATGACTGTCTACCTAGACATTGTAGATCTTCCATACCACACCCCATCCCGCAAATTTGGGTAAAAGTTATTTTAGCTGTTGTTATATTGAAGTGTAAAATCGAACATCTTTATAAGAGAGGAGCGCCAGGATCCCACAGAAACATTTGTGTATTAAGCTCTTCTTATGCCCGTCCCAATCGCAGTTAGTGCATTTATGCTTTTTTACCCCCTTGGGTTTAAAATTTCTGGTGTTTTTCTTTATTAGGAGAGTTGACTTTAAATGATTGGTGATTAATGTTTCCAGTCATCATATTGTAATTGCTGAGAGCACCATGATTCAATTACGGGGTGTTTGGGTGGCATTAAAGTGAAGATGTCTCTTGCGGTCTGATTCTTTCTAATGCTATCTACACATTATGCGATCCCATACCATACGATATTGTATGATATCTTATACGATTTCATAGCGGATTGTGGGTACGCACTACAAACAATCAAACGAAGTCTAGAAATGACGTAATCACTTGAGTTATAAACCACACAATATCACCTCATCCAGACTGCATGCAGTCCAACATATGACGTTGCATGCGACCTGCGGGAGCGCGCATCGTATGTTGGATCATGTGTACACATTATGCAATATTATTCGGATCGTGTGCGATATTGCATAGTGTGTACACACCATAAGCTGGTCCCCTTCATATGGACAGAATCCCTAATCACCCTACAAGCAGTAGTGGTAGTAATCTGTGGTGATCTATGGGATCTGTTGTGCCTAGGAAAAAATTAATTGGTTATTAAAATTTTACTTCAAATATCTTCAAATGTCAATACAATTTTTAAATAAACAAATATGGCTTTTTGAGTACTTGTGTATTGGGGTAATTTCCATGTTGCTTATATAAATAACTTTATTTACGTTGTATATGTGCAATTAATGCTAGGGAGATTTTAATATACCTGTTGGACATAAATGATTGGCTTTGACTTAGTTTGGATTTGTCTTGCACTGGTATGAGGGCACCTCTGGCACGGACCTTATAGTGACTCAGCCGGATAAAATGCAGATTCCTGTGCAGAAAGGGTATGCAGCCTCATAGTGCTCATCAAAAGCAGAGCACAGGCTATTTTTAACTTTGCACGTATTATCTGATCTACATGGAACTGACACAATGGGGTAAATTTACTAAGATTCGTATTTTCCCGTTTCAGGTCAAAGTTCAATCACGAATGACATCGAAAGTGTAAAACTGCAACTTTTTGAATTTGTTACGATGGATTTACTAAGCTGTCGTATTCGGGTTTTTCTTTTCTTCCGATGTCGATGTCATTCGTGTTTTTTTTGTGTTTTTTACGGCAGTGATTAGCAAAACACTGCCGACTTTTTTACAATTAATCTCGGCCGGATCTGTGTGATCCGTGCTGGGGTTCTATTTTTTTTTTTTTTTTAATTAAACACTGTAAAATTTAAAAAAAAAATTGCGTGGGGTCCCCCCTCCTAAGCATAACCAGCCTCGGGCTCTTTGAGCCGATCCTGGTTGCCGAAATATGGGAAAAAAATTGACAGGGGTTCCCCCATATTTAAGCAACCAGCATCGGGCTCTGCGCCTGGTCCTGGTTCCAAAAATACGGGGGACAAAAAGAGTAGGGGTCCCCCGTATTTTTAAAACCAGCACCGGGCTCCACTAGCTGGACAGATAATGCCACAGCCGGGGGTCACTTTTATATAGTGCCCTGCGGCCGTGGCATCAAAAATCCAACTAGTCACCCCTGGCCGGGGTACCCTGGGGGAGTGGGGACCCCTTCAATCAAGGGGTCCCCCCCCCAGCCACCCAAGGGCCAGGGGTGAAGCCCGAGGCTGTCCCCCCCCATCCAATGGGCTGCGGATGGGGGGGCTGATAGCCTTTGTTGTAAAAGAAAAGATATTGTTTTTAGTAGCAGTACTACAAGTCCCAGCAAGCCTCCCCCGCATGCTGGTACTTGGGGAACCACAAGTACCAGCATGCGGCGGAAAAACGGGCCCGCTGGTACCTGTAGTACTACTACTAAAAAAATACCCAAAAAAAGACAAGACACACACACCGTGAAAGTATAATTTTATTACATACATACACACATACATACATACTTACCTTAAGTTCCCACGCAGGTCGGTCCTCTTCTCCAGTAGAATCCAAGGGGTACCTGTTGAAGAAATTATACTCACGAGATCCAGGGGTCCAGGCTCCTCGGGAAATCCAGGGGTAATCCACGTACTTGAAAAAAAAAAAAAAACGGTGTCCCGACCACGAACTGAAAGGGGACCCATGTTTGCACATGGGTCACCTTTCCACGAATGCCAGAAACCCACTCTGACTTCTGTCTAAGTGGGTTTCTTCAGCCAATCAGGGAGCGCCACGTTGTAGCACTCTCCTGATCAGCTGTGTGGTCCTGTCCTCACTGACAGGCAGCACACGGCAGTGTTACAATGTAGCGCCTATGCGCTACATTGTAACCAATGATGGGAACTTTCTGCTCAGCGGTGACGTCACTTTAGGTCAACCGCAGGGCAGAAAGTTCCCATCATTGGTTACAATGTAGCGCATAGGCGCTACATTGTAACACTGCCGTGTGCTGCCTGTCAGTGAGGACAGGAGCACACAGCTGATCAGGAGAGTGCTACAACATGGCGCTCCCTGATTGGCTGAAGAAACCCACTTAGACAGAAGTCAGAGTGGGTTTCTGGCATTCGTGGAAAGGTGACCCATGTGCAAACATGGGTCCCCTTTCAGTTCGTGGTCGGGACACCGTTTTTTTTTTTTTTTCAAGTACGTGGATTACTCCTGGATTTCCCGAGGAGCCTGGACCCCTGGATCTCGTGAGTATAATTTCTTCAACAGGTACCCCTTGGATTCTACTGGAGAAGAGGACCGACCTGCGTGGGAACTTAAGGTAAGTATGTATGTATGTGTGTATGTATGTAATAAAATTATACTTTCACGGTGTGTGTCTTGTCTTTTTTTGGGTATTTTTTTAGTAGTAGTACTACAGGTACCAGCGGGCCCGTTTTTCCGTCGCATGCTGGTACTTGTGGTTCTCCAAGTACCAGCATGCGGGGGAGGCTTGCTGGGCCTTGTAGTACTGCTACTAAAAACAATATCTTTTATTTTACAACAAAGGCTATCAGCCTCCCCATCCGCAGCCCATTGGATGGGGGGGGGACAGCCTCGGGCTTCACCCCTGGCCCTTGGGTGGCTGGGGGGGGGACCCCTTGATTGAAGGGGTCCCCACTCCCCCAGGGTACCCCGGCCAGGAGTGACTAGTTGGATTTTTGATGCCACGGCCGCAGGGCACTATATAAAAGTGACCCCCGGCTGTGGCATTATCTGTCCAGCTAGTGGAGCCCGGTGCTGGTTTTAAAAATACGGGGGACCCCTACTCTTTTTGTCCCCCGTATTTTTGGGACCAGGCGCAGAGCCCGATGCTGGTTGCTTAAATATGGGGGAACCCCTGTCATTTTTTTCCCCATATTTCTGCAACCAGGATCGGCTCAAAGAGCCCGAGGCTGGTTATGCTTAGGAGGGGGGACCCCACGCAATTTTTTTGGAAAAAATAAGCACTTTCCCACCCCTTCACACTGATATACATGCACGGATCTCATGGATCCGTGCATGCCTATCCAATCACGAATAAAAAAAAAAGGTCTGTTTTTTTTTAGCACTTTTTTACGAGTTGTAATTTTTCACGGCAGTGTTTGTTTGTTTTTTGCTTTGCACTTCTTAGTAAATGACCGAGATTCATACTTAAACAGCCGCGTTTTGACCGATGGTGTATTCATTCGTAATTTTTTACTTGGACTTGCAAAAAATTACGAATGCCCTCATCTCTGCCGTGATTAGTGTTTAGTAAATTACCGAGATGACACTTTGATGAAAAAACGGCATCTCGGTCAAAATCGGGAGCTTAGTAAATTTCCCCCAATGCATGAATAGACAGATACTAGGGCAATGCATGTTTATACAGATATGTCCTCATACATCGTTGCTGCAGTTGCAGACACTCTTGGCATGCCAGGTCGTGTGTGAACCTTGTAGCTTTGGGTATCTTTTTTTTTGTTTCTATTGTGCTAAAAATGTGCCTAAGATGCCACGCAATGCAATTGGGATGCACAAAGAGACTATGCTGATTAATGTGATTGTGTGCAACTGAGTCTGTACGTGAAGTGATACAATGTAGCAGCCGCTGCTTTTTTCCAATACAAGTTCTGTTGTGCTCCGTATATAGGCTCTGGGGCTAATTCAGACCTGTTCGCTCGCTAGTGTTTTTTTGCAGTCCTGCGTTCGCATAGTCGCCGCCCAGAGGGGAGTGAATTTTCACTTTGCAAGTGTGCGAACGCATGTGTAGCAGAGCTGTACAAACAGATTTTGTGCAGTCTCTGCACAGCCCAGGACTTACTCAGCCGCTGCGATCACTTCAGCCTTCCCGGGACCGCAATAGAACCCTCAGGAACCCTCCCTGCAAACGCCTGGACACACCTGCGTTTTTCCAAACACTCCCAGAAAACGGTCAGCTGACAGCCACAAAAGCCTTCTTCCTGTCAATGTCCTTGCGAACGCCCGTGCAAATGAATCCTTCGCACAAACCCATCGCTGAGTGGCGATCCGCTTTGTACCTGTGCGACGCACCTGCGCATTGCGGTGCATACGCATAAGCAATTTAGACCTGATCGCCCGCTGTTCGAAAACGCAGCCTAGCGATCAGGTCTGAATTAGCCTCTCAGTCACATGCAATATACAAGGGTCATATCCAGCACAGTCTCCTTGTGCGTCTTAGCTGTATTGCGTTGTGACTAAGATGCCTGACGTTAGACGAGTTAGAGGGGATCTGGCGGCTTACTCACGTCAGGAATCTTGCGCTGCATGGTGTATTAAGGCTAGATGTATGAGGACACATCTGTACTCTTACTATATTGTATACAGTCTGGCCCACGTGGCAGGAGTAGGTCAGTGTTCTGTTCCTGCAGTAAATTAAGCTTTTCTGAAATTGCATTTCATCATTTTACGTGTATAGTTATTGAATGGAGTGGGCCTAATATTGGATTCCCATCTAACCACAGCCTTTTCATTGGTTTCAAACTTCTATGGTTCTTTTTTTTTTTTTTTTAATCTAGGGGTCTCTGTGTCATTAAATCTTTGTTTCTGGCGTGTTAGAGGTGCCTAACCCCTGACAGAGTACTCAATGAAATGGTTTATATATTTTGCATTATGTGAAAATATTTTATTTAGCAATATGGGTGGTCTCCTAGCATTCCTGTTATTAAATCATATATGAGGGTGTTTGTTGTGACGATTAAATACTGTATTAGAGGACAACATGTCATTAGAACATCTAACAACTAATGTCACTAGCATTTGTAAATGGAAAAGCTTTTAGCTGTTTTGGCTATCATTGTCATCCATATTTAATGTACCACAACACCGACAGTGAATAAAACAAGAGACACATAAAACAGGGACAATACAGTACAAGGTAAACAAAATAAAGGCTGACCTGAAAACAAAGTGTAGGGAGGGTCCTCATGATAAAATGTGTTTTCTAATGGGAAAAGGGGAAAGCTGACACAAGAGGAGTGAGTGTGGTTAGTGATGATTGGAAGAGTTGTTAGGGTATATTAGTGTGGGTAGTATAGGTGGGAGTAGGGTAGGTGTTTGGGTATATTAGTGTGGGTAGTATAGGTGGGAGTAGGGTAGGAGTTAGGGTATGTCAGTCTGTGTAGTATAGGTAAAAGTAGGGTAGGTGTGAGGGTGCATTACGGTGAATCGTAGGTGGGAGTATATTTGCGTGTTTAGTATGGATGGGAGTAGAGTAGATGTTGGGGTATATTAGTATGAGCAGTATATGTGGGTGTAGGGTAGGTGTGATGGGTTATTATTGTGAGTACAATAGGTGGGAATGGGGTGATGTGGGGGAGTGTTTATGAGGTTAGTACGGGTGGGAGAAGGTGTGCAGGTAGAATAGTGTGGACAGGTGGGGGGGTATGTTGGTGTGGGGGTGTATTTGTGTGAATAGTATGGGTGGGAGTAGTGTGGTATGCGGGTATATTAGTATAAGTACGATGGTTTATGGGTGATAGTAGGATGGTGTGCGGGTAGAATAGTGTGAGTAGTATGGGGGGTATAGGTTGGTGTAGTATAAGTGTAATTAGGTTGGTGTGGGGGTATACAGTATTAGTGTGGGTAGTATGGGGGGGAGTAGGGTGGTATGTGGCAGTGTTAGTGTGGGTAGTATGGGTGGGAGTAGGATGGTGTGCAGGTAGATTAGTGTGGGTAGTATGGGTAGGAGTACAGTGTTATGTGGGTATATTAGCGAGGGTAGGATGGGGGGGATAGGATGGTGTGGTGGCAAATTTGTGTGGTTAGTATGGGTGGGAATAGGATGGTTTGCAGGTAGATTAGTGTGGGTAGTATGGGTAGGAGTTGGGTGGTATACGGGTATATTAGTGAGGGTAGGATGGGGGGCATATGTTGGTGTGGGGGTATATTTGTGTGGTTAGTATGGCTTTTCAGAAAGTGTTTATTATGAAGCGTGTGGGAGAGTCTTATGGGACGTGGTAGAGAATTCAATAGGCGAGTATGAAATGAGTTAAGATGTGCCATAAACCAAAATAAGAATCCAGTGTTTTAACTGCATGGTGGATTTGGTTTTAGGTTTATGTACCATGCAGAACAAGCGATTGTCATGTTTATAGTGCATTTTGTGGTCAGCAGGAACATTTAGCTTGGCACGAAGTCGTGAATAGATGAGCACATTTCTCATGAGTAATCACAGTGACGGACAAATATAAATATTATGGTAATATTCTTCATGCACATATGAAAGGCTGTGTTCAACTAAAAACGATGTAATGGAGTTTAAACTCTTATGCTGCTTTCAGATCGCAAATGCCGGATCCACCCGGTAAGAGAAACGTGTCCTTACCGGGTGGGATCCGGCATTTGCGCTCCTTTGCTGGCTTTCCGACCCGGCAATATACCGGGTCGGTTGCCATAGCAGCGGGGGGCGCAGCAGGGGCGGGGGTGGAGGCGGCGCCGGGAGATGAGCTCATCTCCTGCGCCGCCTCTACCTATGCTGTGAATGGGAGCCGAGTCGCATCGGAACGGCTCCCATTCACACTGCACCTGACCCGGTATTCAACCCGGTAATAACCCTTCTTTTTTACCGGGTTGAATTACCGGGTCAGGCGACCCGCTATTTCAGCAAAGGAGCTTTCACATCGCACACTGACCCGTTTCGACACTGCAGTATGCCGCGTCGATACCGGGTTATTTGTGCGATGTGAAAGGGGTATTATTTTAGGCTTGCTTGTATATACTGTATCTAAATTAACTGGTAAAATGTAGAAAAGAAAGGGATTTACATTATTCTCCACATATTTAAGGATCTTTGTGTATTTTTACCTGTTAAGATTTGTTTGGTCTTCTGTTATACACTACTGTCCTTGATAATGTTTCTTTCTATGACGTCCTAGTGGATGCTGGGAACTCTGTAAGGACCATGGGGAATAGACGGGCTCCGCAGGAGACTGGGCACTCTAAAAGAAAGATTAGGTACTATCTGGTGTGCACTGGCTCCTCCCTCTATGCCCCTCCTCCAGACCTCAGTTAGATTTCTGTGCCCGGCCGAGCTGGATGCACACTAGGGGCTCTCCTGAGCTCCTAGAAAGAAAGTATATGTTAGGTTTTTTATTTTACAGTGAGACCTGCTGGCAACAGGCTCACTGCAACGAGGGACTAAGGGGAAAAGAAGCGAACCTACCTGCTTGCAGCTAGCTTGGGCTTCTTAGGCTACTGGACACCATTAGCTCCAGAGGGATCGACCGCAGGACCCGTCCTTGGTGTTCGTTCCCGTAGCCGCGCCGCCGTCCCCCTTACAGAGCCAGGAGCATGAAGATGGTCCGGAAAATCGGCGGCAGAAGACTTCAGTCTTCACCAAGGTAGCGCACAGCACTGCAGCTGTGCGCCATTGCTCCTCATACACACTTCACACTCCGGTCACTGAGGGTGCAGGGCGCTGGGGGGGGGGGCGCCCTGAGCAGCAATAAAAACACCTTGGCTGGCAAAATAATCACAATATATAGCCCCAGAGGCTATATATGTGATAATTACCCCTGCCAGAATCCATAAAAAAGCGGGAGAAAAGAACGCGAAAAAGGGGCGGAGCTATCTCCCTCGGCACACTGGCGCCATTTTCTCTTCACAGTGTAGCTGGAAGACAGCTCCCCAGGCTCTCCCCTGTAGTTTTCAGGCTCAAAGGGTTAAAAAGAGAGGGGGGGCACTAAATTTAGGCGCAATATTGTTTATACAAGCAGCTATTGGGGAAAATTCACTCAGTGATAGTGTTTATCCCTACATTATATAGCGCTCTGGTGTGTGCTGGCATACTCTCTCTCTGTCTCCCCAAAGGGCTGTGTGGGGTCCTGTCCTCAGTCAGAGCATTCCCTGTGTGTGTGTGGTGTGTCGGTACGGCTGTGTCGACATGTTGGATGAGGAGGCTTATGTGGAGGCGGAGCAGATGCCGATAAATGGGATGTCGCCCCCTGTGGGGCCGACACCAGAGTGGATGGATAGGTGGAAGGTATTAACCGACAGTGTCAACTCCTTACATAAAAGGCTGGATGACGTAACAGCTGTGGGACAGCCGGCTTCTCAGCCCGCGCCTGCCCAGGCGTCTCAAAGGCCATCAGGGGCTCAAAAAACACCCGTTACCTCAGATGGCAGACACAGATGTCGACACGGAGTCTGACTCCAGTGTCGACGAAGTTGAGACATATACACAATCCACTAGGAACATCCGTTGCATGATCTCGGCAATAAAAATTGTGTTACACATTTCTGACATGAACCCAAGTACCACATAAAAGGGGTTTTATGTTTGGGGAGAAAAAGCAGCCGGTGTTTTGTTCCCCCATCAGATGAGTGAATGAAGTGTGTGAAGAAGCGTGGGTTCCCCCGATAAGAAACTGGTAATTTCAAAAAAATTACTGCTGGCGTACCCTTTCCCGCCAGAGGATAGGTCACGTTGGGAGATATCCCCTAGGGTGGATAAGGCGCTCACACGGTTGTCATAAAAGGTGGCACTGCCGTCTTAGGATACGGCCACTTTGAAGGAGCCTACTGATAAAAAGCAGGAGGCTATCCTGAAGTCTGTATATACACACTGAGGTATTATACTGAGACCTGCAATTGCCTCAGCATGAATAGTGCTGCTGCAGCAGGGTCTGATACCCTGTCAGATAATATTAATACCCTAGACAGGGAGAATATGGTGCTAACATAGAGCATATTAAAGACGTAGTCTTATATATGAGGGATGCACAGAGGGATATTTGCCGGCTGGCGTCCAGAATTAATGCAAGGTCCATTCTGCCAGGAGGGTATTAGAGACCCGGCAGTGGACAGGTGATGTTGACTTTAAAAGGCACATGGAGATTATGCCTTATAAGGGTGAGGAATTGTTTGGGGATGGTCTCTGGGACCTTGTATCCACAGCAACAGCTGGGAAGAAAATTTTCTACCTCAGGTTTCCTCACACCCTAAGAAAGCACTGTATTATCGGGTACAGTACTTTCGGCTTCAGAAAAGCAAGGGGGCCAAAGGCGCTTCCTTTCTGCACAAGGGAAGAAGGAAAAAGCTGCACAGACAGCCAGTTCCCAGGATCAAAAATCCTTCCCCGCTTCCTCTGAGTCCACAGCATGACGCTGGGGCTCCACAGACAGGTGCGGTGGGGGCGCGTCTCGGGAACTTCAGGGACCAGTGGGCTTGCCCACAGGTGAATCACTGGGTTCTGCAAGTAGTATCACAGGGATACAAGCTGGAGTTCGAGGCGACTCCCCCTCGCCGTTACCTCACATCAGCCTTGCCTGCTGCCCTCGAATATAGGGAGTTAGTACTGGCGGCAATTCACAAGCTGTACTTCCAGCAGGTGAAATCAAGGTACCCCTCCTTCAACAAGGCCGGGGTTACTATTCCAAAAATGTTGTGGTACCGAAACCAGACGGTTCGGTGAGACCCATTCTAAAATTGAAATCCTTGAACACTTATATACGAAGGTTCAAGTTCAAAATGGAATCGCTCAGGGCGATTATTGCAAGCCTGGAGAATTTCAGGGTATCACTGGACATCAAGGATGCTTACCTGCATGTCCCTATTTACCCTCCTCACCAGGAGTACCTCAAAATTGTGGTACAGAATTGTCATTACCAATTCCAGACGTTGCCGTTGGTCTGTCCCCGGCACCGAGGGTATTTACCAAGGTAATGGCCGAAAGAATTATCCAGTACTTGGACAATCTCCTTATAAAGGCGAGATCCAGGGAGCAGTTGTTTGTCAGAGTAGCACTATCTCGGGAAGTGCTACAACAGCACGGCTGGATTCTGAATATTCCAAAGTCGCAGCTGGTTCCTACGACGCATCTACTGTTCCTGGGGATGGTTCTGGACACAGAACAGAAAAAAGTGTTTCTCCCGCAGGAAAAAGCCAAGGAGCTGTCATCTCTAGTCAGAGGCCTCCTGTAACCAAAACAGGTGTCGGTGCATCACTGCACGCGAGTCCTGGAAAAAATGGTAGCTTCCTACGAAGCAGTTCCATTCGGCAGGTTCCATGCAAGAACTTTTCACGGGATTGCATCTTCAGATGCATCGGCTGATAACCCTGTCTCCAAGGACCAGGGTGTCTCTGCTGTGGTGGCTGCAGAGTGCTCATCATCTTCAAAACCAGCCGGTACTGATCCAATCAGACAACATCACGGCAGTCGCCCATGTAAACCGACAGGGCGGCACAAGAAGCAGGATGGCGTGGCAGAAGCCACAAGGATTCTCCGATGGGCGGAAAATCACGTCTCAGCACTGTCAGCAGTGTTCATTCCGGGAGTGGACAACTGGGAAGCAGACTTCCTCAGCAGACACGACCTACACCCGGGAGAGTGGGGACTTCATCCAGAAGTCTTCAAACTGTTGGTAAACCGTTGGGAAAGGCCACAGGTGGACATGATGGCGTCCCGCCTAAACAAAAAGCTAAAGAGATATTGCGCCAGGTCAAGGGACCCTCAGGCGATAGCTGTGGACGCTCTAGTGACACCGTGGGTGTACCAGTCGGTTTATGTGTTCCCTCCTCTGCCTCTCATACCAAAGGTACTGAGAATAATAAGAAGGCGAGGAGTAAGAACGATACTCGTGGTTCCGGATTGGCCAAGAAGAGCTTGGTACCCAGAACTTCAAGAAATTATATCAGAGGACCCATGGCCTCTACCGCTCAGACAGGATCTGTTACAGCAGGGGCCCTGTCTGTTCCAAGACTTCCCGCGGCTGCGTTTGACGGCATGGCGGTTGAATTCCGGATCCTAAAGGAAAAGGGCATTCCGGAGGAAGTCATTCCTACGCTGATAAAAGCTAGGAAAGAAGTAACCGCAAACCATTATCACCGTATTTGGCGAAAATATGTTGCGTGGTGTGAGGCCAGGAAGGCCCCTACAGAGGAATTTCAGCTGGGTCGTTTTCTGCACTTCCTACAGTCGGGAGTGAAGTCGGGAGTGACTATGAGCCTAAAAATTGGGTTCCATTAAGGTCCAGATTTCGGCTCTGTCGATTTTCTTCCAGAAAGAACTGGCTTCACTGCCTGAAGTTCAGACATTTGTAAAGGGAGTGCTACATATTCAGCCCCTTTTGTGCCTCCTTTGGCACCTTGGGATCTCAACGTGGTGTTGAGTTTCCTGAAATCACATTGGTTTGAGCCACTTAAAACTGTGGATCTGAAATATCTCACGTGGAAAAAAGTGGTCATGCGTGTGTCAGAATTGGCGGCTTTGTCATGTAAAAGCCCTTATCTGATTTTCCATATGGATAGGGCAGAATTGAGGACTCGTCCCCAGTTTCTCCCTAAGGTGGTATCAGCTTTTCACTTGAACCAACCTATTGTAGTGCCTGCGGCTACTAGGGGCTTGGAAGATTCCAAGTTACTGGACGTAGTCAGGGCCTTGAAAATTTATGTTTCCAGGACGGCTGGAGTCAGGAAAACTGACTCGCTTTTTATCCTGTAGGCACCCAACAAACTAGGTGCTCCTGCGTCTGAGTAGACTATTGCTCGCTGGATTTGTAGCACTATTCAGCTGGCGCATTCTGCGGCTGGATTGCCGCATCCTAAATCAGTAAAAGCCCATTCCACAAGGAAAGTGGGCTCATCTTGGGCGGCTGCCCGAGGGGTCTCGGCTTTACAACTTTGCCGAGCTGCAACTTGGTCAGGGGCAAACACGTTTGCTAAATTCTACAAATTTGATACCCTGGCTGAGGAGGACCTTGAGTTCTCTCATTCGGTGCTGCAAAGTCATCCGCACTCTCCCGCCCGTTTGGGAGCTTTGGTATAATCCCTATGGTCCTTACGGAGTTCCCAGCATCCACTAGGACGTCAGAGAAAATAAGATTTTACTCACCGGTAAATCTATTTCTCGTAGTCCGTAGTGGATGCTGGGCACCCATCCCAAGTGCGGATTGTCTGCAATACTTTTATATAGTTATTGCTTAACTAAAGGGTTATTGTTGAGCCATCTGTTGAGAGGCTCAGTTATATTTCATACTGTTAACTGGGTATAGTATCACGAGTTATACGGTGTGATTGGTGTGGCTGGTATGAGTCTTACCCGGGATTCAAAATCCTTCCTTATTGTGTCAGCTCTTCCGGGCACAGTATTCTAACTGAGGTCTGGAGGAGGGGCATAGAGGGAGGAGCCAGTGCACACCAGATAGTACCTAATCTTTCTTTTAGAGTGCCCAGTCTCCTGCGGAGCCCGTCTATTCCCCATGGTCCTTACGGAGTTCCCAGCATCCACTACGGACTACGAGAAATAGATTTACCGGTGAGTAAAATCTTATTTTCTCTGACGTCCTAGTGGATGCTGGGAACTCCGTAAGGACCATGGGGAATAGCGGCTCCGCAGGAGACTGGGCACAAAAAGAAAGCTTTAGGACTACCTGGTGTGCACTGGCTCCTCCCCCTATGACCCTCCTCCAAGCCTCAGTTAGATTTTTGTGCCCGACCGAGCAGGGTGCAATCTAGGGGGCTCTCCTGAGCTTCTTAGATAAAAGTTAGTTTTAGGTTTTTTATTTTCAGTGAGACCTGCTGGCAACAGGCTCACTGCATCGAGGGACTAAGGGGAGAAGAAGCGAACCTGCCTGCTTGCAGCCAGCTTGGGCTTCTTAGGCTACTGGACACCATTAGCTCCAGAGGGATCGAACACAGGCCCAGCCTCGGAGTCCGGTCCCAGAGCCGCGCCGCCGGCCCCCTTACAGAGCCAGAAGCAAGAAGAGGTCCGGAAAATCGGCGGCAGAAGACATCAGTCTTCATCAAGGTAGCGCACAGCACTGCAGCTGTGCGCCATTGCTCCTCATGCACACCTCACACTGCGGTCACTGATGGGTGCAGGGCGCTGGGGGGGGGCGCCCTGAGCAGCAATATTAACACCTTTGGCTGGCAAAAATACATCACATATAACCCCCAGGGCTATATGGATGTACATTAACCCCTGCCAGAATCCATAAAACTGCGGGAGAAAAGTCCACGAAAAAGGGGCGGAGCTATCTCCTTCAGCACACTGGCGCCATTTTTCCCTCACAGCTCCGTTGGAGGGAAGCTCCCTGGCTCTCCCCTGCAGTTAATACACTACAGAAAGGGTTCAAAAGAGAGGGGGGGCACAATTTAGGCGCAGTATACAATATATATGCAGCTATAAGGGAAAACACTTTTTTATAGGTGCTATCCCTGTGATATATAGCGCCCTGGTGTGTGCTGGCATACTCTCCCTCTGTCTCCCCAAAGGGCTTTGTGGGGTCCTGTCCTCTATCAGAGCATTCCCTGTGTGTGTGCTGTGTGTCGGTACGGCTGTGTCGACAGGTATGTGGAGGATAATGAGGTGGAGGCGGAGCGAATGCCTGTAAATATGTTGTCACTCCCTGCGGGGTCGACACCGGTGTGGTTGAACTTATGGAAGGATTACGTGAAAGTGTCAACTCCTTACATAAAAGGTCGACGACACGGAACAGCCGGCTACTCAGCTTGTGCCTGTTCCAGCGTCTCAAATGTCATGGGGGGCTCTAAAATCGCCCGCTACCTCAGATAACAGACACAGATGTCGACACGGATACTGACTCCAGTGTCGACATCGATGAGACTGGTGTACCCTCCAAATAGGTCCACCCGTTACAGGATTGAGGCAATGAAAAATGTATTACACATTTATGATTATACCCCAGGTACCACATAAAAGGGTATTGTGTTTGGTGAGAGAAAACTATTAGTAGTTTGTCCTGCATCTGAGTAATTAAATGAGGTGTGTGAGGAAGAGTGGTCTTCCCCCGGTAAGAAATTGATAATTTCTACAACGGTTATTGGCAGCGTACCCTTTCCCGCCAGAGGATAGGTCACGCGGGGAAACACCCCATAGGGTAGATACAGCGCTTACACGCTTATCAGAAAAGGTGGCACTACCGTCTCCGGATACGGCCGCCCTGAAGGAACCTGCTGATAGAAGCAGGAGGTTACCCTATAAGATATGGTCACACACTAGGGCATTATATTGCGACCAGCCGTTGATTCGGCATGGATGTGCAGTGCTCCCGCTGCGTGGTCAGATTCCCTGTCGGAAAATAACTATGGATAGGGACAATATTTTGCTGAAAATAGAGCATATAAAAGACGTGGTCTTATACATGCGTGATGCACAAAGGGATATTTGCCGGCTGGCATCAAAAAATAAGCGCTAGGTCCATTGCCGCCAGACGGGGGTTATGGACTTGGCAATGGTCAGGCGATGCCGACTCGAATCGGCACATGGAAGTTGCCCTATAAGGGGGTAAAACTGTTTGGGGATAGTTTTTCAGACCTCGTTTCCACAGCTACTGCTGGGAAATCGATTTTTTTTTTTGCCACAGGCTACCCCACAACAAAAGAAAGCACCGTATCATCAAGTACAGTCCTTTCGGCCCCAGAAAAGCAAGAGGGCTAGAGGCTCATCCTTTCTGCCGAGAGGCAAAGGTAGAGGAAAAAGCTGCAACACACAGCTAGTTCCCAAGAGCAGAAGTCCTCCCTGCGTCCGGTAGGTCCACAGCATGGTGCTGGGGCTGCTCAGGCGGACCCGGGTACGGTGGGGGCCCGTCTCAGATATTTCAGCGGACAGTGGGCTCTCTCACATGGATCCCTGGGCCCTTCAAGTAGTATCTCAGGGGTACAGGCTGGAGTTCGAGACGTTCTTCCCCCCGCCGTTTCCTAAAATCTGCCTTACCGGCACCTCCCTCTGCCAGGGAGACGGTGTTGGTGGATATTCAACACTATAATCACAACAAGTGATTGTCAAGGTGCCCCTCCTTCAGCAAGGAAGGGGTTACTATTCCACAGTGGTTGTGGTACCGAAACGGTTCGGTGAGACCCATCTTGAAATTAAAATACTTGAACTTTTATATCAGAAGATTCAAGTTCAAGATGGAATCGCTCAGGGCGGTTATTACGAGCCTGGACGAGGGGGATTACAGGGTCTCCCTGGACATCAAGGATGCGTACCTGCATGTCCCCATTTACCCCCCTCACCAGGAGTACCTCAGATATGTGGTACAGGACTGTCACTATCAGTTCCAGACGCGGCCGTTGGAGTTGTCCACGGCACCGAAGGTCTTTACCTAGGTAATGGCCGAAGTGACGATACTCCTTCGCAAGAAGGAAGTTTTTATTATCCCGTACTTGGACGATCTCCTGATAAAGGCGAGGTCCAAAGAACAGTTGGTAGTGGGGGTAGCACTCTCTCGGGAAGTGCTACAACAGCACGACTGGATTCTCAATATTCCAAAGTCACAGCTGGTCCCGACGACACGTCTTCTGTTCCTGGGAATGTTTCTGAACGCAGACCAGAAAAGAGTGTTTCTTCCTGTGGAAAAAGCCGAGGAGTTGTCATCTCTAGTCAGAGACATCCTAAAACCAGGACAGGTGTCGGTACATCAATGCACACGAGTCCTGGGAAAAATGGTAGCTTCGTACGAAGCATAATTCCATTCGGAAGACTCCACGCAAGGACGTTCCAGTGGGACCTGTGGGACTAATGGTCCGGGTCCCATCTACAGATACAACAGCGGATAACCCTGTCAGCAAGAAACAGGGTGTCGCTGCTGTGGTGGCTGCAGAGGGCTCATCTACTAGAGGGCCGCAGATTCGGAATACAGGACTGGGTCCTGGTGACCACGGATGCCAGCCTTCGGGGCTGGGGTGCAGTCACACAGGGAAGAAATTTCCAAGGAGATTTCGCTTCACATAAATATTCTGCAGCTAAGGGCCATTTACAATGCCCTAAGCCAAGCAAGGCCCCTGCTTCGGAACCAGCCGGTACTGATCCAATCAGACGACATCACGGCGGTCGCCCATGTAAACAGACAGGGCGGCACAAGAAGCAGGATGGCGATGGCAGAAGCCACAAGGATTCTCCAATGGGCGACCTACACCCAGGAGAATGGGGACTTCATCCAGAAGTTTTCCAAATGCGGGTAAACCGTTGGGAATGACCACGGGTGGACATGATGGCGTCCCGCCTCAACAAGAAGTTGAAAAGATATTGCGCCAGGTTAAGGGACCCTCAGGCGATCGCTGGGGACGCTCTAGTGACACCGTGGGTGTACCAGTCGGTTTATGTGTCTCCTCCTCTACCTCTCGTACCCAAGGTACTGAGAATAATAAGAAGGCGAGGAGTGAAAACCATACTCGGGGTTCCGGATTGGCCATGAAGAGCTTGGTACCCGGAACTTCAAGAGATGCTGGCAGAGGACCCTTGGCCTCTGCCGCTCAGACAAGACCTGCTGCAGCAGGGACCCTGTCTGTTCCAAGACTTACCGCGGCTGCGTTTGACGGCATGGCGGTAGAACACCGTTTCCTAAAGGAAAAGGGTATTCCGAAGGAAGTCATCCCTACCCTGATCATAGCCAGGAAGGATGTCACCGCAAGACATTATCGCTGCGTTTGGCGAAAATTTGTTGCTTGGTGGGAGGCCATGAAGGCCCCGACGGAGGTATTTCAACTATGTCGATTCCTGCACTTCCTGCAAGCAGGGGTGACGTTTGGGCCTCAAATTGGGGTCCATCAAGGTCCAGATTTCGGCTCTGTCGATTTTCTTCCAGAAAGAACTGGCTTCACTGCCTGAAGTTCAGACTTTGGTTAAAGGAGTACTACATATTCAGCCTCCTTTTGTGCCTCCTGTGACACTTTTTGGATCTCAACGTGGTGTTGGATTTCCTAAAGTCGCATGGGTTGAGCCACTTAAAACCATGGAGCTAAAGTATCTCGCGTGGAAAGTGGTCATGCTGTTGGCCTTGGCCAGGCGTGTGTCAGAATTGGCGGCTTTGTCATGTAAAAGGCCTTATCTTATTTTCTATATGGATAGGGCAGAGTTGAGGACTCGTCCTCAGTTTCTCCCGAAGGTGGTCTCAGGTTTTCACTTGAACCAACCTATTGTGGTGCCTGCGGCTACTGGGGACTTGGAGGATTCCAAGTTGCTGGACGTAGTCAGGGCCCTGAAAATTTTATTTTTCCAGGACGGCTGGAGTCAGGAAAACTGACTCGCTGTTTATCCTGATGGCACAACAAGCTGGGTGCTCCTGCTTCTAAGCAGTCTATTGCGCGCTGGATTTGTAGCACTATTCAGCTGGCGCATTCTGCGGTAGGATTACCGCAGCCTAAATCAATAAAAGCCCATTCCACAAGGACGGTGGGCTCATCTTGGGCGGCTGCCCGAGGGGTCTCGGCTTTACAACTTTGCCGAGCAGCTACTTGGTCAGGGGCAAACACGTTTGCAAAATTCTATGAATTTGATACCCTGGCTGAGGAGGACCTGAAGTTCTCTCATTCGGTGCTGCAGAGTCATCCGCACTCTCCCGCCCGTTTGGGAGCTTTGGTATAATCCCCATGGTCCTTACGGAGTTCCCAGCATCCACTAGTACGTCAGAGAAAATAAGAATTTACTTACCGATAATTCTATTTCTCGTAGTCCGTAGTGGATGCTGGGCGCCCATCCCAAGTGCGGATTGTCTGCAATACTTGTACATAGTTATTGTTAACTAATCGGGTTCTTGTTGTGAGCCATCTATTCAGAGGCTCCTCTGTTATCATGCTGTTAACTGGGTTTCATATCACAAGTTGTACGGTGTGATTGGTGTGGCTGGTATGAGTCTTACCCGGGATTCAAAATCCTTCCTTATTGTGTACGCTCGTCCGGGCACAGTATCCTAACTGAGGCTTGGAGGAGGGTCATAGGGGGAGGAGCCAGTGCACACCAGGTAGTCCCAAAGCTTTCTTTTTGTGCCCAGTCTCCTGCGGAGCCGCTATTCCCCATGGTCCTTACGGAGTTCCCAGCATCCACTACGGACTACGAGAAATAGAATTATCGGTAAGTAAATTCTTATTTTTCATGTACTTCTCAACTGATTGACTTTCTCAGATGTGCCTGGTTCATGTGAAACTGGTTAGGTTACTGTACTGCAGCACAGCCGTGTAATTATCTGTATTCTTATAGAAGTTTTTACTGTGTTTTTACTTTGTAGCATTCTGATCACCTCTGAATACCACTTATACTACAGCTTGGCTTTTGTGATTTAATATAAGCTGTAACAAACAGGGTAGTTTGTCCCAGTCTCTTGTGAAATAAAAAAAGAAAAGTACACAATAGCACAAGGGAGCGTTTCAATTTAAAATTATTTGGCTAAGACAATTTATTTATACACATAAATTTCTAATTGGTAAAACGGATGAAATGTAATAAAATATCTACAATATGTTGGAGCTCCAATAATGGATGTTTAAGCACAGTTCAAGTGCTATTTGTATGCGACTCCAAGCGTGGTTTTCTGGGTTAAAGGTAAGTCACTGCTGATGCACAGTGTGCTGAGAGTGCAATGCACAGCTGGATGTATGCCCGGCAGACTCACGGAGCGGGGCGCTTTGCTACCACCTCCCCACTGCCTATGTTTAGCTCACCACTGGATCTTGCAGGTCTCAGCATGGCCAGCACTCTATAGGCTGATCCGATGACTCAGGGTGGGAGCGGCGGTCGCTGTGATGTTCACGGGGAGGGAGGGCGCAGCTCTGGATTGAAAGCTGTATCAAGTAGCAGCCGACACATATACACAAACATACATACATATATATATATATATATATATATATATTTCTCTATCGTCCTAGTGGATGCTGGGGTTCCTGAAAGGACCATGGGGAATAGCGGCTCCGCAGGAGACAGGGCACAAAAAGTAAAGCTTTTCCAGATCAAGTGGTGTGCACTGGCTCCTCCCCCTATGACCCTCCTCCAGACTCCAGTTAGATTTTTGTGCCCGGCCGAGAAGGGTGCAATTCTAGGTGGCTCTCATAAAGAGCTGCTTAGAGAAAGTTTAGCTTAGGTTTTTTATTTTACAGTGATTCCTGCTGGCAACAGGATCACTGCAACGAGGGACAGAGGGGAGAAGAAGTGAACTCACCTGCGTGCAGGATGGATTGGCTTCTTGGCTACTGGACATCAGCTCCAGAGGGACGATCACAGGTACAGCCTGGATGGTCACCGGAGCCGTGCCGCCGGCCCCCTTGCAGATGCTGAAGTAAGAAGAGGTCCAGAATCGGCGGCTGAAGACTCCTGCAGTCTTCTAAAGGTAGCGCACAGCACTGCAGCTGTGCGCCATTTTCCTCTCAGCACACTTCACACGCAGTCACTGAGGGTGCAGGGCGCTGGGGGGGGGCGCCCTGGGAGGCAAATGAAAACCTATTAAAAGGCTAAAAATACCTCACATATAGCCCCCAGAGGCTATATGGAGATATTTAACCCCTGCCTGGATTCACAAAATAGCGGGAGACGAGCCCGCCGGAAAAGGGGCGGGGCCTATCTCCTCAGCACACGGCGCCATTTCCCCTCACAGCTCCGCTGGTCAGGACGGCTCCCAGGTCTCTCCCCTGCACTGCACTACAGAAACAAGGTAAAACAGAGAGGGGGGGCAAATTTAATGGCAATATTTTGATATATATAAAGCAGCTATAAGGGAGCACTTATTATAAGGCTATCCCTGTCATATATAGCGCTTTTTTGGTGTGTGCTGGCAGACTCTCCCTCTGTCTCCCCAAAGGGCTAGTGGGTCCTGTCTTCGTGTAGAGCATTCCCTGTGTGTCTGCTGTGTGTCGGTACGTGTGTGTCGACATGTATGAGGACGATATTGGTGTGGAGGCGGAGCAATTGCCAAATATGGGGATGTCACCTCCTAGGGGGTCGACACCAGAATGGATGCCTTTATTTGTGGAATTACGGGATAGCGTCAACTCGCTTAAGCAGTCGTTTGACGACATGAGGCGGCCGGACAATCAATTAGTGCCTGTCCAGGCGCCTCAAACACCGTCAGGGGCTGTGAAACGCCCTTTGCCTCAGTCGGTCGACACAGACCCAGACACAGGCACTGATTCCAGTGGTGACGGTGACGAATCAACCGTATTTTCCAGTAGGGCCACACGTTATATGATTTTGGCAATGAAGGAGGCGTTACATTTAGCTGATACTACAGGTACCACTAAACAGGGTATTATGTGGGGTGTGAAAAAACTACCTATAGTTTTTCCTGAATCAGAAGAATTAAAGGACGTGTGTGATGAAGCGTGGGTTGCCCCTGATAAAAAGCTGATAATTTCAAAGAAATTATTGGCATTATACCCTTTCCCGCCAGAGGTTAGGGAGCGCTGGGAAACACCTCCTAGGGTGGACAAGGCGCTAACACGCTTATCTAAACAAGTGGCGTTACCCTCTCCTGAGACGGCCGCACTTAAAGATCCATCAGATAGGAGGATGGAAAATATCCAAAAAAGTATATACACACATGCAGGTGTTATACTACGACCAGCTATAGCGACTGCCTGGATGTGCAGTGCTGGGGTAGTTTGGTCAGAGTCCCTGATTGAAAATATTGATACCCTGGACAGGGACAATATTTTACTGTCGTTAGAACAAATAAAGGATGCATTTCTTTATATGCGTGATGCACAGAGGGATATCTGCACACTGGCATCACGGGTAAGTGCTATGTCCATTTCGGCCAGAAGAGCTTTATGGACGCGACAGTGGACAGGCGATGCGGATTCAAAACGGCATATGGAAGTTTTGCCGTATAAAGGGGAGGAGTTATTTGGAGTCGGTCTATCAGATTTGGTGGCCACGGCTACAGCCGGGAAATCCACCTTTCTACCTCAAGTCACTCCCCAACAGAAAAAGGCACCGACTTTTCAACCGCAGCCCTTTCGTTCCTTTAAAAATAAGAGAGCAAAGGGCTATTCATATCTGCCACGAGGCAGAGGTCGAGGGAAGAGACAGCAACAGGCAGCTCCTTCCCAGGAACAGAAGCCCTCCCCGGCTTCTACAAAAGCCTCAGCATGACGCTGGGGCTTCTCAAGCGGACTCGGGGACGGTGGGCGGTCGTCTCAAAAATTACAGCGCGCAGTGGGCTCACTCGCAGGTAGATCCCTGGATCCTGCAGATAATATCTCAGGGGTACAGGTTGGAATTAGAGACAGATCCACCTCGCCGTTTCCTGAAGTCTGCTTTACCAACGTCCCCCTCCGAAAGGGAGACGGTTTTGGAAGCCATTCACAAGCTGTACTCTCAGCAGGTGATAGTCAAGGTACCTCTTCTACAACAAGGGAAGGGGTATTATTCCACTCTATTTGTGGTACCGAAGCCGGATGGCTCGGTAAGGCCTATTCTAAATCTGAAGTCCTTGAACCTGTACATAAAGAAGTTCAAGTTCAAGATGGAGTCACTCAGAGCAGTGATAGCGAACCTGGAAGAAGGGGACTTTATGGTATCCTTGGACATCAAGGATGCGTATCTCCACGTTCCAATTTACCCCTCACACCAGGGGTACCTCAGGTTCGTTGTACAAAACTGTCACTATCAGTTTCAGACGCTGCCGTTTGGTTTGTCCACGGCACCTCGGGTCTTTACAAAGGTAATGGCCGAGATGATGATTCTTCTTCGAAGAAAAGGCGTATTAATTATCCCATACTTGGACGATCTCCTAATAAGGGCAAGGTCCAGAGAACAGCTAGAGATGGGATTAGCACTATCTCAAGAGGTGCTAAAGCAGCACGGATGGATTCTGAATATTCCAAAATCCCAATTAATGCCGACAACTCGTCTGCTGTTCCTAGGGATGATTCTGGACACGGTTCAGAAAAAGGTTTTTCTTCCCGAGGAAAAAGCCAAGGAGTTATCCGACCTGGTCAGGAACCTCCTAAAACCAGGAAAGGTGTCTGTGCATCAATGCACAAGAGTCCTGGGAAAAATGGTGGCTTCTTACGAAGCAATTCCATTCGGCAGATTCCATGCAAGGATTTTCCAAAGGGATCTGTTGGACAAATGGTCAGGGTCGCATCTTCAGATGCACCTGCGGATAACCCTGTCTCCAAGGACAAGGGTATCTCTTCTGTGGTGGTTGCAGAGGGCTCATCTATTGGAGGGCCGCAGATTCGGCATACAGGATTGGATCCTGGTGACCACGGACGCCAGCCTGAGAGGCTGGGGAGCAGTCACACAAGGAAGAAACTTCCAGGGAGTGTGGTCGAGCCTGGAAAAGTCTCTTCACATAAACATTCTGGAACTAAGAGCAATCTACAATGCTCTAAGCCAGGCGGAACCTCTGCTTCAAGGAAGCTGCCAGGATCCTTCGCTGGGCGGAGAATCACGTGATAGCACTGTCAGCAGTGTTCATCCCGGGCGTGGACAACTGGGAAGCAGACTTCCTCAGCAGACACGATCTTCACCCGGGAGAGTGGGGACTTCATCCAGAAGTTTTCCACATGCTAATAAACCGTTGGGAAAGACCAATGGTGGACATGATGGCGTCTCGCCTCAACAAAAAACTGGACAGGTATTGCGCCAGGTCAAGAGATCCGCAGGCAATAGCTGTGGACGCGCTGGTAACACCTTGGGTGTACCAGTCGGTGTATGTGTTTCCTCCTCTGCCTCTCATACCAAAGGTATTGAGAATCATACGGCAAAGCGGAGTAAGAACGATACTAGTGGCTCCGGATTGGCCAAGAAGGTCTTGGTACCCGGAACTTCAAGAGATGGTCACGGACGATCCGTGGCCTCTACCTCTGAGAAGGGACCTGCTTCAACAGGGTCCCTGCCTCTTTCAAGACTTACCGCGGCTGCGTTTGACGGCATGGCGGTTGAACGCCAGATCCTAAAAGGAAAAGGCATTCCAGAAGAAGTCATTCCTACCTTGATTAAGGCAAGAAAGGAAGTCACCGCGAAGCATTATCACCGCATTTGGCGGAAATATGTTGCGTGGTGCGAGGATCGGAGTGCTCCGACGGAGGAATTTTAACTGGGTCGTTTCCTACATTTCCTGCAATCAGGATTGTCTATGGGTCTCAAATTGGGATCTATTAAGGTTCAAATTTCGGCCCTGTCAATATTCTTCCAAAAAGAATTGGCCTCAGTCCCTGAGGTCCAGACTTTTGTCAAAGGAGTACTGCATATACAGCCTCCGGTGGCACCGTGGGATCTAAATGTAGTTTTAGATTTCCTCAAATCCCATTGGTTTGAACCACTAAAAAATGTGGATTTGAAATATCTCACATGGAAAGTGACTATGTTACTGGCCCTGGCTTCCGCCAGGAGAGTATCTGAACTGGCGGCTTTATCTTATAAAAGCCCTTATTTAATTTTCCATTCGGATAGGGCAGAGCTGCGGACGCGTCCGCATTTTCTCCCTAAGGTGGTATCAGCGTTTCACCTGAACCAGCCTATTGTAGTGCCTGCGGCTACAAGCGACTTGGAGGACTCCAAGTTGTTGGACGTTGTCAGAGCTTTAAAAATATACATTTCAAGGACGGCTGGAGTCAGAAAATCTGACTCGCTGTTTATACTGTATGCACCCAACAAGTTGGGTGCGCCTGCTTCTAAGCAGTCGATTGCTCGTTGGATTTGTAACACAATTCAACTTGCACATTCTGTGGCAGGCCTGCCACAGCCTAAATCTGTTAAGGCCCATTCCACAAGGAAGGTGGGCTCATCTTGGGCGGCTGCCCGAGGGGTCTCGGCATTACAACTCTGCCGAGCAGCTACGTGGTCAGGGGAGAACACGTTTGTAAAATTCTACAAATTTGATACCCTGGCAAAAGAGGACCTGGAGTTCTCTCATTCGGTGCTGCAGAGTCATCCGCACTCTCCCGCCCGTTTGGGAGCTTTGGTATAATCCCCATGGTCCTTTCAGGAACCCCAGCATCCACTAGGACGATAGAGAAAATAAGAATTTACTTACCGATAATTCTATTTCTCGGAGTCCGTAGTGGATGCTGGGCGCCCATCCCAAGTGCGGATTATCTGCAATACTTGTACATAGTTATTGTTAACTAATTCGGGTTATTGTTTAGGGAGCCATCTTTCAGAGGCTCCTCTGTTATCATACTGTTAACTGGGTTTAGATCACAAGTTGTACGGTGTGATTGGTGTGGCTGGTATGAGTCTTACCCGGGATTCAAAATCCTCCCTTATTGTGTACGCTCGTCCGGGCACAGTACCTAACTGGAGTCTGGAGGAGGGTCATAGGGGGAGGAGCCAGTGCACACCACTTGATCTGGAAAAGCTTTACTTTTTGTGCCCTGTCTCCTGCGGAGCCGCTATTCCCCATGGTCCTTTCAGGAACCCCAGCATCCACTACGGACTCCGAGAAATAGAATTATCGGTAAGTAAATTCTTATTATACATACATATGGATTGGGTTTGATATGCCAGCGGTCAGAATACCGACCGCGGCATCCCGATAGTGAGAATCCCGACAGGGGCAAGGTACGTATACTTACCTTTCCCTGATTTCCCCGTAACCCTCACTTCCCGCAGCCTAAACATATCCTCCCCTCCCCACAGTCTAACCCTAACCCTTCCCCCGCAGCTTAAACCTAACCTCCCCTTTCGCGGCTTACCTCTCCATTGGCCCTGCAAACACTCATTCGGGATTCTGGCGGTCGGGGTTCTGCGAAGTGTCAGGATTCCGGTGTCTGTATAATGACTGCCTGGATCCCGACCACCGAGATCCTGACCTTTTCCCATCAATATATATACACATACATAAATACATATACAGTGTGTGCGTATGAGTGTATATACATATTACAGTACTTACTAATAGGAAAGTGAGAGCCTGAAGGTTCCTCTCTGTCTCTCCAGTCTACACCTGTCCAGCACAAAGCCACAAACTCCACACTTCCAGGGAAGGGAACTTCTTCCCTGCAGCCTGCGTACTTAGCCAGTCACAGAGCTGCAGGCTGCAGCCTACCATCCTATTGGGCGGCTGAGCCATTACTCAGCAAGCAGCTCTGCAGCACTGGTGGCTTTGAGCTGACGGCTGGTCTGTCAGTGGGGAGGGGAGCACAGCGCCGTGGATCGGATTAGAAATCCAATCTGGCGGGTGGCAGGGAGCCCTTTCAGACAGGGGGGGCCCTGGGTACTTACCCCCGAACCCCCCCCCCTTTCCCCCCCTTAATCCGGCTCTGTCGCAAACGCACTTCCCTGGCACCACCGGCGCCCTACCCTGCCAGTGTTCTAGAGGGTGTATAGCTAGCAGCAGGGTTGTGAGAATATTTTATGGATATGACTGCTGGAACCACAGCTGATGCTGTATGTTCCATCTTGACATTTCCTTGAATAAACTACAGTAGGCTGGTTCAATCAGACTTGTGTTGACATTGAATTATTACTGTATTTATCACAATATATACAGTTTGTGCTCTGTGTATTGCCTACCCTGTACTATCTCTTCCAGCAGTGTCAGTAAGAGTAGAAAATAGCATAAAAAATGAAGTTAAACTGACTTAAGCTGGGTAAACGCTCCCAATCAGCACAGCATTGTGTCCCCAGCTTGACCTGCGAGCACCGTACACACTGTGCTAGAAATAGCTTAGTGTGTATGGGCTTCTATGGGATCAGGAGGTTAAGCTAAAAAAAATATAAAACAGCAGGTAAGATGCTACCTCCCGATCCCGGCCAGTGCAGGAACGTTAGAAGCCGTTTATTGGTTAACACTATAGCAATGGACCTATACGATCCTCAGCCCATTCACCTGATAACTAGTGATCGGGCCATGAATTGTATAGGTGTGTACTCATATTTAATTAGACTTGAGAGCAAATCCAGCTCATCGGAGCAGATATGCACCCGGACTAACCATGTTGTGATGCTGAGGGAGCCATGCTCCTTAGTCTTTGCTTGCTGTGAAACAGTGCACACAGATTCTCGCCACCTGTCTATTTACGGTTTAGAGTCTGGCTAGAACGCGACCTCCTCCCTATTTGCTCTTTGAGTCCTATTGGGCAAAAAGTGCTTTATAAATAACATTATTATCATTATTATTATTATTATTATTGTTTTTCTAAGTCTGTTTGCACTTATTAACCCCCCTGTACCTGGTTTTACCAAACTTGCCTAGTCTAGCTAAATCTGCTGTAACACTATACCAAGCATAGCAGATTTCCTTTACACCACTCACATAATGCCTCTACAGCCCAGTCTGTGATTGCTATCTTAGACAGCAATAGATTATGGACTTTGCCTTACAGGAACTATATTGCCGGTAACCAACTATATATGTGAGTTTACATAAAACTGCTTTACACAATCTAATAATCAACCCTTGACCACGTGGATGGGATGGAGCCATTACACAGGCTGAACTGATGTCTGAGATTACATCAAGTTCACTAGACTTTAAGGAGGCGCTCTATGTACTGGAGTTATAGGGACTGACTAGGATTCAGGAGACACAGGAATTGATGGGCTTTATTACCTGCATGCAGAGGGCTACAGTGCACTATGACTAAAATTGTACAATCGTACATGGTTGTTCCTCTAGGTTCACATGAAGGATGTGACCTCAGCCTTATGGGTGACCGGACTGGATCCTGGCTACCTGCGAGAACAAATGCTGAATGAGCCATTGGTGCGGGAGATGGTCAGAGAGTGCAACAACATTCCCCTGAGCCAGCCGCAGCAAGGCGAAGCCGTCCTGGCCTCCTTTAAACCCAGGGGTTACTCAGAATGCATTGTGACAGCCGGCGGAGAGGAACGAGCGTATGTATCAAACGTGCTTATTTACTTCAAGAAGTCTGTGTTTAGAAATATTAGGTGAGATCTTACCATGTACTGTTCCTGGAGACCCTATATCCAAATATACCTTAATTACATAGGAAAAGAGAAGGTTCTTTCTCTGACGTCCTAGTGGATGCTGGGAACTCCGTAAGGACCATGGGGAATAGACGGGCTCCGCAGGAGACTGGGCACTCTAAAAGAAAGATTAGGTACTATCTGGTGTGCACTGGCTCCTCCCTCTATGCCCCTCCTCCAGACCTCAGTTAGAATCTGTGCCCGGAAGGAGCTGGGTGCATTTTAGTGAGCTCTCCTGAGCTTGCTAGAAAGAAAGTATTTGTTAGGTTTTTTATTTTTAGTGAGATCTGCTGGCAACAGACTCACTGCTACGTGGGACTGAGGGGAGAGAAGCAAACCTACCTGCGTGCAGCTAGCTTGTGCTTCTTAGGCTACTGGACACCATTAGCTCCAGAGGGTTCGAACACAGGGCCTGACCTCGATCGTCCGTTCCCGGAGCCGCGCCGCCGTCCCCCTTGCAGAGCCAGAAGACAGAAGAAGGAGATGAAATCGGCGGCAGAAGACTCCGGTCTTCATTAAGGTAGCGCACAGCACTGCAGCTGTGCGCCATTGTTCCCACTGCACACCACACACTCCGGTCACTGTAGGGTGCAGGGCGCTGGGGGGGGCGCTCTGGGCAGCAATAAGACCGTGGAGCTAAAATATCTCGCGTGGAAAGTGGTCATGTTATTGGCCTTAGCTTCGGTTAGGCGTGTGTCAGAATTGGCGGCTTTGTCATGTAAAAGCCCTTATCTGATCTTCCATATGGACAGGGCAGAATTGAGGACTCGTCCCCAATTTCTCCCTAAGGTGGTATCAGCGTTTCATTTGAACCAACCTATTGTGGTGCCTGCGGCTACTCGGGACTTGGAGGACTCCAAGTTACTGGATGTAGTCAGGGCTTTGAAAATCTATGTAGCCAGGACGGCTGGAGTCAGGAAAACTGACTCGCTGTTTGTCCTGCATGCACCCAACAAGCTGGGTGCTCCTGCTTCAAAGCAAACTATTGCGCGCTGGATCTGTAACACGATTCAGCAAGCTCATTCTGCGGCAGGGTTACCGCATCCTAAATCGGTAAAAGCCCATTCCACAAGGAAGGTGGGCACTTCTTGGGCGGCTGCCCGAGGGGTCTCGGCTTTACAGCTTTGCCGAGCTGCTACTTGGTCGGGTTCAAACACATTTGTTAAGTTCTACAAATTTGATACCCTGGCTGAGGAGGACCTTGCCTTTGCTCATTCGGTGCTGCCGAGTCATCCGCACTCTCCCGCCCGTTTGGGAGCTTTGGTATAATCCCCGTGGTCCTTACGGAGTTCCCAGCATCCACTAGGACGTCAGAGAAAATAAGAATTTACTCACCGGTAATTATATTTCTCGTAGTCCGTAGTGGATGCTGGGCGCCCGTCCCAAGTGCGGACTCTCTGCAATACATGTATATAGTTATTGCTTAACTAAAGGGTTATTGTTATGAGCCATCTGTTACTGAGGCTCAGTTGTTGTTCATACTGTTAACTGGGTATGGTTATCACAAGTTGTGCGGTGTGATTGGTGTGGCTGGTATGAGTCTTACCCTGGATTCCAAATCCTTTCCTTGTTGTGTCAGCTCTTCCGGGCACAGTTTCCTTAACTGAGGTCTGGAGGAGGGGCATAGAGGGAGGAGCCAGTGCACACCAGATAGTACCTAATCTTTCTTTTAGAGTGCCCAGTCTCCTGCGGAGCCCGTCTATTCCCCATGGTCCTTACGGAGTTCCCAGCATCCACTACGGACTACGAGAAATAGAATTACCGGTGAGTAAATTCTTATTTCTCTGACGTCCTAGTGGATGCTGGGAACTCCGTAAGGACCATGGGGAATAGCGGCTCCGCAGGAGACTGGGCACAAAAGTAAAAGCTTTTAGGTCACCTGGTGTGCACTGGCTCCTCCCCCTATGACCCTCCTCCAAGCCTCAGTTAGATTTTTGTGCCCGGCCGAGAAGGGTGCATGCTAGGTAGCTCTCCAGAGCTGCTTAGAGTAAAAGTTTTAAATTAGGTTTTTTTATTTTCAGTGAGACCTGCTGGCAACAGGCTCACTGCATCGTGGGACTAAGGGGAGAAGAAGCGAACTCACCTGAATGCAGAGTGGATTGGGCTTCTTGGCTACTGGACATTAGCTCCAGAGGGACGATCACAGGTTCAGCCTGGATGGGTCCCGGAGCCGCGCCGCCGGCCCCCTTACAGAGCCAGAAGAGCGAAGAGGTCCGGAAAAATCGGCGGCAGAAGACGTTCCTGTCTTCAATAAGGTAGCGCACAGCACTGCAGCTGTGCGCCATTGCTCTCAGCACACTTCACACTCCGGTCACTGAGGGTGCAGGGCGCTGGGGGGGAGCGCCCTGAGACGCAATAAAACATGTTTTAAACCTTATATGGCTAAAGAAATGCATCACATATAGCTCCTGGGCTATATGGATGCATTTAACCCCTGCCAGTTTTCCTAAAAAAAGCGGGAGAAAAGGCCGCCGAAAAGGGGGCGGAGCCTATCTCCTCAGCACACAAGCGCCATTTTCCCTCACAGCTCCGCTGGAAGGACGGCTCCCTGACTCTCCCCTGCAGTCCTGCTACAGAATCAGGGTAAAACAAGAGAGGGGGGGCACTAATTGGCAGAAAATACATATACAGCAGCTATAGAAGGGAGAAACACTTATATAAGGTTATCCCTGCATATATATATAGCGCTCTGGTGTGTGCTGGCATACTCTCCCTCTGTCTCCCCAAAGGGCTCGTGGGGTCCTGTCCTCTATCAGAGCATTCCTTGTGTGTGTGCTGTGTGTCGATACGATTGTGTCGACATGTATGAGGAGGAAAATGATGTGGAGGCGGAGCAATTGCCTGTAATAGTGATGTCACCCCCTAGGGAGTCGACACCTGACTGGATGGTCGTATGGAAGGAATTACGTGACAGTGTCAGCACTTTGCAAAAAACTGTTGACGACATGAGACAGCCGGCAAATCAGTTAGTGCCTGTCCAGGCGTCTCAAACACCGTCAGGGGCTCTAAAGCGCCCGTTACCTCAGATGGTCGACACAGACCCAGACACGGATACTGACTCCAGTGTCGACGGTGACGAGACAAACGTAATGTCCAGTAGGGCCACACGTTACATGATCACGGCAATGAAGGAGGCTTTGAACATTTCTGATACTACAAGTACCACAAAAAAGGGTATTATGTGGGGTGTGAAAAAACTACCCATAGTTTTTCCTGAATCAGATGAATTAAATGAGGTGTGTGACAAATCGTGGGTTTCCCCCGATAAAAAACTGCTGATTTCTAATAAATTATTGGCATTATACCCTTTCCCGCCAGAGGTTAGGGCGCGTTGGGAAACACCCCCTAGGGTAGATAAGGCGCTCACACGCTTATCAAAACAAGTGGCGTTACCGTCTCCTGATACGGCCGCCCTCAAGGAACCAGCTGATAGAAAGCTGGAAAATATCCTAAAAGGTATATACACACATACTGGTGTTATACTACGACCAGCAATCGCCTCAGCCTGGATGTGCAGCGCTGGAGTGGCTTGGTCGGATTCCCTGACTGAAAATATTGATACCCTGGATAGGGACAGTATATTATTGACTATAGAGCATTTAAAGGATGCATTACTATATATGCGAGATGCACAGAGGGATATTTGCACCCTGGCATCAAGAGTAAGTGCGTTGTCCATTTCTGCCAGAAGAAGTTTATGGACACGACAGTGGTCAGGTGATGCGGATTCCAAACGGCATATGGAAGTTTTGCCGTATAAAGGGGAGGAGTTATTTGGGGTCGGTCTGTCAGACCTGGTGGCCACGGCGACGGCTGGGAAATCCACCTTTTTACCCCAGGTCACCTCTCAGCAGAAAAAGACACCGTCTTTTCAAACTCAGTCCTTTCGTCCCCATAAGGGCAAGCGGGCAAAAGGCCACTCATTTCTGCCCCGGGGCAGAGGAAGGGGAAAAAGACTGCAGCAAGCAGCCTCTTCCCAGGATCAGAAGCCCTCCCCCGCTTCTGCCAAGTCTTCAGCATGACGCTGGGGCTTTACAAGCGGACTCAGGCACGGTGGGGGCCCGTCTCAAAAATTTCAACGCGCAGTGGGCTCACTCGCAAGTGGACCCCTGGATCCTGCAGGTAGTATCACAGGGGTACAAACTGGAATTCGAGACGTCTCCCCCTCGCCGGTTCCTGAAGTCTGCTCTACCAACGTCTCCCTCCGACAGGGAGGCAGTATTGGAAGCTATTCACAAGCTGTATTCCCAGCAGGTGATAATCAAGGTACCCCTCCTACAACAGGGAAAGGGGTATTATTCCACGCTGTTTGTGGTACCGAAGCCGGACGGCTCGGTGAGACCGATTTTAAATCTGAAATCATTGAACACTTACATAAAAAGGTTCAAATTCAAGATGGAATCACTCAGAGCAGTGATAGCGAACCTGGAAGAAGGGGACTATATGGTGTCTCTGGACATCAAAGATGCTTATCTCCATGTCCCAATCTACCCTTCTCACCAAGGGTACCTCAGGTTTGTGGTACAGAACTGTCATTATCAGTTTCAGACGCTGCCGTTTGGATTGTCCACGGCACCACGGGTCTTACTTGGACGATCTCCTGATAAGGGCAAGGTCCAGGGAACAGTTAGAGGTCGGAGTAGCACTATCTCAGGTGGTGCTACGTCAGCACGGGTGGATTCTAAATATTCCAAAATCGCAGCTGATTCCAACAACACGTCTACTGTTCCTAGGGATGATTCTGGACACAGTCCAGAAAAAGGTGTTTCTCCCGGAGGAGAAGGCCAGGGAGTTATCCGAGCTAGTCAGGAACCTCCTGAAACCAGGACAAGTGTCAGTGCATCAATGCACAAGGGTCCTGGGAAAGATGGTGGCTTCTTACGAAGCGATTCCATTCGGAAGATTCCATGCAAGAACGTTTCAGTGGGATCTGCTGGACAAATGGTCCGGATCGCATCTTCAGATGCATCAGCGGATAACCCTATCTCCAAGGACAAGGGTGTCTCTCCTGTGGTGGTTGCAGAGTGCTCATCTTCTAGAGGGCCGCAGATTCGGCATTCAGGACTGGATTCTGGTGACCACGGATGCCAGCCTGAGAGGCTGGGGAGCAGTCACACAGGGAAGAAACTTCCAGGGCTTGTGGTCAAGCATGGAAACGTCTCTTCACATAAATATCCTGGAACTAAGGGCAATTTACAATGCCCTAAGTCAAGCAAGGCCTCTGCTTCAGGGTCAGTCGGTTTTGATCCAATCGGACAACATCACGGCAGTCGCCCACGTAAACAGACAGGGCGGCACAAGAAGCAGGAGGGCAATGGCAGAAGCTGCAAGAATTCTTCGCTGGGCGGAAAATCATGTGACAGCACTGTCAGCGGTGTTCATTCCGGGAGTGGACAACTGGGAAGCAGACTTCCTCAGCAGACACGACCTCCACCCGGGGCAGTGGGGACTTCACCCAGAAGTCTTCCACGTGATTGTAAACCGTTGGGAAAAACCAAAGGTGGACATGATGGCGTCTCGTCTCAACAAGAAACTAGACAGATATTGCGCCAGGTCAAGGGACCCTCAGGCAATAGCGGTGGACGCTCTGGTAACACCGTGGGTGTACCAGTCAGTGTATGTGTTCCCTCCTCTGCCTCTCATACCCAAAGTACTGAGAATCATAAGAAGGAGAGGAGTAAGAACTATACTCGTGGCTCCGGATTGGCCAAGAAGGACTTGGTACCCGGAACTTCAAGAGATGCTCACGGAGGACCCGTGGCCTCTACCTCTCAGAAAGGACCTGCTCCAGCAGGGACCTTGTCTGTTCCAAGACTTACCGCAGCTGCGTTTGACGGCATGGAGGTTGAACGCCGGATCCTGAAGGAAAAAGGCATTCCAGATGAAGTCATCCCTACCCTGGTCAAGGCCAGAAAGGATGTAACCGCAAAACATTATCACCGCATTTGGCGGAAATATGTTGCGTGGTGTGAGGCCAAGAAGGCCCCTACAGAGGAATTTCAACTGGGTCGATTCCTGCATTTCCTGCAAACAGGACTATCTATGGGCCTAAAATTAGGGTCCATTAAGGTTCAAATTTCGGCCCTGTCAATCTTCTTCCAAAAACGTTTGTCAAAGGGGTACTGCATATACAGCCTCCTTTTGTGCCTCCAGTGGGACCTTGGGATCTCAATGTAGTGTTGAGTCTCCTAAAATCACATTGGTTTGAACCACTCACCACTGTGGAATTGAAATATCTCACATGGAAAGTGGTCATGCTGTTAGCCCTGGCTTCAGCCAGGCGTGTCTCTGAATTGGCAGCTTTATCATATAAAAGCCCTTACCTAATTTTTCATTCAGACAGGGCAGAACTGAGGACTCGCCCTCAATTTCTCCCTAAGGTGGTTTCAGCGTTTCACATGAACCAGCCTATTGTGGTACCTGCGGCTACTAGGGACTTGGAGGACTCCAAGTTGCTGGACGTAGTCAGGGCCCTGAAAATATATGTTTCCAGGACGGCTGGAGTCAGAAAATCTGACTCGCTGTTTATCCTGTATGCACCCAACAAGCTGGGTGCTCCTGCTTCTAAGCAGACGATTGCTCGTTGGATTTGTAGTACAATTCAGCTTGCACATTCTGTGGCAGGCCTGCCACAGCCAAAATCTGTAAAAGCCCATTCCACAAGGAAAGTGGGCTCATCTTGGGCGGCTGCCCGAGGGGTCTCGGCTTTACAACTTTGCCGAGCAGCTACTTGGTCAGGGGCAAACACGTTTGCTAAATTTTACAAATTCGATACCCTGGCTGAGGAGGACCTGGAGTTCTCTCATTCGGTGCTGCAGAGTCATCCGCACTCTCCCGCCCGTTTGGGAGCTTTGGTATAATCCCCATGGTCCTTACGGAGTTCCCAGCATCCACTAGGACGTCAGAGAAAATAAGAATTTACTTACCGATAATTCTATTTCTCATAGTCCGTAGTGGATGCTGGGCGCCCATCCCAAGTGCGGATTGTCTGCAATACTTGTATATAGTTATTGTTACAAAAATCGGGTTGTTTATTGTTGTGAGCCATCTTTTCAGAGGCTCCTACGTTTATCATACTGTTAACTGGGTTCAGATCACAAGTTGTACGGTGTGATTGGTGTGGCTGGTATGAGTCTTACCCGGGATTCAAGATCCTTCCTTATTATGTACGCTCGTCCGGGCACAGTATCCTAACTGAGGCTTGGAGGAGGGTCATAGGGGGAGGAGCCAGTGCACACCAGGTGACCTAAAAGCTTTTACTTTTGTGCCCAGTCTCCTGCGGAGCCGCTATTCCCCATGGTCCTTACGGAGTTCCCAGCATCCACTACGGACTATGAGAAATAGAATTATCGGTAAGTAAATTCTTATTTATTAAAATGGTCCATTGGCTTCATAGCAGAAATGTTAGCAAGAAAGGTGTGAAGAGGAGAACACGTACAGCCTGGAGGTGAGAAGGGACGTCACAGATATGACGTTAAAACATATGAAAAGTATTAATAGATTTCAGAAGGCAGTATCTTAAATAAGTATATAGGGGGATATCCATATAGCCCCAGTAATTTACCGGGGTTAATTGTCCCGCCGGAAGCTAGCTAATTAGCCCCGATAAACCGCAGCACGCGCCGGTTTATCAGAGATTTTGTCTCATCTGCCTCCGGCAGGCGAAGCAGAGTCCCCGGAAACAGTCCCGTTTTCGTCCGAAAACGGGGCTGTTTCACACGAAAACCCACAGGTTTCACCGAACCTGTGTGTTTTCGGGAGAAGGGTTGTTGTTGTTTTTTTGTTTTTTTTTACAGGCGATCCATCTGGATAGCTTGTAAAAAAAAAAAAAAAATCGGTGAAACATCGGTAAAAAAACCGAACCCGATGTTTTTCTGGAGATACAGTAATTGGATATCCCCCTTAAGAAGGAACAATACACTGAAATATGGAGGAAGACTCCTAGGTGTTACATGGAGGAACAGGAACTATGATTCAGCAACAGCTCATCGAGGTACATAACAGCCCAGATATAAAGGTGGTTTAACCTTTAGTATTATGAGTGAGCAAACAAAAGCATAGTCTTATTCAGTTCTCAGTAGTAAGATATGCCTTTTTGTATAATATGTGATAGTCGCATACATAATTCTTTAAAGTGAAAGTGATTAAAAAGAAAAGGTCTTTTCTTTCAGGTCTCGGAAGCCATTGCCCAATGTGCGTTGTATGTGCCCGCTTTATGATCGAAACAGACAGTTATGGATTGAACTGGCGCCACTCAGCACGCCGCGAATCAACCATGGGGTCTTGTCTGCAGGTAGGTTATCCACATGTATCATAAATTCCCTATAAGCCTCAGCATGTTATGCAGCAGTTATTTTAGGTGTGGTATATTTTGTCTAAATGAATCGTGTTGATTGTGCAGAGAGCTATAGCTGGAAAAGTGTTTACCCTGCTTAGTTCTGAATGGCAGTGTATAAATAAAGCTGCCCAGTATGTGTTCACAGCATGCAAAAGCTGACTGTATTTACCATGCATGTAATAAATAAATGTATTTACCTACATTGCAGCATGGTTTATCCAGGAACAAATTGCTATATATATATTTATTTCTTTTTTCTTTACTCCCTTCTTTGATTTGCTCTTAACTCCGAATCAGGCTATGTGTGCAACACCCAGGTTCTTTCCTCTACAGGAAATCGTGAATGATGTCGCTTCAGTCAAAAAGAAAACTAATTGCATCCTTGTTAGCATTCTGCAACTGGATATTTAAGACTACTTTTGTCCTATGCATTGTTTTCCCTTAAATGTCTAATCCACCATGTCTGGTAAGGATGGTCTCTCTTTTGTCCGCAGAGGGGTTCCTGTTTGTACTCGGGGGTCAGAATGAAAATAGTGAGACTCTGAGCTCCTGTGAGCAGTATGATCCTGATGCCAACGCGTGGAGCCCTTTACCACCTATGCTCGAGGTAAAATTAACCTGCCATTAGGAATGGTCTTATTAGCATTCAAAAGAATATCTAAAACAGCTGGTATGTTATGCTGTAGTTTCCCCCTCCCTCTGCTTTGCTGGCAGAACCTTTGTGGCAGTCACTGTAACTCTGCCCTGCATACCAAGTCTATAGAGTATGTATTTGACTGCCCCATGCTTATAGAAGTCTGCTATACTTGTATAGGGTTGAAGCAGTTACAAGTGAGCTGCTTATGCATACCACAGTGTCTCAGGCTGTAATACTGTGATGATGCCCAAAGGTTTTAAAGTTTCAGACCAGTTCAAATTCAATGGAATTTCGGAGGACACGAGCATGATTGTGGTACAGTTGTCAGCAGACCCCAATTTGTGGTCCATTCTTCTCATTAAAAGTAGTCATTTTAAATATTTGTTTATTTCTATTTAAATAATGTTGCCTTTGGGGGTGGCATGGGGCTGAGAGTAGTGATAAGCTATCACATGACACTCCTTACCGCAGTGAACTCCACGTCTTGCTTTTAAAACATGTCACAGATCAAAAGTAAAGGTGCATACACACGGAGAGATTTTGGCTATGAGAGATTTTGACTAACTTTTCCCTTGAACTGGCAGTAGGAGATTTTGACTAACTTTACCAGAGATTTTGTCTTAACTATGCAAGAGATTTTGGCTATGGGAGATTTTGGCTATGGGAGATTTTGACTATCTCATTTAAATAAGGGGATGAGTGTCATATATAGGACGATTTTACAGGGTGGCTGGTATTTAAATAGCTGAAAGTTAAAAAAAAAATTTGCGTGGGGTCCCCCCTCCTATGTAAAACCAGCCTCGGGCTCTTTGAGCCAGTCCTGGTTGTTAAAATACAGAGGAAAAAATGAGTAGGGTTCCCCCATATTTAGACAACCAGCACCGGGCTCTGCGTCCGGTCCTGGTTTAAAAAATACGGGGGACAAAAGACATAGGGGTCCCCCGTATTTTCCAAACCAGCACCGGGCTCCACTAGCCAGGGAGATAATGCCACAGCCGGGGGACACTTTTATATTGGTCCCTGCGGCCGTGCCATTACCCCCCCAACTAGTCACCCCTGGCCGGGGTACACTGGAGGAGTGAGGACCCCTTAAATCAAGGAGTCCCCCCTCCAGCCAACCAAGGGCCAGGGGTGAAGCCCGAGGCTGTCCCCCCCATCCGTGGCCCGGTGGATGGGAGGCTGATAGCCTTTCAATAGTAATATTGTTCTTTACAGGAGGCCTACAGGTCCCAGCAAGCCTGCCCCAGCATGTTGGCACTTGGAGAACCACAAGTGCCAGCATGCCCGGACATAAAGGGCCCGCTGGCACCTGTAGTCCACCTGTAAAGAAAATATAAAAAAAAACCACAACACATTCTTTTAAAAATCCTTTATTAAACTGGGTCTTCACCTGGGGGCGGCAGCCTTTAAGCTCTTTTGCATGGCCGCCGCCTTCCCAGGGCTTCCGGCGTCTTCACCTCCCCAGGGCTTCTGGGGTCTTGCTCCGGCGTCTTCACCTGGTGGGCGGCGGCTGCTAAGCTCTTTTGCATAGCCGCCGCCCATCCAGGACTTCCACGACGTCTTCACCTGGTGGGCGGCGGCTGCTAAGCTCTTTTGCATAGCCGCCGCCCATCCAGGACTTCCACGGCGTCTTCAGGAGCTCTTCTCCGCTCCTCCTCCGCCGTCGGACTGACAGCCGCTGCCTCGCGCTGACTTATATAAGTCAGCGGGAGGGGGCGGGGCGATGACGCGGCGAGCCGTGATTGGCTCGCGGCGGCCATCTTGAATTTCAAAAATGACGCTGAGGCGCCATTTTTGAAACTGGTACCGCTCCGCTGCCAAACTCTGCAATAGAAAGGTAAATTTCCCCCGCCCGCACCGCTGCCGCAACCCGCCGCCGCCCGCACCGCCGCCGCCCACACCGCCACCGCAACCCACCGCCGCCCACACCGCCGCCGCAACCCGCCGTCGCCCACACCGCCACCGCAACCCGCCGCCGCCCGCACCGCCGCCGCCCGCACATCGCTATCGCTGGGAAAAATCGCTGGCCTCTTAAAGTGTTAGCGATTTTGACTAACTTTTGCAGCGACATAGCCAAAATTGACTTGCCTGCACTGACTATTTTTCCCAGCGATAGCGACCTAGCGGGGACGCGCATCGCTATCGCTGGCTGTGTACACACGGAGCGATCTGCACTAACTTTCTGAGCGATTTTGACTATATAGTCAAAATCGCTCAGTTATATCGCTCCGTGTGTATGCACCTTAAGGATCAGCAATTACAGATATGTAGAGTGTATGACTTTCCTTTCATTAAGAAGAACTTCATTATTTCAGAGAAGCCCAGCAATGCTACAAGTGAGAAGGAGGGGAATTTGCGTGTAGTGTGTGTAATTGTACTTGATGCCAACATTATGGTTTGTTGAAACCCTTCCAATAAATAGCTAACACAAAGGGCCTGATTTACTAAGCCACCGTTTGAGTGAGCCATTGCTGATCAGTTGCTTTTACAAATGGGGGTGCAGTCAGCACCCCGACAGTAAGGATTCCGATGGTCACAATGCAGACAGCGAAACCCCAACTATTAGAATCATGACACATCACATATTCTGCCATTAAGTATTAGGGTTAGGTTGGGTAAGGGGGGGGGGGGGCTTAGGCTGCGGGAGGGTAGGCTTAGGGTAAGGCTGCAGGAGGGGAGAGTTAGGCTGCGGACAGGGAGTGTTAGGGTTAGGCTGCGGGAGGGTAGGCTTAGGGTAAGGAGGGGAGGGATAGGCTGCGGGCTGAGAGGGTAAGGCCCCCATCCACTAGTCCGATTTGGGCAGTTTTCTTCAGATTTCGACGCATCTGACCGTCAAATCTGAAGAAAAGTGTCACATCGGATGGCTCTTCCGATCCGATGCGCACTCCCGTGTCAGATATGTCTGAACTACAAATCTCTGAGGCTGCCCCAACTATTTATCGGAATCTGAAGAAAACAGGTGAACATCGGATTGTTTTTTTTACTTCAGATGTATCTGATCAGATTCATCTGAAGCGTCACTTGACTGGCATCTGCCTAGCCACTCCCACCCACCAAGAGGGGGAACAGCGGCAGCAGCAGCATCAGATCAATCGCATGTAGCATGTGTGCATCAGATATATCTGATGCGATCTGGCACATGATATATCGCATCAGATACATCTGAAGTGAATGTAGTGAAAATGAAGCCCAGGGTCAGATCCGATTCCCGGGAAGCTCCCGGGAGAGCTCAAGAGAAATTTGATGAGATCTGCAGTTCAGACAAGTCTGAGTAGTGGATGGCCACCTTTATTAGGGTTAGGCTGCGGTGGGAGGGCTAGGCTGTGGGATGGGTGCGTAAGGGGGAGGGTAAGTGTTTTACAGTGCTTGGCAAATGGCAACTGTAGTACATGCTGAATCAGGCTTGTTTAGTACTTGTTACAGTTGCTGTTTTAAATCCATCGGTCAAAACCGCAGATCAAGGGCGACTTTGACAAGCTGAGGGTTAGTAAATCTATCCCAAAGTTTTTTTGCACCCTAGCCTTGTACATACATGCCATACACTAGCGCGTTTACATACCTACTGCATAACAATACATATATTTTAGTTTGGCTTTACATCCACACTTGAGTCCCACAGAGAATTTCTCCTTAATGACTAAAATGAGTTCATGTTTAATCCAGCATGTTATTAGCATGTAAAAAATATTCATGCGTTAGATTGTCATTGGCTAAAGCTATGATTTGTGTATACTTGCAAATTCGGATCTAAACAGGATTTAGCAACGCTTACCTTTACTAGCGCCAATACTTGGTTGCAATGTATGCCCACATTGTGTCCCATTGCTTTTATTTGTCATGTGCCCCAATAAATGTAATTTGGGTTGTAGAAGTTGTGTATCATCCTCCGTATGCTTATTTTCTCTGACGTCCTAGTGGATGCTGGGGACTCCGTCAGGACCATGGGGAATAGCGGCTCCGCAGGAGACAGGGCACAAAAGTAAAAGCTTTAGGATCAGGTGGTGTGCACTGGCTCCTCCCCCTATGACCCTCCTCCAAGCCTCAGTTAGATTTTTGTGCCCGGCCGAGAAGGGTGCAATCTAGGTGGCTCTCCTAAAGAGCTGCTTAGAGTAAAAGTTTTGTTAGGTTTTTTTATTTTCAGTGAGTCCTGCTGGCAACAGGCTCACTGCATCGAGGGACTTAGGGGAGAGAAGTGAACTCACCTGCGTGCAGGATGGATTGGCTTCTTAGGCTACTGGACACCATTAGCTCCAGAGGGAGTCGGAACACAGGTCTCACCCTGGGGTTCGTCCCGGAGCCGCGCCGCCGACCCCCTTGCAGATGCCGAAAAGTGAAGAGGTCCAGAAACCGGCGGCAGAAGACTTTTCAGTCTTCATAAGGTAGCGCACAGCACTGCAGCTGTGCGCCATTGTTGTCAGCACACTTCATAGCAGCGGTCACTGAGGGTGCAGGGCGCTGGGGGGGGCGCCCTGGGCAGCAATGATAGTACCTTATTCTGGCTAAAAATACATCACATATAGCCCCTGGGGGCTATATGGATGTATTTAACCCCTGCCAGGTCTCAGAAAAACGGGAGAAGAAGCCCGCCGAAAAGGGGGCGGGGCCTATTCTCCTCCGCACACAGCGCCATTTTCCCTCACAGAAATGCTGGTGGGAAGGCTCCCAGGCTCTCCCCTGCACTGCACTACAGAAACAGGGTTAAAACAGAGAGGGGGGGCACTTATTTGGCGATATGACTATATATATTAAAAGGCTATAAGGGAAAAACACTTATATAAAGTTTGTCCCTGTATAATTATAGCGTTTTTGGTGTGTGCTGGCAAACTCTCCCTCTGTCTCCCCAAAGGGCTAGTGGGGTCCTGTCCTCTATCAGAGCATTCCCTGTGTGTGTGCTGTGTGTCGGTACGTGTGTGTCGACATGTATGAGGACGATGTTGGTGAGGAGGCGGAGCAATTGCCTGTAATGGTGATGTCACTCTCTAGGGAGTCGACACCGGAATGGATGGCTTATTTAAGGAATTACGTGATAATGTCAACACGCTGCAAGGTCGGTTGACGACATGAGACGGGCGGCAAACCAATTAGTACCTGTCCAGGCGTCTCAAACACCGTCAGGGGCGTTAAAACGTCCTTTTACCTCAGTCGGTCGACACAGACACGGACACTGACTCCAGTGTCGACGGTGAAGAAACAAACGTATTTTCCTTTAGGGCCACACGTTACTTGTTAAGGGCAATGAAGGAGGTGTTACATATTTCTGATACTACAAGTACCACAAAAAAGGGTATTATGTGGAGTGTGAAAAAACTATCTGTAGTCTTTCCTGAATCAGATAAATTAAATGAAGTGTGTGATGATGCGTGGGTTTTCCCCGATAGAAAATTATTGGCGGTATACCCTTTCCCGCCAGAAGTTAGGGCGCGTTGGGAAACACCCCTTAGGGTGGATAAGGCGCTCACACGCTTATCAAAACAAGTGGCGGTACCGTCTCCAGATAGGGCCGCCCTCAAGGAGCCAGCTGATAGGAGGCTGGAAAATATCCTAAAAAGTATATACACACATACTGGTGTTATACTGCGACCAGCGATCGCCTCAGCCTGGATGTGCAGCGCTGGGGTGGCTTGGTCGGATTCCCTGACTGAAAATATTGATACCCTTGACAGGGACAGTATTTTATTGACTATAGAGCATTTAAAGGATGCATTTCTATATATGCGAGATGCACAGAGGGATATTTGCACTCTGGCATCAAGAGTAAGTGCGATGTCCATATCTGCCAGAAGTTGTTTATGGACACGACAGTGGTCAGGTGATGCAGATTCCAAACGGCACATGGAAGTATTGCCGTATAAAGGAGAAAAAGACAACGTCTTTTCAGCCTCAGTCCTTTCGTCCCCATAAGGGCAAGCGGGCAAAAGGCCAGTCATATCTGCCATGGGATAGAGGAAAGGGAAGAAGACTGCAGCAGGCAGCCCATTCCCAGAAACAGAAGCCCTCCACCGCTTCTGCCAAGTCCTCAGCATGACGCTGGGGCCGTACAAGCGGACTCGGGTGCGGTGGGGGGGGTCGTCTCAAGAGTTTCAGCACGCAGTGGGCTCACTCGCAAGTGGACCCCTGGATCCTACAAGTAGTATCCCAGGGGTACAGATTGGAAATTCGAGACGTCTCCCCCTCGCAGGTTCCTGAAGTCTGCTTTACCAACGTCTCCCTCCGACAGGGAGGCAGTAGTGGAAACAATTCACAAGCTGTATTCCCAGCAGGTGATAATCAAAGTACCCCTCCTACAACAAGGAAAGGGGTATTATTCCACACTATATTGTGGTACTGAAGCCAGACGGCTCGGTGAGACCTATTCTAAATCTGAAATAGTTGAACACTTACACACAAGGGTTCAAATCAAGATGGAGTCACTCAGAGCAGTGATAGCGAACCAGGAAGAAGGGGACTATATGGTGTCCCGGGACATCAGGGATGCTTACCTCCATGTCCCAATTTGCCCTTCTCACCAAGGGTACCTCAGGTTCGTGGTACAGAACTGTCACTATCAGTTTCAGACGCTGCCGGTTGGATTGTCCACGGCACCCCGGGTCCTTACCAAGGTAATGGCCGAAATGATGATTCTTCTTCAAAGAAAATGGACGATCTCCTGACAGGGGCAAGGTCCAGAGAATAGTTGGAGGTCGGAGTAGCACTATCTCAAGTAGTTCTACGACAGCACGGGTGGATTCTAAATATTCCAAAACCGCAGCTGTTTCCGACGACACGTCTGCTGTTCCTAGGGATGATTCTGGACACAGTCCAGAAAAAGGTGTTTCTCCCGGAGAAGAAAGCCAGGGAGTTATCCGAGCTAGTCAGGAACCTCCTAAAACCAGGAAAAGTGTCAGTGCATCATTGCACAAGGGTCCTGGGAAAAATGGTGGCTTCTTACGAAGTGATTCCATTCGGTAGATTTCACGCAAGAACTTTTCAGTGGGATCTGCTGGAAAAATGGTCCGGATCGCATCTTCAGATGCATCAGCGGATAACCCTGTCTCCAAGGACAAGGGTGTTTCTTCTGCGGTGGCTGCAGAGTGCTCATCTACTAAAGGGCCGCAGATTCGGCATTCAGGACTGGGTCCTGGTGACCACGGATGCCAGCCTGAGAGGCTGGGGAGCAGTCACACAGGGAAAATATTTCCAGCGAGTGTGATCAAGTCTGGAGACTTCTCTCCACATAAATATACTGGAGCTAAGGGCAATTTACAATGTTCTAAGCTTAGCAAGACCTCTGCTTCAAGGTCAGCCGGTATTGATCCAGTGGGACAACATCACGGCAGTCGCCCACGTAAACAGACAGGGCGGCACAAGAAGCAGGAGGGCAATGGCAGAAACTGCAAGGATTCTTCGCTGGGCGAAAAATCATGTGATAGCACTGTCAGCAGTGTTCATTCCGGGAGTGGACAACTGGGAAGCAGACTTCCTCAGCAGGCACGACCACCACCCGGGAGAGTGGGGACTTCATCGGGAAGTATTCCACATGATTGTGAACCGTTGGGAAAGACCAAAGGTGGACATGATGGCGTCCCGCCTGAACAAAAAACTGGACAGGTATTGCGCCAGGTCAAGAGACCCTTAAGCAATATCTGTGGACGTTCTGGTAACACCGTGGGTGTACCAGTCGGGGTATGTGTTCCCTCCTCTGCTTCTCAGGACCAAGGTACTGAGAATTATAAGACGTAGAGGAGTAAGAACTATACTCGTGGCTCCGGATTGGCCAAGAAGGACGTGGCACCCGGAACTTCAAGAAATGCTCACAGAGGACTCATGGCCTCTGCCGCTAAGAAGGGACTTGCTTCAGCAAGTACCAGGTCTGTTCCAAGACTTACCGCGGCTGCGTTTGACGGCATGGCGGTGGAACGCCAGATCCTAAGGGAAAAAGGCATTCCGGAAGAGGTCATTCCTACCCTGGTCAAAGCCAGGAAGGAGGTGACCGCAAAACATTATCACCACATGTGGCGAAAATATGTTGCGTGGTGTGAGGCCAGGAAGGCCCCACGAAGAAATTTCAACTCTGTCGATTCCTGCATTTCCTGCAAACAGGAGTGTCTATGGGCCTCAAATTGGGGTCCATTAAGGTTCAAATTTCGGCCCTGTCAATTTTCTTCCAGAAAGAATTGGCTTCAGTTCCTGAAGTCCAGAAGTTTGTCAAGGGAGTATTGCATATACAACCCCCTTTTTGTGCCTCCAGTGGCACTGTGGGATCTCAACGTAGTTCTGGGATTCCTCAAATCACATTTTAAACCGCTCAAATCTGTGGATTTGAAATATCTCACATGAAAAGTGACCATGCTGTTGGCCCTGGCCTCGGCCAGGCGAGTGTCAGAATTGACGGCTTTGTCTCACAAAAGCCATATCTGATTGTCCATTCGGACAGGGCAGAGCTGCGGACTCGTCCCCAGTTTCTTCCTAAGGTGGTGTCAGCGTTTCACCTGAACCAGCTTATTGTGGTACCTGCGGCTACTAGGGACTTGGAGGACTCCAAGTTGCTAGATGTTGTCAGGGCCCTGAAAATATAGGTTTCCAGGACGGCTGGAGTCAGGAAAACTGACTCGCTGTTATCCTGTATGCACCCAACAAACTGGGTGCTCTTGCTTCTAAGCAGACGATTGCTCGTTGGATTTGTAGCACATTTCAACTTGCACATTCTGTGGCAGGCCTGCCACAGCCTAAATCTGTCAAGGCCCATTCCACAAGGAAGGTGGGCTCATCCTGGGCGGCTGCCCGAGGGGTCTCGGCATTACAACTCTGCCGAGCAGCTACGTGGTCGGGGGAGAACACGTTTGTAAAATTCTACAAATTTGATACCCTGGCTAAAGAGGACCTGGAGTTCTCTCATTCGGTGCTGCAGAGTCATCCGCACTCTCCCGCCCGTTTGGGAGCTTTGGTATAATCCCCATGGTCCTTACGGAGTCCCCAGCATCCACTAGGACGTCAGAGAAAATAAGATTTTACTTACCGATAAATCTATTTCTCGTAGTCCGTAGTGGATGCTGGGCGCCCATCCCAAGTGCGGATTGTCTGCAATACTTGTACATAGTTATTGTTACAAAAATCGGGTTATTATTGTTGTGAGCCATCTTTTCAGAGGCTCCGCTGTTATCATGCTGTTAACTGGGTTCAGATCACAGGTTGTACAGTGTGATTGGTGTGGCTGGTATGAGTCTTACCCGGGATTCAAAATCCTTCCTTATTGTGTACGCTCGTCCGGGCACAGTATCCTAACTGAGGCTTGGAGGAGGGTCATAGGGGGAGGAGCCAGTGCACACCACCTGATCCTAAAGCTTTTACTTTTGTGCCCTGTCTCCTGCGGAGCCGCTATTCCCCATGGTCCTGACGGAGTCCCCAGCATCCACTACGGACTACGAGAAATAGATTTATCGGTAAGTAAAATCTTATTTTTTCTGGAATGCGGATATTCAGGTAACAAATAGCAAATTGAACCCACGCCCATATCGCATTTAGGGCAGTTGTCCTTGTGAGCTTCATCTGCCTGAGTTAAGCTGGGTACACACTACACAATACAGTATGTTGTGCATTCATGGAACCAGCAACCTCCCTGCACGGCCATTGTGCAGTGTGTACTCCCAATCTGTCGTGTACACACACCGTCCATCACATTGTCCCATCTCATGGCTGCAATGCAGTTTATGATGCAGTGTGGTAATGATGTTCCCCGAAAACAAAATATCATGTCATCTTATTGTAGATCTTGTAGTGTGGACACAATATATTGGGGGTAATTCCAAGTTGATCGCAGCAGGAATTTTGTTAGCAGTTGGGCAAAACCATGTGCACTGCAGGGGAGGCAGATTTAACATGTGCAGAGAGAGTTAGATTTGGGTGTGGTGTGTTCAGGGGATAATTCCAAGATGATCGCAGCAGGATTTATGTTAGCAATTGGGCAAAACCATTGCAGGGGAGGCAGATATAACATGTGCAGAGAGAGTTAGATTTGGGTGGGGTGTGTTCAATCTGCAATCTAATTTGCAGTGTAAAAATAAAGCAGCCAGTATTTACCCTGCACAGAAACAAAATAACCCACCCAAATCTTACTCTCTCTGCACATGTTATATCTGCCTCCCCTGCAGTGCACATAGTTTTGCCCAATTGCTATCAAAAATCCTGCTGTGATCAACTTGGAATTACCCCCAATCTGCAATCTAATTTACAGTGTAAAAATAAAGCAGCCAGTATTTACCCTGCACAGAAACAAAATAACCCACCCAAATCTAACTCTTTATGCACGTTATTTCTTTTTCATCCTCTAGGGGTCACTGGAGTACTCTTGGGATATGGACGGTTTCCGTAGGAACAAGGGCCCTCATTCCGAGTTGTTCGCTCTGTAAAAATCTTCGCATCGCAGCGATTTTCCGCGTAATGCGCATGCGCAATGTCCGCACTGCGACTGCGCCAAGTAAATTTGCTATGCACTTAGGAATTTTACTCACGGCTTTTTCATCGTTCTGGCGATCGTAATGTGATTGACAGGAAATGGGTGTTACTGGGCGGAAACAGGCCGTTTTATGGGCGTGTGGGGAAAAACGCTACCGTTTCCGGAAAAAACGCAGGAGTGGCCGGAGAAACGGAGGAGTGTCTGGGCGAACGCTGGGTGTGTTTGTGACGTCAAACCAGGAACGACAAGCACTGAAATGATCGCAGATGCCGAGTAAGTCTGGAGCTACTCAGAAACTGCTACGAGGTGTGTAATCGCAATATTGCGAATACATCGTTCGCAATTTTAAGATGCTAAGATTCACTCCCAGTAGGCGGCGGCTTAGCATGAGCAAATCTGCTAAAATCCGCTTGCGAGCGAACAACTCGGAATGAGGGCCAAGGCACTGAATATTAAAATTTAGAACTCTCCTCCCCTCCATATCCCAGAGTACCTCAGTGTTTTTTCTGTGCTTCTCGTAGCAACAGGGCTTGTGTGGAGCTTAACCACACTACTTTGAATATTTTTATTTTTAATTTTTTTTTCTTCTACTTTTACATTTTTTGCTCACAGCATATCCCTTCCCAGTTTCTGTAAAAGCTTGGGTCCGGGATAGTGCCGCTGCACAGAGCAGCGCATGGCATGTCGGTCCTCACAAAGAGCACCCTCACAGCCACACGCAGCTCATTCCCTGACTGCTGCTACAGCTGGACGGAGCTTACAGATAGAAGCCCTGTCACAGCCTTCGCCTCTGGAGTCAGGTATGCTTGGGGTACGGGGCGGTCAGCGCACGCTGCCGCCCCGCTGTGTGGGGACACTGTTCACTGACGCCGCTCTCACTGCGCCCGCACCCGCCTCTCCTGACAGGCCGCCCCGGCAACCGCTCCGAGCAGCGCCGCTGAGACCCGCCGGCCGCCGCTCACACCCGCCGGCCGCCGCTCACACCCGCCGGCCGCCGCGCTCACCCGCCGCTCGCACGCGCCGCTCACACCCGCCGGCCGCCGCTGTAGGACCGCGCTCCATTACAGCGCTCCCCGGCTCCCTGCACCCTGATTGCGCTTGGAGTGAGATACCCGCGCCCCGGTAATTCCCGCTCAGACAGCGGTACACGGGCCACGGGGGAGGGAGCAGAAGGGAGGGGGGGATGACATTAGCGGAGGGCTGCATAAGGGGGGTGACATTGATTAAATAGGCTGTTAAGCCTATATTACAGGGTTGGCTGCACTTGTTACATATACCCTGCACTGTGAGGAATGGTGGCCATTTTAATCTTGCTTCCTGTCTTCCAGTTTGTGATTCCAGAACGTTCCTGTACTACATCTCTACTCCACCGGAGGCGCAGGGGTGTTGGTGGGAATTTGGGATCAGTTTCATATAGTACTGGCCACGTGCACTACACTTTGCCAGATATATATATAGGTGTCTCTATATATATATATATAGAGACACCTTAGTACTATTTACTGAGTCGTGCAGGTTGTCTGTCTTTGTATGTTGTATTGTCTGTCTGCATAATGAGTAAGGCACCGGCAAAACCAAAAAAGCACTGCCATGTCTGTGACAGTGTGTTACCGGATGGATCTACCACATGTACAGTATGTTTTGTGGATTCAGCTACGAATACAATCTCTGCTCCGCTGTCTAAGCCGGTTTCATCCCCGGACCCTCCATGGGCTATGCTAGCAGATGTCATGGCTGGATTGCAATCAGAATTGGCCGCCGCTCGACAGGAGCGGGAAGCGGCAAGATCTGAGTCTAGGGTGAGACCGCTAGGACTACCGGAGGGGTCTCAGCCTTGCCAACAGTCTAAGTCCATTTTGGGTAGTAGGGATACATTTACTTTGTCTTATGATTTACCAGTTTCTGCTATGTTACAGTCTGATGATTCTATGCCAGACCTCATTACGCAAGATGACGGTGAGGAGGGTGAAGTAGACCAGCAGTCCATTAGTGAAGATTTTGACAGCCCAGGCATTGATATTGTCATCAGAGCGGTGCGTCAGTCTCTGAGGTTTACAGATTCTGAGGAGCCTCTGACAAATGATGAAGTCGTCTTTGCTAAACGACAGAGGACTCCGATGTGTTTTCCGGTTTCGGAATCTCTTAATAAGATGTTACTGGAAACACGAAAGAATCCGGATAAACGGTTTTCTATACCTCGCAGATTTAAGTCTAGTTACCCGTTTCCGGAGTCTGTGATAGCTACATGGGAGAATCCGCCATTGGTGGATTCGTCTGTGTCTAAACTTACAAAGAAATTAACCATACCAGTACCAACGGCTACTACGCTTAAAGACCCTTCAGACCGTAAAATTGAAGCTATGCTAAAATCCATGTATATAGCAGCAGGAGTGTTGCTTAGACCTGGGTTGGTTGGCATTTGGGTAACTAAGGCGCTCATGGTATGGATAACAGAACTCAAGTCTGCCCTACATGACGATCACCTTATACTTCTCGCTGATCAAATCTGGGAAGCTGCGGATTATCTATGTACAGCTTCTACTGACGTCTGTCAGCTCACTTCTCGCCTTTCATCGTCGCTAGTTGCAGCACGACGAGCACTCTGGCTGCGCTCTTGGCAAGCGGAGGTCAAAAGAGGTATAGAGGCGTTACCTTATGGTGGCGAGAAGTTGTTTGGTCCTGAATTGGACAAATGGATTGCTGAGGCCACGGCTGGTAAGTCTATTTTCTTACCATTGCCTCCAACGGCGCCTAGGCGGAAATGCTCGGTCCCGGCGTTCAAATCCTTTCGGCCTCAGCCCTTTCGAGGCCGTGGTAGGGGACCAGCCACGGCCGGTAGACGAGGTCGAGGGCGTGGTTTCCAACAAACCAACGCCAGTCGTCAAGACGCTAAGGTCACCGACAAGCCAGTGGCATGACGGACTCCCAGCCCATCTTGGATCTCCAGTTGTGGGAGCACGCCTTCAGACGTTCCATTTGGCGTGGTTCCAGACGTCCACAGATGGGTGGATCCGCAATTTAGTGCTAAAAAGTTACAAAATAGAGTTCGACTGTCTCCCGCCACTGCGGTTTTTCAAGACAGGACTGCCTGTGTCGGACGACAAACGGGCGGTTCTGCAACTTGCCATTCAGTCTCTGCTGGAGTCAGCAGTTTTGATTCCGGTCCCTGTACACCAACAGGGGCAGGGTTATTATTCCAGTCTGTTTGTGGTACCAAAGCCGGATGGCTCAGTCAGGCCAATATTGAACTTAAAGGGCCTCAATCAGTACGTCACTTGCTACAGATTCAAGATGGAATCTCTGCGGTCGGTAATTGCAGGTTTAGAGCCACAGGAATTCATGATTGCGCTGGATCTCAAAGATGCGTATTTACACATTCCGATGTGGCCACCTCATCAGAGGTTCTTGCGGTTTGCAATCCGGCAGAACCATTACCAGTTTCAGGCTCTACCGTTTGGCCTCTCGTCAGCGCCTCGGGTATTCACCAAAGTGATGTCTGTGATGATAGCTCATCTCAGATCCCTGGGAGTGATAATAGTTCCGTACTTGGACGATCTGCTCATCAAAGCTTCGTCTCAACAGATGCTCCTCCAACATGCGTTGCTAACGTACGATGTCCTAGTTCAGCGCGGTTGGATTGTCAACTTCAAGAAATCACATCTGATTCCGTCTCAACGACTGCAATTCCTAGGTATGATTCTCGATACGGTAAATCAAAGAATTTACCTACCAGAACAGAAAGTACAGATCATTCGTCATCTGGTTCGATTGGTGCTCAAGCCACGCACAGTCTCGGTACATTTGTGCATTCGCCTCTTAGGCACAATGGTGGCGGCTTTCGAAGCGCTTCAGTTCGGGAGACTTCACTCACGTCCTTTTCAACTGGATGTGCTCGCACAGTGGTCGGGCTCGCATCTGCAGATTCACCACAGAGTGAGGTAGTCGCCACGGGCCAGGGTATCTCTACTCTGGTGGCTCAATGTACACAATCTGACCGCAGGGAAACGGTTCGGCGCCTGGAATTAGATAATTCTAACGACGGACGCGAGTCTCAGAGGTTGGGGAGCTGTAGTTCAAAATTGTCAGCTCCAGGGTCTCTGGGCGGCTCACGAAAGATTGCTGTCTATAAATGTCCTGGAATTCCGGGCAATTTACAATGCGCTACGACAAGCAGTGCACATTCTTCGGTCTCAGCCTGTCCAGGTGCAGTCGGACAATGCGACGGCGGTCGCATACATCAACAAACAAGGAGGAACGAGAAGCCGCATGGCAATGCGAGAAGTAGCTCGAATCCTCAATTGGGCCGAGCGTCACCAAGTGATGTTGTCGGCAGTGTTCATTCCGGGAGTGGACAACTGGGAGGCGGATTATCTCAGCCGTCGGGATTTTCATCCAGGAGAATGGGCATTACATCCAGAAGTGTTTCACATGTTGGCCGAGAGGTGGGGTTACCCTCAAGTGGACCTGATGGCATCTCACCACAATCACCAAACGCCCCAGTATGTGTCCAGAACGCGAGATCCAAAGGCAGTGGCGGTGGATGCTCTCACCGTCGCGTGGCCGTACAGCCTCATGTACCTGTTTCCACCGTTTCCGCTGCTCCCTCTGTTGCTAAAACAGATCAAAAGAGAATCCGTCACAGTCATACTAGTGGCGCCTCATTGGCCTCGGAGAGCTTGGTTCTCGGATCTCCGAGGACTACTCGCAGACGAGCCTTGGCCGATCCCACTTCGTCCGGACCTGTTACAACAGGGTCCGTTCCTTTACCCCGATTTAGCGCGGCTGCGTTTGACGGAGTGGCTGTTGAGACCACCCTCTTAAGGAGAGAGGGCATTCCAGAATCGGTTATACCAACCATGTTACGTGCTAGGAAGCCAGTTACGGCAGCTCATTATTACAGAATTTGGCGTGCCTATATAGATTGGTGCGAGGATCGGAAGTTTCCGACATCTTTCAAGTTATCCCGTCTTTTGTTATTTCTACAGACGGGGTTAGATGGAGGACTGCGTTTATCTACACTAAAGGTGCAGGTATCTGCTTTGTCAATTTACTTTCAAAGACGATTGGCTCTATTGCCGTCTGTACACACTTTTCTGCAAGGTGTCCTCAGAGTACAGCCTCCATTCATTCCACCTACAGCGCCATGGGACTTGAATCTGGTTTTAGATTTCTTACAGTCTTCATATTTTGAACCCTTACACCAAGTGGATATTAAGTTTCTCACTTGGAAAACAATTTTCCTACTAGCCTTGGCTTCAGCAAGGCGTGTTTCCGATTTGGGTGCCTTGTCATGCAAGCCACCGTATTTGGTGTTTCATGATGACCGAGCGGAACTTCGGACGAATCCCGCTTTCCTACCAAAGGTAGTGTCATCCTTTCACATCAATCAACCAATAGTAGTTCCTGTGTTGACAGGAAATTCTGGAACCTTGGATGTGGTACGCGCATTACGCGTTTATGTGTCCCGAACGTCTACAGTTCGTAAGACGGATACGTTGTTTGTTATGTATGATGCTGCCAAGATGGGTTGGCCAGCTTCTAAGCAGACCTTATCCAGATGGATTAAACTGACCATACGTCAGGCTTACCTTCATGCTAGGTTACAGCCGCCTACATCAGTAACCGCTCATTCCACACGTTCTGTGGGAACTTCATGGGCAGCTGGTCGTGGGGCTTCTACGACGTAGCTTTGCCGTGCGGCTACCTGGTCATCAGTGCACACGTTTGTGCGCTTTTACAAGTTTGATACGTTTGCGGCATCAGCATCTAGCTTTGGCCGCCTAGTGTTACAGGTGCCAAACTGCTCTCCCGCCCACGGGGGAAGCTTTGGTACGTCCCAAGAGTACTCCAGTGACCCCTAGTGGATGAAAAAGAAAATAGGATTTTGGTACTTACCAGGTAAATCCTTTTCTTTAAATCCATAGGGGGCACTGGACGCCCACCCAGAGCAGTTTTACCTAGTTTGCGGTAAGTTCAGGGAATCGTATGGTAACACATTCTCACCGACTGGTTCAAGTTTCAAGTTCTATCGGTTATTGTGCCAACTGTTTAGTTGTCAGTCACGTTATGTGTCAACTTTATTGTTGTCCGTTCTGTTATATGTAATTCTCCATTGTCAACCTCTCTATCGCTCCTGTTCGGCTCAGTAAAAAACACTGAGGTACTCTGGGATATGGAGGGGAGGAGAGTTCTAAATTTTAATATTCAGTGCCTTGTTCCTACGGAAACCGTCCATATCCCAAGAGTACTCCAGTGCCCCCTATGGATTCAAAGAAAAGGATTTACCTGGTAAGTACCAAAATCCTATTATCTACCTCCCCTGCAGTGCACATGGTTTTGCCCAACTGCTAACAAAATTCCTGCTGCGATCAACTTGGAATTACCCCCATTGTGTCATCCTAATGGTCCGTCGCTAGATCGATGTGTCTTTCAAGTGTGTACCCAGCTTTAGATCAGACCTATGATTAGCTGGATCTGATGTAATCTAACACAGGCTGTGGCTTTGTGCGGTGATGGGAAGCAAGGTGAGCCTAAAGCAGAGTTTCTCATCAGAATCTCCGTTCAGCAGAATAAAATTCCTTTGTGGCATCTAGCTAAACAATTACAGCTTCCTTATGCGAACGCTTTATATAGATCATTATATAGCTTTCTCAGGTTAGCACTGGTGGGTTTGTTAGGAATGGACCCTGCCTGTCTTGATGCATACTTTTTCCAGTTCCTTTATTGAGGTCCATGGCCAGAATTCTGTCCAGTATCTTAATGGGGGCTGTGTACAGCGATATATACTGTAGGTCAGTAATACTCTGAGTAATGGCTCTTTGTCCGGTTTAGGTTATACAGTGACTGGTGGCAATAGTTGCTCCCTACGTGCTTGTAGAAAGGTTTCCCACAGTTTGTTTATAAGGACTGGTCTGTGTTTTCCTTTCATAATCTAGTTGGGATGGCGTCTAAGCCAGTGCCTGTGTTATTGGGAATGGGGGCTATAGTTCATTCCTATTCTGGTGTTTGGCAGATGAAATGTTTCCTATCTACATCAGAAGCATTAGGCAAACACTCTGCCTGAACAATCAGCCCACCAGGGATACTTACTCTGCAGAACAGCGGCAACATATTTACTGTCTCTGTGTTGTTCCCCACACAGGTACATGCATGCCTTCACAAAAAGCAGCTACTTTGCCAGGTTTATATCCTGCATGGGTGGTTATAGTCCAGCTATTCAATGTCAAATAAAGAATGTAATCGTGCTACAGCAGTAATTCTCCATCCTATAGGGTAGAGCATGGAGCAAGGCTGCTATAGGTATTGGAGACTCTGCTTCACATATACCGTTACCTTATAGTTACCATGCATTAAAGGGCACACTTCCTTCATAGGTAAAGTATAGTGTCCCTGCCCTAGAAGTTTGGAGACTGGATCGTCTTTATGGTAATCCCACTGGGTGTACGTTGCTCCTGTTTTCATATCTGGTTTTGCTGAAATGCAAACAGCTATTGAGACCCAATGTTCCACCTCTTCCTCGGTCTTTATCCTCCTCCTATAGGTCGTGCCTCAGAAGAGACGGGTCTGTCTGTACGGGATATAGTCAATATTCCGGCGGTCGGGATCCTGACGTTCAGGATTCCGACCGCTGAGAATGCCAGCAGCGGCGTTCTCAGCGGCCCACGACACCCATAGAGTGGGAATAGTACCTGTGGCGAGTGCAGCGAGCCAGCAAGTGGCTTTCTAGCGCTCGCCCCACTGCTGGCTGGGATCCCGGTGTCGGTATTCTGATCTCTGGGATCCCGGCCGACGGGATTCTATCCCCATCCCGCCTGTACATCTCCTGTTCTTGTCAGAGTAGCAGGTCACCTAAGATGATGCTATTTTGTGCGTGGGAGGAGGCAATATGCAGGCTCAAAAAATGAATAAAATCAATTGGGATATTTGTACCTCTGTAACCACCAATACCATGTAGTAAATGGGGTCCCTACCAGGAATCCCCCCAAAGTTTTTTTTAAACCATTTCTTTTGTCAGTGTAATTTCCTGGTAAAACAGCAAAAATTACTGTATGTATCCCCAATAGGCAAGGCACAGCTTTGGTGTGGTGGAAATTGATGGTGTTATCTATATCCTGGGAGGAGAAGACGGCGACAGCGAGTTGATGTCTATGGAATCCTATGACACTTGTACGAAAACCTGGAGCAAGCAACAGGACATGACTATGGTTCGAAAGGTAAAGATCTGTAGTTCAGTTTTACTGACTTAGGCTCTATATACAGTATGTATATACTCAAATCTGTATGTATGGGTGTAGTGTGGTATGCCGGCAGCCAGCATACCGGTGCCGGAATACCGACAGCTGGGCGAGCGCAAATGAGCCCCTTGCGGGCTCGCTGCGGGCACGGTGGCACGCTACACGCTATCTATTCTCCCTCTAGGGGGGTCGTGAACACCCAAGAGGGAGAAAAGGTGTCTGTATGCCAGGTGTCGGGATTCCGGCGCTGGTATACTGTGCGACGGGATCCCAATTGCCGGCAAATTGAAGACCACCCGTATGTATATGTAAGTATATATGTAAGTATATTTTCTATAAAGTTTAGTGCTGAGATATTGGCCTAAAGCTATGTGTGGCCAACTGAGCCCTCCATCAAATTTTGTCAGCATTCCTAAAACCAAAGAGGAAAGGAATTCATGGATTGGCCTATACAGTTTATGGGCATTTAAAAGGTGTATGAAGATTCATGTTTTTGATTTGACAATCCAGCCATTATCTGACCTGGCAGGCTGAGACGCTAGTAAGTAGGTTGCCTAGCGATCCCCATTCCTGTAGAGGGCAGAATGATGGTCGGGGCATTGGTTAAGTTTGGTAACCATACAATCCAGACCACCTTTCAGGCTGTGAATGATTACTATTCAGTGCACGGCTAGCTTAAGGCTGCTCTAAAATACATTGAAATTGTAGAAACCTTGGGGTATATTTACTAAGGTCCCGATTTTGACCGAGATGCCGTTTTTTCTTCAAAGTGTCATCTCGGGAATTTACTAAGCAAAAATCACGGCAGTGATGAGGGCATTCGTAATATTTTGGAAGTCCTAGGAAAAAATCACGAATCAATACACCATCGGTCAAATACGCCTGCAATTTGGTAGAAATCGGTCATTTACTAAAAAGTGCAAAACACAAACACTGCCGACAATAGCCAAACACTGCCGTGCTAAAAAAAACAGACCTGCTTTTTTATCCCGTGTTTGTATAGGCATGCACGGATCCATGAGATCCGTGCATGTTTTTCAGTGGGAAGGGGGGGAAAATGTTATAAAAAAAATTTAAAAAATTGCGTGGGGTCCCCCCTCCTAAGGCAAACCAGCCTCAGGCTCTTTGAGCCGATCCTGGTTGCAGAAATATGGGGAAAAAATGGACAGGGGTTCCCCCATATTTAAGCAACCAGCATCGGGCTCTGGTCCTGGTTCCAAATATACGGTGGACAAAAAGAGTAGGGGTCCCCCGTATTTTTGAAACCAGCACCGGGCTCCACTAGCTGGACAGATAATGCCACAGCCGGGGGTCACTTTTATACAGTGCCTTGCGGCCGTGGCATCAAATATCCAACTAGTCACCCCTGGCCGGGGTACCCTGGTGGAGTGGGGACCCCTTCAATCAAGGGGTCCCCCCCCCCAGCCACCCAAGGGCCAGGGGTGAAGCCCGAGGCTGGCCCCCCCATCCAATGGGCTGCGGATGGGGGGCTGATAGCCTTTGTTCAAAGTGAATGATATTGTTTTTAGTAGCAGTACTACAAGGCCCAGCAAGCCTCCCCCGCAAGCTGGTACTTGGAGAACCACAAGTACCAGCATGCGGCGGAAAAATGGGCCCGCTGGTACCTGTAGTACTACTACTAAAAAAATACCCCAAAAAAGACAACACACACACACCTTGAAAGTATAACTTTAATACATCCATCCACACCTCCATATACACATACTTACCTTATGTTCCCACGCAGGTCGGTCCTCTTCTCCAGTAGAATCCATGGTGTACCTGTAGAAAAAAATATACTCACATAATCCATGGTAGAAGGCTCCTCGGTAAATCCTTTTGTAATCCACGTACTTGTAAAAATAAAAAAACGGATACCCGACCACGAACTGAAAGGGGACCCATGTTTTTTCACATGGGTCCCCTTTCCCCGAATGCCAGAAACCCCCCCTGACTGATGTCTAAGTGGGTTTCTTCAGCCAATCAGGGAGCGCCACGTTGTGGCACCCTCCTGATCGGCTGTGTGCTCCTGTACTGTCTGACAGGCGGCACACGGCAGTGTTACAATGTAGCGACTATACGCTCCATTGTAACTAATAGTGGGAACTTTCAGGTCAGCGGTTGACCGAAAGTGACCTCACCGCTGACCTGAAAGTTCCCACCATTGGTTACAATGGAGCGCATAGGCGCTACATTGTAACACTGCCGTGTGCCGCCTGTCAGACAGTACAGGAGCACACAGCCGATCAGGAGGGTGCCACAACGTGGCGCTCCCTGATTGGCTGAAGAAACCCACTTAGACATCAGTCAGAGTGGGTTTCTGGCATTCGGGGAAAGGGGTCCCATGTGAAAACATGGGTCCCCTTTCAGTTCGTGGTCGGGTATCCGTTTTTTTATTTTTACAAGTACGTGGATTACAAAAGGATTTACCGAGGAGCCTTCAACCATGGATTATGTGAGTATAATTTTTTCTACAGGTACACCATGGATTCTACTGGAGAAGAGGACCGACCTGCGTGGGAACATAAGGTAAGTATGTGTATATGGAGGTGTGGATGGATGTATTAAAGTTATACTTTCAAGGTGTGTGTGTGTTGTCTTTTTTGGGGTATTTTTTTAGTAGTAGTACTACAGGTACCAGCGGGCCCATTTTCCCGCCGCATGCTGGTACTTGTGGTTCTCCAAGTACCAGCTTGCGGGGGAGGCTTGCTGGGCCTTGTAGTACTGCTACTAAAAACAATATCATTCACTTTGAACAAAGGCTATCAGCCCCCCATCCGCAGCCCATTGGATGGGGGGGACAGCCTCGGGCTTCACCCCTGGCCCTTGGGTGGCTGGGGGGGGGGGACCCCTTGATTGAAGGGGTCCCCACTCCCCCAGGGTACCCCGGCCAGGGGTGACTAGTTGGATATTTGATGCCACGGCCGCAAGGCACTGTATAAAAGTGACCCCCGGCTGTGGCATTATCTGTCCAGCTAGTGGAGCCCGGTGCTGGTTTCAAAAATACGGGGGACCCCTACTCTTTTTGTCCCCCGTATTTTTGGAACCAGGACCAGAGCCCGATGCTGGTTGCTTAAATATGGGGGAACCCCTGTCCATTTTTTCCCCATATTTCTGCAACCAGGATCGGCTCAAAGAGCCCGAGGCTGGTTTGCCTTAGGAGGGGGGACCCCACGCAATTTTTTTTTTACATTTAAACTTTTTTTATTTTTTTTACAAGGTGCACAATGAAGCCCAGCACGGATCTCTCAGATCCGGCCGAGATTCATTGTATTAAAGTCGGCAGTGTTTTACAAGTCACTCACGTAAAACACTGCCAAAAAAAACGAATGACATCGACATCGGAAAACCCGAAAATGCAGTATACGGCAGCTTAGTAAATTAGTCGTAATCAATTCAAAAAGTTGCATATTTACACTTTCGATGTCATTCGTGATTGAACTTTGACCTCAAACGGGAAAATACGATTCTTAGTAAATTTACCCCCTTGTGTCCGCACTTCACACCACAACTCAAATAAACGTATATTTTGTTTGTAGCCGGCACACTCTTGTTGACTTTCCTGGGCTTTGTGGATTAATTACAGATCGGCTGCTATGCAGCAATGAAGAAGAAAATCTATGCAATGGGAGGAGGCTCGTACGGAAAACTCTTTGAGTCTGTTGAGTCTTATGACCCCAAAACTCAGCAGTGGACAGCAATCTGCCCCTTGAAAGAGAGGAGGTGAGGGTGTCACCAAATGGCCAAACTGCAGCCCCTATCTAGAGAAGGCCATGTGCTCCATTGTCTCTCTCTCTCTCACTTGCCTCTGCTCTTCAGGTTTGGTGCTGTTGCATGTGGTGTCGGTATGGAGCTGTATGTCTTTGGTGGAGTTAGAAGTCGGGAAAACGAACAGAACAACGAAATGGTAGCCTGTAAATCGGAGTTCTACCATGATGACTTTAAAAGGTACAATTACTTTTCATTTGTTTATTTTGTATCTGTAAAGTTTTAAGTATTCTTTAGTTGTACATTCCTATAAAGTGTAAGCAGGTGAGCAGGGCCCTCCTACCTCTGTCTGTATTATTACTCAGTCTTATTTAACTATTTTGTTCCCAATTGAAAAGCGCGACGGAATGTGCTGGTGCTATATAAATAACTTACTAATAATAATAAATTGGAGTTTATTGCACATCATAGATGATAGAATCACAGTATTTTGTGCATTTGTGCAGGCTGTATTCAATTTACTGTCAAAGATGTGGTTGTTTTTTTGTTTTGTTTTTTGGTTGTCTTTTTTTTTTTTCCTTTTTTTTTTTTCTTTCTTGTTTTTGAGAGGAATGTATAGTGCAGGAAAAACCAGCACATTGTACACTGCCCCTGTTCTTATTTAAGTTTAATGGTATATTGATGGACCAATGAGAGCCATTGTATAACTTGAAAAGGTTGCTACTGCCACCTAGTGTTCATACTTATTATTTTCTTTAGCATAGTTTTTATATGCTTGTCCTAGCTTTGCAGATCTGTTAGAAAAACCCATGACTACTACTCATTACTGTAGGTGACCTATCAGTTGTGGTATGACTCTATTTGTGATGCACCAGTGGTAAAATAGTTTAGTAAATTAAAATGAAACCGTGAAGCCATGTCTATTCGTGGGGCAGTGAAAAGCCAGTGATAAGTGTTTTCCCCTGCTGCGCTCAATTCACAGAAGGGTTACCGCAGAGAAATCTTAGATTTCTCCAGCAGTGCCCCTAATCAGTGTAAATATTGCTTCCCGATACCGTACTATGGGGAGGGGGATTCATAGAAGCAGTGAAAGCTCAGCTTTCTGTTTTGCGTCTTAAAAAATGTCACCATCTGAGGTTTGCGTAATGCGCATTAAGAGGGGAGAAGAGCAGCGGAGACCACAGTCTCTGTGCCTTTTGTCCGTTCTCTCTGCCCCCATCAGTGTCACTGCCTAATCAGGCGGGGTTAAAGTGGGCCGGAATAGGACAGAATTGCGTACAGTCCTTTGTAATTGTCTGCTTCCGCCTGGCCACAGCACACAACGTGAACAGCAGCAAGTATATAGAAGGCAGCATGGCAGGAGGAGGGCTGGCTTCTCTCTGCTGTGCGCAACCCTCCACATCCACATGCAGTATGTGTTGGGCCGCGGGCGACGCTGCAAGCAGCTTTGCATCCCCCTGTGTCTGGCCCCCCTGTGTCTGGCCCGCCTCCTAAAGTCTCCCTTGTTTGGCAGCACTGGAGCAGCAGCGGCGGCGCCAGTGCAGCAGGAACAAGAAGGCAGGGCCGTCTCTTTGTATGGATCCTAGAGGCCGTAACACCCGTTGCTTCCCCACATTCCCCTTCCCCGTAGCCTGTAATGTGAATAAAATTGTGCTACTATGCGATTGTGACCCTGCGCTGGGGTCACACACACCCCCCCAGTCAGCTGTTAGTGACCTCACCGTTCCAACTCACCATTGCGGGAGGATCGCAGTAGAAGATCGCGGGAGCCCAGTTTTTTTGTTCGCATTGCCTTACAATACTATTTTCTCTTAAGTCCTAGAGGATACTGGGGTCCACATTAGTACCATGGGGTATAGACGGGTCCACTAGGAGCCTTGGCACTTGTTTTTTTCAGGCAGGACTGGTTGGCACCAGCTTGCCTGCTTCGTGGGACTTGGGGGGGGGCAACCTCCTACAGTGTGTTAATAATCCCGTTCCCCGCTGACAGGACATAGCTCCTGACGGACCTATTCGCAAGCCCCGAGCGTACAGTCCCGCAGCATGCCGCCACCCCTAACAGAGCCAGAAGCAAGAAGAGTGGTAAGTAGATGGTCGGCGTCCCGGTTAGCGGGTCCCCGGCTGTAATGGCGGCATTAAGGTATGGAGCGCAACACTGACATGCAGACTGCGTCTCCAACGCTCGGTACAGCATGCTTTTTGGAAGTGTGTTCCACTGTGAGGGGCGAGCTGAGCTGTTTAATTTACCCTACACTGGCACAGCTTACCGGGGTTCTAACCCGGGGTAAGCATGAAAAACACCTCAGCCAGTATAACAAAAAAACGGGAACCCACGCGCCATTACGGGGGCAGGGCTTCACTATGACCAAATCCAGCAGCTCACCAGCACCATTTTTGCAGCTTACACTGACAGGAATCATAGGAAAGCGCAGCTCCTCCACAAAGACTCCACGTCTCTTTAGCGGTACAAGAGGGTCTTAGTAAGGGGGGGAGCATTGTAGAATACTAAGCCCTATTAATGAGCTTAGTTTGGCGACCCAGCTGAGTTTTCCTTTAGCTGTAAGGGGACGGTGTGGCTGGCTCCATCTTCTGTGTCTCCCTGCGGGCTCTGTGTGGTTTAAACTGTGTATTTTTACATTTCTGTGTGTGTGTCCTTCGCATTACCATGTCCAGGGACTGTTTCCTGCACAGCAGAGTGCCTGTCCTCCCCAGGAGAATCGCTACCGTGTACCCAGAATAGTACACATTCTCAGCCTAGTGGGTCAGAACCCGCATGATTAGATTCCATTAAAGGGATGATCTCAAATATTTCTAATAAATTATCACATACTGAGAAAGAGACGCAATACTTAAGACAGTCTTTGGATGACCTGATGAATAGAGATTCAGTTCCCATACCAGCGTCTCGGACTCCTGCCATTTGTCCACAAAAGCGTATTCTGGCCCAGATCATGCAGGCTGATACTGATGACGATACCTCAGACACAGAAGAGGGTGAAGTGGATAAGAGTGGGGGGGATGTGGCCCTGTCACAGGGAATACAGGCCCTGATAGAAGCTGTTAGAGAAGTCCTGCACATTCCTGACAAGGTGGCAGAGGTGGATGAAGAATCTTATTTTAATGTAAAAAAGAAATCCTCAGCTACTTTCTCTAACGTCCTAGTGGATGCTGGGGACTCCGTAAGGACCATGGGGGATAGACGGGCTCCGCAGGAGACATGGGCACTTTAAGAAAGAATTTAGGTTCTGGTGTGCACTGGCTCCTCCCTCTATGTCCCTCCTCCAGACCTCAGTTTGATACTGTGCCCAGACGAGCTGGGTGCTTTTCAGTGAGCTCTCCTGAGTTTGCTGAGAGTATTTTGTTAGGTTTTTTATTTTCAGGGAGCTCTGCTGGCAACAGACTCCCTGCATCGTGGGACAGAGGGAAGAGAAGCAGCCCTACTCCCTGAAGCTAGGTCCTGCTTCTTAGGCTACTGGACACCATTAGCTCCAGAGGGATCGGTACGCAGGATCTCACCCTCGCCGTCCGGTCCCAGAGCCGCGCCGCCGTCCCCCTCGCAGAGCCGGAAGACAGAAGCCAGGTGAGTATGAGAAGCAAAGAAGACTTCACAGGCGGCAGAAGACTCCGTGATCTTCACTGAGGTAACGCACAGCACTGCAGCTGTGCGCCATTGCTCCACACACCTACACATACTCCGGTCACTGTAAGGGTGCCGGGAGCGCGGAGGGGGGTGCCCTGGGCAGCATTTGGGACCTCTTTTGGCAAAGTTAAACATATATACAGCTGGGCACTGTATATATGTATGAGCCCCCGCCAAAAATTACATATTTAAGCGGGAAAGAAACCCGCCGCCGAGGGGGCGGGGCTTCTTCCTCAGCACTCGCCAGCGCCATTTTTTCTCCACAGCTCCGCTGAGAGGAAGCTCCCCAGGCTCTCCCCTGCAGATACACGGTAGAAGAGGGTAAAAAGAGAGGGGGGGCACATAATTAGGCGCAAAACACAATATAAACAGCAGCTACTGGGTTAACATTAAGTTACTGTGTTATTCCTGGGTTTATAGCGCTGGGGTGTGTGCTGGCATACTCTCTCTCTGTCTCTCCAAAGGGCCTTGTGTGGGAACTGTCTTCAGAAAGGGCATTCCCTGTGTGTGTGGTGTGTCGGTACGCTTGTGTCGACATGTCTGATGAGGAAGGCTATGTGGAAGCAGAGCGGGAGCAAATGAATGTGGTTCTCCGCCGATGGCGCCGACACCTGATTGGATGGATATGTGGAAGGTTTTAAATGATAATGTTAATTCCTTGCATAAAAGGTTAGAAAAAGCTGAAGCCTCGGGACAGTCAGGGTCCCAACCCGTGCCTGATCCTATGTCGCAGAGGCCGTCAGGGTCTCAGAAGCGCCCACTATCCCAAATTGTTGACACAGATACCGACATGGATTCTGACTCCAGTGTCGATTACGATGATGCAAAGTTACAGCCAAAATTGGCTAAATCCATCCGTTATATGATTATAGCAATTAAGGATGTGTTGCACATCACAGAGGAAACCCCAGTCCCTGACAAGAGGGTGCATATGTATGGGGAAAAGAAGCCGGAGGTAACCTTTCCCCCCTCACACGAGCTAAATGAGTTATGTGAAAAGGCTTGGGAATCTCCAGATAAAAAACTGCAGATTTCCAAAAGGATTCTTATGGCGTATCCTTTCCCGCCAACGGACAGGTTACGCTGGGAATCCTCCCCTAGGGTGGACAAAGCTTTAACACGCTTATCCAAGAAGGTAGCCCTGCCGTCACAGGATGCTGCGGATCGCAAACAGGAGGTTACCCTGAAGTCCATTTATACACATTCAGGTACCTTACTGAGGCCGGCGATCGCGTCGGCCTGGGTGTGTAGTGCTGTAGCAGCATGGACGGATACCTTATCTGAGGAAATTGATACCTTAGACAAGGATACTATATTGTTGACCCTGGGGCATATTAAAGACTCTGTCCTATATATGAGAGATGCTCAAAGAGACATTAGTCTACTGGGTTCTAGAATAAATGCTATGTCGATTTCTGCCAGAAGGGTCCTGTGGACTCGGCAATGGACAGGTGATGCCGACTCAAAAAGGCATATGGAGGTTTTACCTTACAAGGGTGAGGAATTGTTTGGGGAGGATCTCTCGGACCTGATCTCCACAGCTACAGCTGGAAAGTCAAATTTTTTGCCATATATTTCCTCACAGCCTAAGAAAGCACCGTATTATCAAATGCAGTCCTTTCGATCACAAAGAAACAAGAAAGTCCGAGGTGCGTCCTCTCTTGGCAGGGGCAGAGGAAAGAAGCTGCACAACACAGCTAGTTCCCAGGAACAGAAGTCCTCCCCGGCCTCTACAAAATCCACCGCATGACGCTGGGGCTCCACAGGCGGAGCTAGGCCCGGTGGGGGCACGTCTTCGAAATTTCAGCCACAAGTGGGTTCACTCCCAGTTGGAAACCTGGGCAATAGAAATTGTGTCTCAAGGATACAAGCTGGAATTCGAAGAGATGCCCCCTCACCGATACCTCAAATCGGCCCTACTAGCTTCCCCCCACGAGAGGGAAATAGTGTTAACTGTAATTCACAAATTGTATCTTCAACAGGTGGTGGTCAAGGTTCCCCTCCTTCAACAAGGAAGGGGTGGTTATTCGACCATGTTTGTAGTCCCGAAACCGGACGGTTCAGTCAGACCCATATTGAATTTAAAATCCCTGAACATATACCTGAAAAGGTTCAAGTTCAAGATGGAATCGCTGAGCGGTCATCGCAAGCCTGGAAGGGGGGGATTTTATGGTGTCTCTGGACATAAAGGATGCCTACCTTCATGTCCCCATTTATCCACCTCATCAGGCGTACCTCAGATTTGTGGTACAGGATTGTCATTACCAATTTCAGACGTTGCCGTTTGGTCTCTCCACGGCACCGAGAATATTTACCAAGGTAATGGTGGAAATGATGGTACTCCTGCGGAAGCAAGGGGTCACCATTATTCCTTTACTTGGACGAACTCCTCATAAAAGCGAGATCAAGAGAGCAGTTGCTGAACAGCGTAGCACTTTCTCTGGAAGTGTTACGGCAACACGGCTGGATTCGAAATATTCCAAAGTCGCAGTTGGTTCCTACGACTCGTCTGCCTTTCCTGGGCATGATTCTAGACACAGACCAGAAAAGAGTTTATCTCCCGATAGAGAAAGCTCAGGAACTCATGACACTGGTCAGGAACCTATTAAAACCAAAACAGGTGTCAGTGCATCACTGCACTCGAGTCCTGGGCAAGATGGTGGCATCATACGAGGCCATTCCCTTCGGCAGGTTCCATGCGAGGACCTTTCAATGGGACTTACTGGACAAGTGGTCCGGATCACATCTTCAGATGCATCGGTTAATCACCCTATCCCCCAGGGCAGGGTGTCACTCCTGTGGTGGCTGCAGAGTGCTCACCTTCTCGAGGGCCGCAGATTCGGCATTCAGGACTGGGTCCTGGTGACCACGGACGCAAGCCTCCGAGGTTGGGGAGCAGTCACACAGGGAAGAAATTTCCAAGATCTGTGGTCAAGTCAAGAGACTTGCCTTCACATCAACATCCTGGAACTAAGGGCCATATACAACGCCCTACGTCAAGCGGAGAACCTGCTTCGCGACCAATCGGTTCTGATTCAGTCAGACAACATCACCGCAGTGGCTCATGTAAACCGACAAGGCGGCACAAGGAGCAGGGTGGCGATGGCGGAAGCCACCAGAATTCTTCGCTGGGCGGAGAATCACGTAAGCGCACTGTCAGCAGTGTTCATCCCGGGAGTGGACAACTGGGAAGCAGACTTCCTCAGCAGACACGACCTCCACCCGGGAGAGTGGGGACTTCATCAGGAAGTCTTCGTACAGATTACAAGTCGGTGGGAACTGCCACAGGTGGACATGATGGCATCCCGCCTCAACAAAAAGCTACAGAGGTATTGCGCCAGGTCAAGAGACCCTCAGGCGGTAGCTGTGGACGCCCTGGTGACACCGTGGGTGTTCCAGTCGGTCTATGTATTTCCTCCTCTTCCTCTCATACCCAAGGTGCTGGGGATAATAAGAAAAAGAGGAGTGAGAACAATCCTCATTGTTCCAGATTGGCCACGAAGGACTTGGTATCCAGATCTGCAAGAAATGCTCACAGAGGACCCGTGGCCTCTTCCTCTAAGACAGGACCTGTTGCAACAGGGGCCCTGTCTGTTCCAAGACTTACCGCGGCTGCGTTTGACGGCATGGCGGTTGAACGCCGGATCCTAGCAGAGAAGGGCATTCCGGATGAGGTCATTCCTACGCTGATAAAGGCTAGGAAGGACGTGACAACTCAACATTATCACCGTATATAGCTAAAAATTGTTTCTTGGTGTGAGACCAGGAATGCTCCTACGGAGGAATTCCAGCTGGGCCGTTTCCTTCACTTCCTACAGTCCGGAGTGAATTTGGGCCTAAAATTGGGTACCATTAAGGTCCAGATTTCGGCCCTATCCATTTTCTTTCAAAAGGAATTGGCTTCTCTACCTGAAGTTCAGACGTTTGTAAAGGGAGTACTGCATATTCAGCCTCCTTTTGTGCCTCCAGTGGCACCTTGGGATCTTAACGTGGTGTTAAGTTTCCTGAAATCCCACTGGTTTGAACCACTTAAAACGGTGGAGTTGAAATATCTCGCGTGGAAGGTGGTCATGCTATTAGCCTTGGCTTCGGCTAGGCTTGTGTCAGAGTTGGCGGCTTTGTCACATAAAAGCCCCTATCTGGTGTTCCATATGGATAGAGCAGAATTGCGGACCCGTCCACAATTTCTGCCGAAAGTGGTTTCATCTTTTCATATAAACCAACCTATTGTGGTGCCTGTGGCTACTCGTGACTTGGAGGATTCCGAGTTGCTTGATGTGGTCAGGGCTTTGAAGGTTTATGTAGCCAGAACGGCTAGGGTCAGGAAAACAGAGTCGTTGTTCATCCTGTATGCATCCAACAAGCTTGGTGCTCCTGCTTCAAAGCAAACTATTGCTCGCTGGATCTGTAACACGATTCAGCAGGCTCATTCTGTGGCTGGATTGCCGCTACCAAAATCAGTTAAGGCCCATTCCACTAGGAAGGTGGGCTCTTCTTGGGCGGCTGCCCGAGGGGTCTCGGCATTACAACTTTGCAGAGCGGCTACTTGGTCAGGTTCAAACACTTTTGCAAAGTTCTACAAGTTTGATACCCTGGCTGAGGAGGACCTCTTGTTTGCTCAATCGGTGCTGCAGAGCTCATCCGCACTCTCCCGCCCGTTTGGGAGCTTTGGTATAATCCCCATGGTCCTTACGGAGTCCCCAGCATCCACTAGGACGTTAGAGAAAATAAGATTTTACTTACCGGTAAATCTATTTCTCGTAGTCCGTAGTGGATGCTGGGCGCCCGTCCCAAGTGCGGACTTCTTCTGCAATACTTGTATATAGTTATTGCTTCAATAAGGGTTAAGTTATGGTTGCATCAGGGTTTGACCTGATGCTCTGTTATTTCTCATACTGTTAACTGGTTGTTATCTCATGTTATACGGTGTGATTGGTGTGGCTAGTATGAATCTTGCCCTGGATTACCAAAATCCTTTCCTTGTACTGTCAGCTCTTCTGGGCACAGTTTCCCTAACTGAGGTCTGGAGGAGGGGCATAGAGGGAGGAGCCAGTGCACACCAGTACCTAAATTCTTTCCTAAAGTGCCCATGTCTTCTGCAGAGCCCGTCTATCCCTCATGGTCCTTACGGAGTCCCCAGCATCCACTACGGACTACGAGAAATAGATTTACCGGTAAGTAAAATCTTATTTTTTCCGCATCAAAGGAATTGAATGCCCTGTTTGAGGAAACTTGGGCTAATCCTGACAAAAAGTTTCAGATACCTAAAAGGTTGATTACATCCTTTCCCTTTCCTCTGGAGGATAGAAAGAAATGGGAAAACCCACAGATTGTGGACGCATCGGTATCTTGGTTGTCACGTAAGATAGTCTTACCTATTCCTGGGGCAGCATCCTTAAAGGACACGGCTGACCGCAAGATTGAGACCACGCTCACATCCCTATACACTGCTACTGGGGTGGCCCAGAGACCCACTATTGCTTGTGCATGGATCACTAGGGCCATTGCTAAATGGTCAGGTAATCTAATTGACGGAAAAGAAATAAATATATTACCCACTGAAAATACCACAGCAGCTGGGAGGGGTTTGTCAGACCCCACTAAAAGATAAACAATATGCAAAGAGGTACCAGCGCTATGAGTTGTGTCGCCAATTATTCAATAAATCAATTACCACTGGATCAGTTAGAAATTTTAATAAACATAATTATCACAAATTAAAAACGTGAAGATGAGGTATTTAGGAGTTAACCATACAATTAAAATATAAAATGCAATGTGATAAAATAAAAAATAATAAATAAGAATTGGCTCTGAGGTGATATTGATTCAAATTGCTGGAAAGGACCCAACCATTAATGTAGTGATCCCGGACTTAGTAAAGTGCAGATTTCCTCCTCCTTAGAATTATTTGTGCAGTCAGCTGGTAATACCCTTAATAGTACCTCTCACACAGTTCCATATAAAGATGGTGATGATTCCTCGTCTGTGCAGATATTCAAGGGGTTTCCATAATCTTGCTGGTTGTGCTAAAAAGGAGTGGTTTGCAGGTGAAGTCCTTGGAAATCCAAGTGTGCAAAAAAGTCCTTATCTGGATCAAACTGGACAAAGGTTGGGATTCCACAGCAGTGCCTTAACGCGTTTCCCTGAGCCAGGTCGCTCAGCTTCTTCAGAAGTAAACCTCAGATTCATTCTGAGCCATTTTTATACCTCACTAATAGGTGCTTCACATTGCAGCTGTGTTAATTCTAATTTAATTAACTGATCCAGAGTTAGAAATAAAAATCATCATCTATTTTTAAGAAGACAGTCCTAAAGTTATCATCATAAATTTAATTATACATGATTATGAAAGATAATGATCATTTGAACAGGCATAAACATAGCGGTCATGTGACCTTATCTAGCATTCACCAGTACTTCTCATTATAGAGTCAGGTGTGTTTGGCCCACTGATAGGTCCTATGGTTCCCACTCTGCATTAGGACACTCACCTGTGTGAAGGGCGAGTGCACCTGTGTTGCGCTCCACCGTGCGTTGCCACAACCCACGGACTCCGTTGCCGGAATCTAATTGACGGGTTAGATTCCTTGCCCAGGGAGGAGATAATTTTACTCCTACAGCATATTCGGAGAGGAACTGGATACGTGGATATCCTTGGCTACGGCGGGTAAGTCTACGTACCTTCCTTCCGCAGCACCCCCAGCTAGGAAAACCTACTCTGCTCCAACTCTGCAGTCCTTTCGGACAGCAAAATTTAAAAGTAAATCCAAAGGTTCTTCTACAGCCTTCAAAGGCAATAGAGGTAAACCCAGAAAACCAGCAGCTGCAGGTTCTCGGGAACAGACCTCCGGTTCTGCTTCCTCAAAGCCTTCAGCATGATGGTGGATCACACTGCCTTGAAGACAGGCAGGTGGGAGCCCGATTACATTATTTCAGTCACATTTGGCCAACATCATGCCAGGATCCCTGGGTCAAAGACCTTATTGCCCAGGGTTACAGACTGGAGTTTCAGGAACTCCCACCTCACAGATTCTTCAAATCAGGCTTACCAGAAGCAAGTATGACTTTACAGACAGCAATTCAGAAACTGGTACAGACTCAGGTCATTGTCCCAGTTCCACTTCAACTACAAAACAAAGGTTATTACCCAACTTGTTTGTGGTACCGAAACCGGACGGTTCGGTAAGGCCCATTTTAAACCTCAAGTCACTGAACCCGTACTTACGGGTGTTCAAGTTCAAGATGGAGTCTCTGAGAGTGGTGCTCTCAAGTCTGAAGGAGGGGAATTCCTGGTGTCTCTGGACATCCAAGGATGCGTACCTTCGATTTGGCCGCCTCATTAGGCTTATCTAAGGTTTGCACTACAGGACTGTCACTACCAATTCCAGGCCCTGCCATTTGGCCTTTCCACGGCACCGAGGGTGTTCACCAAGGTAATGGCAGAGATGATGTTTCTCCTCCGCAAGCAAGGAATGAACATAATACCGTACCTGGACAACCTGCTGATAAAAGCACCATCCAGGGAGAGGTTGTTGGACAACACTGTCCTCTCAACCCAACTACTCCAGGATCACGGGTGGATTCTGATCCTACCAAAATCTCACCTGGAACCAACACGGAGGCTTCCGTTCCTGGGGATAATACTGGATATGGAGGAACAGAAGGTATTCCTTCCCTTGGAAAAGGCATTGGTAATCCAGTTGATGGTGCGGGTTGTTCTAAAGCCAACCCGGATATCGGTGCATCTATGCATTCGCTTTCTGGGGAAGATGGTAGTCTCTTACGAGGCACTGCAGTACGGAAGGTTTCACGCAAGTTCTTCCAGCTGGATCTGTTGGAAAAATGGTCCGGATCGTACCTTCACATGCACCAGAGAAAACGTCTGTCGCCGAAAGCCAAGATTTCTCTTCTGTGATGGCTTCAGACTTCTCACCTGACCAAGGGTCGAAGGTTTGGGATTCAAAATTGGATTCTGCTAACCACAGACGCAAGCCTCAGAGGTTGGGGAGCAGTCACCCAAGCAGAACAGTTCCAAGGAAAATGGTCAAGTCAGGAAACCATTCTTCCGATCAACATTCTGGAGCTAAGAGCCATATACAATGCCCTTCTACAGGAATCACATCTTCTTAAAGATCACGCCATTCAAGTTCAGTTGGACAATGTGGCGGTGGTAACGTACATAAACCGACAGGGCGGAACGAAGAGCAGAGCAGCAATGTCAGAAGTAACAAGGATTCTCCTCTGGGCAGAAAGACACGCTGTGGCGTTATCGGCAATCTTCATTCCAGGAGTAGACAACTAGTGTTCACTCTAGGATTTTTTTAGGGCAGGGTGCTGATCACGGGGAGGGCACATTTTTCATTCGGGAGGGCACATTTTTCATTCGGGAGGGCACATTTCATTAGTAGGGCAAAATTAGGTACATACTATAATGCTTGGTCCTCCCATTACTACATGTGAAAGCATGGACATTGCGCGGCGAAGGCGCGCATCAAAAATTTAGGGCGTTGTTTCGTGGGGAAGGGGCGTGGCCACATAAAAGTGGCAATTCACATTACACCACACAGTAGTGCAGCTAATACACACTGCACCAAGTATAACCTCCTATACACACTGCGACAGGTAAAGCACATTATACATATTGCGCCAGATAGAGCACGTTCTACACTTTGCGCCAGGCAGAGCACGTTATACACATTGCACCAGGTAGAGAGCACTGAGACACACTGCACCAGGTACAGAGCACTGAGGCACACTGCACCAGGTAGAGAGCACTGAGACACATTGCACCAGGTAGAGAGCACTGAGACACATTGCACCAGGTAGAGAGCACAGAGAAACATTGCACCAGGTAGAGAGCACTGAGACACATTGCACCAGGTAGAGAGCACTGAGACACATTGCACCAGGTAGAGAGCACTGAGACACATTGCACCAGGTAGAGAGCACTGAGATACATTGCACCAGGTAGAGAGCACTGAGACACATTGCACCAGGTAGAGAGCACAGAGAAACATTGCACCAGGTAGAGAGCACTGAGACACACTGCACCAGGTAGATAGCACTGAGACACACTGCACCAGGTAGAGAGCACTGAGACACATTGCACCAGGTAGAGAGCACAGAGAAACATTGCACCAGGTAGAGAGCACTGAGACACACTGCACCAGGTAGAGAGCACTGAGACACACTGCACCAGGTAGGTCACATTTTTTATCTCCGCTTTTTTGTGTGCTAACTTTACTTACTGGGTGCTGATGCTGCGGGAGTTGATCGCGCTGATTCCCCCTCACACACCGCGGAGCTGATTGAAAATGGCCGCCACACTGATCCTCCCCGGCGTCCTCTTTTATAGGGTCATGTACACAGAGGAGGGAGGGCTGGGTTTGCTTCGGCGGGAGAAGCAAACCCAGCCCTCCTCATCTTACCAGATTCCGAGCAGCCTGTACAGTCTTGCCTTCAGCGCATCAGCGCAACAAGCCTAAGGCAGCTGCTCTCGGCAGGGGGGAGTGACAGCACGGCAGGGGGACTGACAGCTCTGCGGAGAGGCATAACAGCTCGGTGGGACAGAGCGGCGGGGAGGAGTGACATCTCGGCAGGGGGGAGTGGCAGCGCGGCAGGGGGAGTGACAGCTATGCGGAGTGGCATGAGAGATCGGTGGGACAGAGCGGCGGGGAGGAGTGACATCTCGGCAGGGGGGAGTGGCAGCGCGGCAGGGGGAGTGACAGCTATGCGGAGTGGCATGAGAGATCGGTGGGACAGAGCGGCGGGGAGGAGTGACATCTCGGCAGGGGGGAGTGGCAGCGCGGCAGGCAGTGTGGTGAGACAGAGCGGCGGGGAGGAGTGACATCACGGCAGGACGGCAGAGGGCAGTGACAGCCTGGCGCGGCGGTGAGTAGGCGGACCTTTAGTAATCAGCAGGGTGGGCACAAACAGGCAGGGCGCATTCTGCCACTCAGAAAAGGGGCAGGGCGCAGCGCCCCGTCAAAGAAGGCTAGAGTGAACACTAGACAACTGGGAAGCAGACTTCCTCAGCAGACCAGACCTCCACCCGGAGGTGTTCAGGTGCTTGACACGTCGGTGGGGAATTCCACAAATCAACATGATGGCCTCTCGTCTAAACAAGAAACTCCAGCGGTATTGTTCCAGGTCGGGGGATCCACAGGCAGTGGCGGTGGACGCTCTTGCAACCCCATGGGTCTACCAGATGGTATATGTGTTTCTGCCACTTCCATTGATCCTAAATATTCTCAAAAGAATAAAAAGGGAAGAGGTTCAAGCAATTCTCATTGCTCCAGACTGGCCAAGAAGGGCTGGGTACGCGAATCTAATGGACATGCCCCTGGAGGATCCGTGGCCTCTACCTCTTCGAGAGGATCTCTGCAACAGGGGCTGTTCGTCTATCAAGACTTACCACGGCTACGTTTGACGGCATGGAAGTTGAGCGTCAAATTCTAGCCCGGAAAGGAATCCCGGATAAGGTTATTTGAACTTTGATCCAAGCCAGAAAAGGGGTAACGTCTAAGCATTACCACCATATTTGCAAAAAATACGTCTCTTGGTGTGAGAACAGGAAATTTCCTGTGGTGGAATTTCAACTTGGAAGTTTTCTGCTTTTTCTGCAGTCAGGTGTGGATGTGGGCCTGCGCCTGGGCTCCTTTAAAAGTCCAGATTTCGGCCTTATCCATTTTCTTCCAGAAACAATTTGCTTCCCTCCCTGAGGTTCAGATGTTCTTAAAGGGTGTTCTGCACATCCAACCGCCCTTTGTGCCTCCCACGGCACCTTGGGATCTCAACGTGGTGTTGCAGTTCCTCCAATCGGTATGGTTTGAGCCCTTACAGGAGGTGGACGTAAAGTTTCTTACGTGGAAGACCGTTACACTGTTGGCCCTGGCTTCAGCCAGGCGGGTGTCAGAACTGGGGGCATTGTCTCACAAGAGCCCCTACTTGATTTTTCATGAGGATAGAGGTAAACTCAGAACTCATCACCAATTTCTTCCAAAGGTGGTGTCTGCGTTTCATATCAACCAACCTATTGTGGTTACCGACACCACCTCTACCTCAAAGTCCCTAGATGTTGTGAGGGCTTTGTAGCCATACATAAACCGAACAGCTCGTCACAGAAAATCGGACTCGCTGTTTGTTCTTCATGATCCCAATAAAATTGGGTGTCCTGCTTCAAATCAGACAATTGCACGCTGGATCAGGCTTACGATCCAGCATGCTTATTCCACGGCAGGTTTGACATGTCCAGAATCTGTACAGACCCACTCTACTAGGTCCTTGGGTTCTTCCTGGGCAGCTGCCCGGGGTGTCTCGGCTTTCCAGCTCTGCTGAGCAGCTACTTGTTCGATACTCTGGCCACTGAGGACCTTCAATTTGGTCAATCAGTTCTGCAGGAACCTCAGCACTCTCCCACCCAGTTTGGGAGCTTTGGTACATCCCCATTGTACTAATGTGGACCCCAGTATCCTTTAGGACGTAAGCGAAAATAGGATTTTAATTACCTACCGGTAAATCCTTTTCTCGTAGTCCGTAGAGGATACTGGGCGCCCGCCCAGTGCTTCGTGTTTCCTGCACAGTTACGTGGTTAAGTATTGTTGTTGATTCAGCTGTTGCTGTTCCTGTTCAAGTTTGATTAGCATGGCTTTCCTCTTGATTTGTGTGTGCTGGTTCGAATCTCCCCACTGGCCTTTCAATCCTTCTCTCAAGGTATGTCCATCTCCTCGGGCACAGTTTCTGGACTGAGTCTGGTTGGAGGGGCATGGAGGGAGGAGCCAGCCCACACTATTAATTTCTTGAAGTGCCAAGGCTCCTAGTGGACACGTCTATACCCCATGGTACTAATGTGGACCCCAGTATCCTCTACTGACTACGAGAAAAGGATTTACCAGTAGGTAATTAAAATCCTATTTTCTCATTCTTTATGATCAACGTTAAAACCGAACAGCAATCTTGGTTCTCCACTTCCAGTTTTGATTCTTTTTCAGATAACATCAGCGTTGCTTCTTTTCAGCTTTCCCCTATGACAGAACTCTTTGTTACACATTGATCCTGGTATTGTGACCGGCAGACCTTTCCTGAGCGTGGTAGCGAGATAATGGCCTGCGCCTTGAATTTGAAGATGTAAATTGATAATAAACCATAGCATTATTGTGCATATTTACTAATTATCAGGTCATAGACTAGATAATTATTTCTTATCTCCGCTAGTCATGCAATAAGATATTAAATAGCACTGGGATGTGGTATTGGGGGTGATTCCGAGTTGTTCGCTCGCTAGCTGCTTTTAGCAGCATTGCACACTCTAAGCCGCCGCCCTCTGGGAGTGTATCTTAGCTTAGCAGAATTGCGAACGAAAGATTAGCAGAATAGCGAATAGAAATTTCTTAGCAGTTTCTGAGTAGCTCCAGACTTACTCAGCCATTGCGATCAGCTCAGTCCTTTCGTTCCTGGTTTGACGCCACAAACACACCCAGCGTTTGCCCAACCACTCCCCCGTTTCTCCAGCCACTCCTGCGTTTTGCAACTCGAACGCCTGCGTTTTTCCGCACACTCCCATAAAACGGCAAGTTTCCGCCCAGAAACACCCACTTCCTGTCAATCACACTACGATCAGCACAGTAATGAAAAAGCTTTGTTATGCCGTGAGTAAAATACCTAACTTTTGTGTAAAATAACTAAGCGCATGCGCTCTGCGAACCTTGCGCGTTAAGCGACTAATCGCAGTATAGCGAAAATCGGCAACGAGTGAACAACTCGGAATGACCTCCATTGTACACACGTAGGAACAGGGGCTCTGATAGAAGCCTGTCCTTACTATAGGGGGTATCCTATTAGTCACGAAAATGGGGGGTTTTCAGATATTTTTTATTTATTTTTTTGCCAATATTTTTCCAATTTCTCTATCGTCCTAGTGGATGCTGGGGTTCCTGAAAGGACCATGGGGAATAGCGGCTCCGCAGGAGACAGGGCACAAAAGTAAAGCTTTCCGATCAGGTGGTGTGCACTGGCTCCTCCCCCTATGACCCTCCTCCAAGCCAGTTAGATTTTTGTGCCCGGCCGAGAAGGGTGCAATCTAGGTGGCTCTCCTAAAGAGCTGCTTAGAGAAAGTTTAGCTTAGGTTTTTTATTTTACAGTGAGTCCTGCTGGCAACAGGATCACTGCAACGAGGGACTTAGGGGAGAAGAAGTGAACTCACCTGCGTGCAGGATGGATTGGCTTCTTGGCTACTGGACATCAGCTCCAGAGGGACGATCACAGGTACAGCCTGGATGGTCACCGGAGCCTCGCCGCCGGCCCCCTTGCAGATGCTGAAACATGAAAAGGTCCAGAATCGGCGGCAGAAGACTCCTCAGTCTTCTAAAGGTAGCGCACAGCACTGCAGCTGTGCGCCATTTTCCTCTCAGCACACTTCACACGGCAGTCACTGAGGGTGCAGGGCGCTGGGAGGGGAGCGCCCTGGGAGGCAAATGAAAACCTATTTGGCTAAAAAATACCTCACATATAGCCTCCGGGGCTATATGGAGATATTTAACCCCTGCCAGAATACACTAAAGAGCGGGAGACGAGCCCGCCGGAAAAGGGGCGGGGCCTATCTCCTCAGCACACAGCGCCATTTTCCTTACACAGCTCCGCTGGTCAGGACGGCTCCCAGGTCTCTCCCCTGCACTGCACTACAGAAACAGGGTAAAACAAGAGAGGGGGGGCAAAATAGTGGCAAAAATTATATTATAAAAGCAGCTATACAGGGAGCACTTATTATAAGGCTATCCCTGTCATATATAGCGCTTTTGGTGTGTGCTGGCAAACTCTCCCTCTGTCTCCCCAAAGGGCTAGTGGGGTCCTGTCTTCGTTAAGAGCATTCCCTGTGTGTCTGCTGTGTGTCGGTACGTGTGTGTCGACATGTACGAGGACGATATTGGTGTGGAGGCGGAGCAATTGCCAAATATGGGGATGTCACCTCCTAGGGGGTCGACACCAGAATGGATGCCTTTATTTATGGAATTACGGGATAGTGTCAACACGCTAAAGCAGTCGTTTGTCGACATGAGACGGCCGGACAATCAGTTAGTGCCTGTCCAGGCGCCTCAAACACCGTCAGGGGCTGTAAAACGCCCTTTGCCTCAGTCGGTCGACACAGACCCAGACACAGGCACTGATTCCAGTGGCGACGGTGACGAATCAACCGTATTTTCCAGTAGGGCCACACGTTATATGATTTTGGCAATGAAGGAGGCGTTACATTTAGCTGATACTACTGGTACCACTAAACAGGGTATTATGTGGGGTGTGAAAAAACTACCTATAGTTTTTCCTGAATCAGAAGAACTAAATGATGTATGTGATGAAGCGTGGGTTGCCCCCGATAAAAAGATGCTAATTTCAAAGAAGTTATTAGCTTTATACCCTTTCCCGTCAGAGGTTAGGGCGCGCTGGGAAACACCTCCTAGGGTGGATAAGGCGCTCACACGCTTATCTAAACAAGTGGCGTTACCCTCTCCTGAGACGGCCGCACTTAAAGATCCAACAGATAGGAGGATGGAAAATATCCAAAAAAGTATATACACACATACAGGTGTTATACTACGACCAGCTATAGCGTCAGCCTGGATGTGCAGTGCTGGAGTAGTTTGGTCAGAGTCCCTGATTGAAAATATTGATACCCTGGATAGGGACAATGTTTTACTGTCTTTAGAGCAAATAAAGGATGCATTTCTTTATATGCGTGATGCACAGAGGGATATCTGCACACTGGCATCACGGGTAAGTGCTATGTCCATTTCGGCCAGAAGAAGTTTATGGACGCGACAGTAGTCAGGCGATGCGGACTCAAAACGGCATATGGAAGTTTTGCCGTATAAAGGGGAGGAGTTATTTGGAGTCGGTCTATCAGATTTGGTGGCCACGGCTACAGCCGGGAAATCCACCTTTTTACCTCAAGCTACTCCCCAACAGAAAAAGACACCGACTTTTCAACCGCAGCCCTTTCGTTCCTTTAAAAACAAGAGAGCAAAGGGATATTCATATCTGCCACGAGGCAGAGGAAGGGGGAAGAGACACCAACAGGCAGCTCCTTCCCAGGAACAGAAGCCCTCCCCCGCTTCTACAAAAGCCTCAGCATGACGCTGGGGCTTCTCAAGCGGACTCGGGGGCGGTGGGCGGTCGTCTCAAGAATTTCAGCGCGCAGTGGGCTCACTCGCAGGTAGATCCCTGGATCCTGCAGATAATATCTCAGGGGTACAGGTTGGAACTAGAGACAGATCCGCCTCGCCGTTTCCTGAAGTCTGCTTTACCAACGTCCCCCTCCGAAAGGGAGACGGTTTTGGAAGCCATTCACAAGCTGTACTCTCAGCAGGTGATAGTCAAGGTACCTCTTCTACAACAGGGAAAGGGGTATTATTCCACTCTATTTGTGGTACCGAAGCCGGACGGCTCGGTAAGACCTATTCTAAATCTGAAGTCCTTGAACCTGTACATAAAGAAGTTCAAGTTCAAAATGGAGTCACTCAGAGCAGTGATAGCGAACCTGGAAGAAGGGGACTTTATGGTGTCCTTGGACATCAAGGATGCGTACCTCCACGTTCCAATTTACCCCTCACACCAGGGGTACCTCAGGTTCGTTGTACAAAACTGTCACTATCAGTTTCAGACGCTGCCGTTCGGATTGTCCACGGCACCTCGGGTCTTTACAAAGGTAATGGCCGAGATGATGATTCTTCTTCGAAGAAAAGGCGTATTAATTATCCCATACTTGGACGATCTCCTAATAAGGGCAAGGTCCAGAGAACAGCTAGAGAAGGGATTAGCACTGTCTCAAGAAGTGCTAAAACAGCACGGCTGGATTCTGAATATTCCAAAATCCCAGTTAATGCCGACAACTCGTCTGCTGTTCCTAGGGATGATTCTGGACACGGTTCAGAAAAAGGTTTTTCTCCCGGAGGAAAAAGCCAAGGAGTTGTCCGAGCTTGTCAGGAACCTCCTAAAACCAGGAAAGGTGTCTGTACATCAATGCACAAGAGTCCTGGGAAAAATGGTGGCTTCTTACGAAGCAATTCCATTCGGCAGATTCCATGCACGAATTTTCCAGAGGGATCTGTTAGACAAATGGTCAGGGTCGCATCTTCAGATGCACCAGCGGATAACCCTGTCTCCAAGGACAAGGGTATCTCTTCTGTGGTGGTTGCAGAGTGCTCATCTATTGGAGGGCCGCAGATTCGGCATACAGGATTGGATCCTGGTGACCACGGACGCCAGCCTGAGAGGCTGGGGAGCAGTCACACAAGGAAGAAACTTCCAGGGAGTGTGGACGAGCCTGGAAACGTCTCTTCACATAAACATTCTGGAACTAAGAGCAATCTACAATGCTCTAAGCCAGGCAGAACCTCTGCTTCAAGGAAAACCGGTGTTGATCCAGTCGGACAACATCACGGCAGTCGCCCATGTAAACAGACAGGGCGGCACAAGAAGCAGGAGTGCAATGGCAGAAGCTGCAAGGATTCTTCGCTGGGCAGAGAATCATGTGATAGCACTGTCAGCAGTGTTCATCCCGGGAGTGGACAACTGGGAAGCAGACTTCCTCAGCAGACACGACCTTCACCCGGGAGAGTGGGGACTTCATCCGGAAGTCTTCCACATGCTGGTAACCCGTTGGGAAAGACCAATGGTGGACATGATGGCGTCTCGCCTCAACAAAAAACTGGACAGGTATTGCGCCAGGTCAAGAGATCCGCAGGCAATAGCTGTGGACGCGCTGGTAACGCCTTGGGTGTACCAGTCGGTGTATGTGTTTCCTCCTCTGCCTCTCATACCAAAAGTATTGAGAATTATACGGCAAAGAGGCGTAAGAACGATACTAGTGGTTCCGGATTGGCCAAGAAGGACTTGGTACCCGGAACTTCAAGAGATGATCACGGAAGATCCGTGGCCTCTACCTCTAAGGAGGGACTTGCTTCAGCAGGGTCCCTGTCTGTTTCAAGACTTACCGCGGCTGCGTTTGACGGCATGGCGGTTGAACGCCGGATCCTAAAGGAAAAAGGCATGCCGGAAGAAGTCATTCCTACTTTGATTAAAGCAAGGAAGGAAGTAACCGTGCAACACTATCACCGCATTTGGCGAAGATATGTTGCGTGGTGCGAGGATCGGAGTGCTCCGACGGAGGAATTTCAACTGGGTCGATTCCTACATTTCCTGCAATCAGGATTGTCTATGGGTCTCAAATTGGGATCTATTAAGGTTCAAATTTCGGCCCTGTCGATTTTCTTTCAAAAAGAATTGGCTTCAGTTCCTGAAGTCCAGACTTTTGTTAAGGGAGTGCTGCATATACAGCCTCCTGTGGTGCCTCCAGTGGCACCGTGGGATCTCAATGTGGTTTTGGAATTTCTAAAATCTCATTGGTTTGAACCACTAAAAAAGGTGGATTTAAAATATCTCACATGGAAAGTGACCATGTTACTAGCCCTGGCTTCGGCCAGGAGAGTGTCAGAACTGGCAGCTTTATCTTACAAAAGCCCATATCTGATTTTCCATTCGGACAGGGCAGAACTGCGGACTCGTCCGCATTTTCTCCCTAAGGTGGTGTCAGCATTTCATCTGAACCAGCCTATTGTAGTGCCTGCGGCTACAAGTGACTTGGAGGACTCCAAGTTACTGGACGTTGTCAGAGCATTAAAAATATATATTGCAAGGACAGCTGGAGTCAGAAAATCTGACTCGTTGTTTATATTGTATGCACCCAACAAGATGGGTGCTCCTGCGTCTAAGCAGACGATTGCTCGTTGGATCTGTAGCACAATCCAACTTGCACATTCTGTGGCAGGCCTGCCACAGCCTAAATCTGTAAAGGCCCACTCCACAAGGAAGGTGGGCTCATCTTGGGCGGCTGCCCGAGGGGTCTCGGCATTACAACTTTGCCGAGCAGCTACGTGGTCAGGGGAGAACACGTTTGTAAAATTTTACAAATTTGATACTCTGGCTAAGGAGGACCTGGAGTTCTCTCATTCGGTGCTGCAGAGTCATCCGCACTCTCCCGCCCGTTTGGGAGCTTTGGTATAATCCCCATGGTCCTTTCAGGAACCCCAGCATCCACTAGGACGATAGAGAAAATAAGAATTTACTTACCGATAATTCTATTTCTCGGAGTCCGTAGTGGATGCTGGGCGCCCATCCCAAGTGCGGATTATCTGCAATAATTGTACATAGTTATTGTTAACTAATTCGGGTTATTGTTTAGGAAGCCATCTTTCAGAGGCTCCTCTGTTATCATACTGTTAACTGGGTTTGATCACAAGTTGTACGGTGTGATTGGTGTGGCTGGTATGAGTCTTACCCGGGATTCAAAATTCCTCCCTTATTGTGTACGCTCGTCCGGGCACAGTACCTAACTGGCTTGGAGGAGGGTCATAGGGGGAGGAGCCAGTGCACACCACCTGATCGGAAAGCTTTACTTTTGTGCCCTGTCTCCTGCGGAGCCGCTATTCCCCATGGTCCTTTCAGGAACCCCAGCATCCACTACGGACTCCGAGAAATAGAATTATCGGTAAGTAAATTCTTATTTAAACCCTGGGGTTTTTTTCAGTCCATAAAAGTTTAGTTTTTCATGCCAAAACATAGAGGATCCTTGGAAAGTTACGGACATATGTATATTTGCATCCGCGACTGAGTAAAAAAGGGTTTCTTATAGCGTATTTGGTTTTGCCTGTCTCAGGTGCGGTAATTAGCCAAGGTAATTTACCATAGCTAATAGGTTACCGCCCTATGTGTAAAAGTAGTGACGGTATTAGTGATCACTTTTCCCACCTGGGGGCAGCCGCACAACTGCGCACTTGTGGTCCGCTGTCCGTGCATGCTCTATTGGTGTGTGCTGAGCAGGGCCGGCTTCAGACCTATTAGCACCCTATTAGCGAGAAAATTTAAAAGCCCCCCCCCCCCCCCCACCCCCCCCACACACACACTCTCCTAGAAAGCGGGTGTGGCCTACTGGGAAAGTGGGCGTTGCCTCGTAACTTTATATCATCAAACTATAAATATATTTTCACACCGCCTCTACACACACAATTAGCAGCCTTACACATAACAGCCACAGTAGTGTTACTTACACACAATGTCTCCAGTATAGTTCCAGATACACATAATGTGCAGTGCCAGATACACATGACATGCCCCGCAGCAGTGCCAGCTACACATGACATGCCCCACTGCAGTGCCAGCTACACATGACATGCCCCCCAGCAGTGCCAGCTACACATGACATGCCCCCCAGCAGTGCCAGCTACACATGACATGCCCCCCAGCAGTGCCAGCTACATATGATAGTGTTCACTTTTTAGGGCAGGGTGCTGATCACAGGGAGGGCACATTTTTAAGTTAGGAGGGCAAAATGATGTACATACTGCTTGTTGTTCCCATACCTATATGCTAAAGCATGGACAGTGCGCGCCAAAGGGGCGCAGCAAAAATTTAGGGGCGTTGCTTCGTGGGGAAGGTGCGTGCCACATAATAGTGGCAATTCGCATTACACCACACAGTAGTGCAGCTAATACACATTGCACCAGGTAGAACCTCCTATACACTTTGCACCAGGCAGAGCACGTTAGACACTTTGCGCCAGGTAGAGCACTGAGACACATTGCCTAGCCACAGACGCCTAGCGGGAACACTACATGATATTCTCCCCAGCAGTGCCAGCTACACGTGACATGCCCCCCAGCAGTGCCAGCTACACGTGACATGCCCCCCAGCAGTGCCAGCTACACGTGACATGCCCCCCAGCAGTGCCAGCTACATAAATGGCCACACAGTGCAAGATATGTCCCCACAGTTTCAGATACATAAATGCCCCCATAGTGCAGATATGCCCCCACAGTGCCAGATACATAAATGCCCCCACAGTGCCAGATACATAAATGCCCCCACAGTGCCAGATACATAAATGCCCCCACAGTGCCAGATACATAAATGCCCCCACAGTGCAGATATGCCTCCACAGTGCCAGATACATAAATGCCCCCACAGTGCCAGATACATAAATGCCCCCAGTGCCAGATACATAAATGCCCCCAGTGCCAGATACATAAATGCCCCCACAGTGTCAGATACATAAATGCCCCCACAGTGCCAGATATGTCCCCACAGTGCCAGATACATAAATGCCCACACAGTGCCAGATGTCCCCACAGTGCCAGATACATAAATGCCCCACACAGTGCCAGATATGCCCCTAATGCCAGATACTCTTGTCCCCACAGTGCCAGATATGCCCCCAATGCCAGATACACATGTCCCATGCCCCCAGTGCCAGATACACGTCCCATGCCCCCAGTGCCAGATACACATGTCCCATGCCCCCAATGCCAGATACACATGTCCCATGCCCCCAGTGCCAGACATGTCCCCAGTGCCAGATATCCCCCCCCCCCCCCCCGCCCCCGTGCTGCTCACTGCGAGTCTGCTCCTGTGGGTTGAGGCTGCTGCCCGTGCTGCTTTGTAGCTGAGGGCGGAAGGAGAGCGCTGCATGCGCCTCTCCTGGCCCTCAATTTCTGGCTGCCGCTTCAACTAGGCGCCGGCCCGCAAGCCAATCAAAGCTCGCGGTCCGGCAGCCAATCAGCCTCAGCTGCCGGAGCGCGAGCTCTGGTTGGCTCACGGGCCGGCGCCGGTTAGCGGGGGCGACAGACAGTGCAGTGCTGCAGGGACGGCTCCAGGCTCCAATATGGCGGCCCTGTTCGGCCGCTCTAATGGAACATGCCTGGAGCCGGCCCTGGTGCTGGGCAGTGATCCCTCTCCTGGTACTTTTTGTAATACGTAGCCTATATGCTAAAAGACTAATACGACATTTACATTTCGGAGTGCTGAGTTTGGCAGGAAAGCAGCCAGCCACCATAGGTTTCTATTGAGAATGGTTTTCTTGAACGAAACCCAGGGATGCCGCAGCAGATATCTCCAATATCTGCTGCTGTGCCCCAGGGATACTTATCTGCTGGTACCCCCCAAAAACGTATATGTTTACTGGGGGAATCCTGCAAATAATTGATAAAAGGTATTCAATCACTCACTTTTTGAGAATAGAGTGTAGAATGAGCCCTCTGATAATATGCCCATTTTCCACTGCTTGGTAGACTGATACCTGACTTCTTTGCACCACTTTACTCATAAATTGAAATATTTAACGCTGTAAGTACATTTGCTCAACCTCAGTATCTCTTGACTGATATTTTTAGACAACTGGCCTCATTAATCATCGTTATTTGTATGGTGCCACAGATTCCGTAGTGCGTGACACATGATTAATTATAGGCGTGGGTGCAGTTGAGCAGAACAACTTCAATTGGGTACTTGGGCCAAATTGAGGGATTGGATTGCAGGATGACGAGTTGGCACCGGGTCATGAACATCGGGGCAGTTGATCAGCCTAACACTGCAGAATCCATGTTGAAGGCGTCCAAACAGAATGAGCAGCCAAAATAGCCGAAGTGCCCATCATGCGACTATTGCACAGTTCTCCTAGAGCAGAGGTTCCCAAACGTAGTCCTCAAGGCACCCCAACAGTCCAGGATTTAGGTATAGCCATGGCTCAGCACAGATGGTTAAATCAAATTGACTTAAGTCACCTGTGGCCAAGCATGGATGCATTTAAAACCTGGACCGTTGGGGTGCCTTGAAAACCGCGTTTGGGAACCTCTTCCTAGAGGCTATAGAGCTTGAGGAGGAGCACCATTATTGGGAGGGTTGTGGTGAGGTGTGCTTAGCCATAGTACAAGGTCCATGTTATCATGATATACACTGTGGGAGCGGCAGTGAAGTAGCAAGCTGGCAGTCAACTGACAGTGAAGTCTCACTGTAGGGGCTGTCCTCAGCAACTTCTCACTTTCCTCAGACTGGTAGATGAGTCCTCTGCCCACTCATATTGCATCATTGTCTGCATGATGGCAATGGAGCAAGGCATTATGGGACAGGTAATACTATGTATGTATAGCCTTCAGAACACTAATGAAAGGAGGTTGATTCCTGTGTCCTCCCTGTGCCTAAAATAAAATTAAAAAAAACAACAAAGCATCACATCATCCTGCCACACATGGAATACTGGTGAAATGATCTTGCAGCAACCAAGGTACGGGATAAAAGCAATATCTATCTATCATTCTAATATCTTTCTATATGTATATTTGTATTGTTCTGCGATTTCTTGAGCTCTCCTTTCTTGATGACTTTCCATATTACCCTACAGAACTGTACTAATGCAGTTATTGCTGTAACACTGTGACACACAGTAAGTACCTTGTTAGTACGCTTCTTAGTGGCATAACATTTTCTGTGCTTTTCTGTCACAACTACTAATAAACCAGATTACCATCCTGCTTTGTAACATTTGAAATCAATAGTGATTGAGTTTTCAGAAGTTGATACCTCGACAGAGAGAGGATTAATATTGTGCCACACGATTCTTATTCACCCTGGAAATGTTGGGAAGTCTTGTAGAAAACGTGAGGCTTTGCTGTAAATGTGCTATTTTTTTAATATATTACTACCAGTGTATAAGCGGTTCTACAGATCAGAAATGGCTTATTGCTAGTTTAGCATTTGTTTTGTCTACTAAAAGCTGTGAAAGACTTGTACATCAGTGTGTCATTGCACCTGCCCAATAACACCCTAAACAGAGTATATGCATTTACCTGATGGTCATTTGTGACCCTTTTAGCTCCTTCATGAATTTTGCCTAGGTGAGAATGCTCTCTCCCTGGTGTTCCGTCTCTCCGTCTGTGTGACACATGCGGAATGCGTACTATCTGGCTAGTCGTATATGTCTGCATTTGTTTTTTGAGCATGCACAGAGCAATTTCTTGCAGTTACGCTACACAAATTGGCGTAGCACTCGTGCTTCATCAGCTGCAGTGTTTCATAGGACTAGAAACGCCCAACACACCTGTGCTCACACTTCAGGGTATTTTAGACTCAAATTGTGGATTTGACTGTAGCCCTAGACCTAAGTGGAGGGCGTCACAAGACCAATCAGGCTGCTCCACAATGAGAGGGGAGGTTTGATGGGTTAAATTCTCTTTTTCTGTAGCTTTCTCAGTGGTCTAGGACAGTGGTTCCCAAACTTTTTTTTTTAAATCCCGGCTCACTAGAGTATTTAAATTGTTATCACGGCACCCCTAGGCCAAAAAGTTTCTTTTTGAGAAATTTTGAAAGAAATATTAAATGAAGTAAATTGTGTCATCCTCATGATCAATTGTGTGGTGAGGTACAGAATTCATTTCTGTTGGTCCACACATTTTATGATTGGCAGCCACCGGCACTGGGTTTGTCTAGTACATTGACCAGATATATTTGAATTGGTCCTGAACCACCAATCCGAGGCACTCCTGCAAGAGGGTCACAGCACACCAGGGTGCCTAGGCACACCGTTTGAGAACCAGCGGGAGTTTCTTGTAGAACTGGCGATGTTGCTCGGGTGTGGTATACAAGTTAGACATTTAAAAGGTAGACAACCATTAGGTCAACACTATATGGTCAAAAGTCCGATAGTCAAAATAGGTCGACACAGTTAAAAAGTCGATGGTGTCGAAAGGTCAACACAAAAAAATAAGTTTGTATTGTGTTTTTAAAAGAAATTTTCCCAAATTGTTGAAATTCGTCCCATCGCGGGCTCGCCACGATTCATGCTCGGTGGCTCACTCCGCTTTGCTCACCACAATAAAGGTAAATGTTTGTGATATGGATAGTAACCGAAAAACCCCTAAAAAACCATGTGTTGTCCTTTTGACCCTGTCGACTGTTTGACCCTGTCAGACTTTTGACTGTTGACCATATGTCTATCAACCGCTTCCCATGTTGCTCATAGCAACAAATCAGATTCTACATAACATTTATCTAGCTTCTAGAAGATAATAGAATCTGATTGGCTGCTGTGTGCAACATCACCAGTTCGGAAAAATACACCCACCTTAGTAAAGTTACCCCTTTGCTCTGCTGGTAGATGCTTGCTCGGAATATTTTCATTTGGTCTCACTGTCTGCTCCATATTGGAAAATACGGGGACTTCAGAACTACAGATAGATCACAGAAGCTGTTTTTTGACACCCGGTTCTGTGTCTGTTCTTCAGCTCCCTCTTTCCTTCCAGTAAACCTACGTCCACACATCCTCCCAGTGTGATCGCTGCAAGCCTCCGGCTCGCTCTCCTCTTTTCTGTACCTTTTGTGCTAATTGAATGTATAAAAAATAACGCTGATGTCATTTGCATGGAAGTCTGTGTCGCCTCTGCCTGGTGTGTCATGCAGCAGGCCCACATAGTGAGTGAGTAAGATGTGACATTAGCTCTCCTCTCTGCGTTGCCACCATCCAGGCCCTGACTGTCACCCGCTGCTGATGATGTAAATCTCTGGCACAGAATATCTGTACCCTACTGAGTGACAGGATTGCAGTGTGCTCCCCCAGCGTACCTGGCTTCTAGCTCTGCAGTGTTCTGTGTATGGTTACAGTGCACATTACTGCCTCCAAACATGATGCTTGATGGAAAAAAAAACATTCTCTTAATCCTCTTTAAAGTGTGTATTTAATCTGTCTAGAGCCAATTTGTAATAATTGTACTGTTTTAGGCTGTGTTGATTGCACAGCTCTGATACAGTGGGACGCCAGTGCAGCGTTGAATTTAAGTTTGATGTAATTGCGCCCACCTTGTGTACGTGGAATGAAGGCTCTGATTTTGAGACGTGCGCTAATGCTGGCTCAGCTGCGAATGTGTGCGCAGCGACAGTGCGAAAATATGCAGATGCTGCAGCTGCTTGGATTTGTGTTGAGATGCCCACTGCCGACTTTGCAAGTCCCAGTAACGGCATACAAAGATGCAGCATGTACGCATCGCTCACAGATCATTCGATTATCGAATTTCCGAGTAGCGCTTTGATGGCGCAGCATAGCCGCAGGAAGTGAGACGCAGTTACTATTACTGTGTACGGTATTGCAGATGGAGACTGAGACGCCATGAAAAATGTTTGTGACACATCAGCATCTTCGTCGCCACCCCCTGTAACGCCCCTAAACGGTCTCTGTCAGTCACTGTGAATAAATCCTCACCGCGATCACTATTACAAGACCATGGCGCCACATGCACAGTGCGACTCAGACAGATGCGCAGTCGGCTGATAATCACTCAGCTGCATAAATATCGGGTTTGCACCCATCTCTGAATCGAGCTGTATGCTGCCTTGTGCATCCCTGTGGTCAGACCAGCTAGCCATGTGTTCCAGCCCTGTCCTTGGTGCAAGAGAGAAGTCTGACAACAGACCTATTTGTGTGCGCACGGCTCTGCATAGCGTACAGATTAGTCAGCGCACCCTCTCCAAACTTAGCCTATGTGCGGCCACCCCATGACCATGCCGTTACGCCCCTTCCAGTGCAAGCGGAGTGGCGTGTGACTCCGAATCACCTGTCCCTGCAATGCGCTCAGCTGCGGAGCATGTGCAGTGCGAAACGCACAAAATCTCTCTGCAATACTGACTTGCGTTCAGCTCTGCATCAGCCCCAAGTGTCTTTTATTGTACGAGACAGTCTGTGTATATCATTGTTTATTGTGTACTTTGTGATAAAAATCTGTGTTATACCTTGCTGATTCTCAGGTGCGTGTCTTTCTTACAGGTGGATCTACCTAAACGATCAGAATTTGTGCATCCCAACAAGTTCTTCCTTTGTGTATGGAGCCGTGCCCATCGGGGCAAGTATATATGTGATCGGTGACCTTGACACAGGTGACTTTATACCAGTTCCGTAATGACACAAAGACTAAGCTAGCATGCCTGGCACGTTGTGAGCGACTTTGGTGCAGCTAGGATGTGAATAAGATGCAAACTTCAGGAATAAATATGAATCCCTTTCCGTGGCGCAGCATCTAAGTCATGCCAAGTGTCTCTCACCATATGGTGCAGAAATGCTAGGTAAAGGAGGACTCATTGGTACTAAGCTTGAAGGACTAACACAGAATTATACATAGGCAGTATAACTTTACATGAATGACAGGGGCCTAGGAAGCTCATGTTATATGAAACCTATGTACATGTAGTATGTACACTGCGTGTAGTGATCTTAGAGCGTATAGTGACCGTCGGATTCTGCTGTATAAGTACCTGCCACTTCTCATAATACAGGGAACCAATATTGGGCCTAATTCAGATCTGATCGCAGCAGCAAAATTGTTAGCTAATGGGCAAAACCATGTGCAGTGCAGGGGAGACAGATATAACATGTGCAGAGAAAGTTAGATATGGGTGGGTTATTTTGTTTCTGTGCAGGGTAAATACTGGCTGCTTTATTTTCTCTTAACGTCCTAGAGGATGCTGGGACTCCGTAAGGACCATGGGGATAGACGGGCTCCGCAGGAGACATGGGCACTTCAAGAAAGACTTTGGATCTGGGTGTGCACTGGCTCCTCCCTCGATGCCCCTCCTCCAGACCTCAGTTTGATACTGTGCCCAGTGGAGACTGGGTGCTTTCAGGGAGCTCTCCTGAGTTTCCTGTAAAAGAAAGTATTTTAGTTAGTTTTTTTATTTTCAGGGAGCCTGCTGGCAACAGGCTCCCTGCATCGAGGGACTGAGGAGAGAGAAACAGTCCCACTTCTCTGAGTTTCAGGGCTCTGTTTCTTAAGCTACTGGACACCATTAGCTCCAGAGGGATCGGTACGCAGGTCTCACCCTCGCCGTCCGTCTCAGAGCCGCGCCGCCGTCGTCTTCGCAGAGCCGGAAGAGAGAAGCCGGGTGAGTATGTGAGGAAAAGACTTCAGAGGCGGCAGAAGACACCTTGATCTTCATAGAGGTAACGCACAGCAGTGAAGCTGTGCGCCATTGCTCCCATTCACCTCACACACATCGGTCACTGTAAGGGTGCAGGGCGCAGGGGGGGGTGCCCTGGGCAGCAATAAAAACCTCCTGTGGCAAATACACATATATACATGTACAGCTGGGCACTGTACATGTATAAAAAGAGCCCCCGCCATGCTATTAAGAAATTTGAGCGGGACAGAAGCCTGCCGCCGAGGGGGCGGGGCTTCTCCCTCAGCACTCACCAGCGCCATTTTTCTCCACAGCACCGCTGAGAGGAAGCTCCCCGGACTCTCCCCTGCTTGACACACGGTGAAAGAGGGTTTTAAAGTAGAGGCGGGGCACATAATTGGCGCATATACATGCTACAAAAGCGCTACTGGGTAAACATTCTGTGTTTTTTCTTGGGTCATATAGCGCTGGGGTGTGTGCTGGCATACTCTCTCTCTGTCTCTCCAAAGGGCCTGGTGGGGAACCTGTCTTCAGAAAAGAGCTTCCGTGTGTGTGTGTGTGTGTGTGTGTGTGTGTGTGTGTGTGTGTGTGTGTGTGTGTGGTGTCGGTATGCGTGTGTCGACATGTCTGAGGTTGAAGGCTCACCTAAGGAGGAGGGGGAGTGTATGAATATTAGGTCTCCGTCGGCAGCGCCGACACCTGACTGGATGGATATGTGGAATATTTGGAAATAAATGAGAGCGCAATTGCAATTAAAAATATAGTAAATACTTTAATACATGCACAACATATATTAGACAAAATGAAAAACAAAGTTATTCTAAAAGGTTATTCTAAAAAGTCAAATAAATTATTGGTGCTTGACACACCCCCAGAGGGTTCCACAACCTGTAACTGATCCGGTAATTGTCTGTAAATCAATCACTGTCTCAAATGTTGGTAGCTTTTTCTACTATGTTTGAATAAAGTTCCACAGAATGATGGTTTTTTAGAAGTAAATCTGATGCTCACCGCTGCTGGAGTTCAATAGCAATAAACTTCCCATTATCTGATGCAGCGGAGGGAGAAGGAGCATACACCTCTCTGGATCCAAATGCCGTATGAAGAGAGGAAGGAGTGGCTGTCAGCAGCGCCGCTCACAGTGTCCCTGTCAGCCCGTGCTCCGTACTCCACAATTAGGGGCGAGCTTAATGAGATGTTTCTCAGGGTACACGTGGAAAGGAGCGCGGCTGTAGACTGGCAGTGGAACAGTGGAGACAGAGCCCGGCAGTGTTGTGGTCCTCACGGGGGTAGCCTTTACGCGTTTCTCCGCTGTCAACGTATAGCGGTTTCCTCAGAAGGTATAATTAGGTGTCAAGCTGATCCGATATTTATTGTGCAGTTGGCCAATCCACAGAGGCCATTTAACAACAAACAGGTGTACTTAATAGTCTAAAACAAGTGTTCAATATTAGTAGAGTTAATCTCTAACTCCACTTTTTAAAAATAATATCATAAAACATCAACAATATTTATTAATATATACACAGGCTTTCAATATTTTTATATATATAAAACGTTTTTTTACAAAAACAATTGATGTTTTGTTTGTTATAAGAAGGCATCACCGCAATTCATGTTCCAAGGAATAGATTTCAACTAATAGAAAACAACCAATATAAATACCAAAAAGGTCAGTGGCACAGCAGACTAATGCAGGAGTCACGTATGCCACTAGACCTGTGTTCGATTCCCATCCAAACCCAAATCGTATCACCAATCTATATTTTTTATTATTATTTATTTATTATTAGTATTATTATTGTTATTTGTTTTTCTCTCCTCTCCTCTATCTCCTTCTTTATTCGGCTTTTTATTAATCAAATTATATATTCTCTCTCTAGCGATCTTATATATTATTTTCAAAAATACCTATGCATTGTTAATATATAATCAGATCAGTTGTCTCTAATCATATTTCTCTAAAGAGCGTAATCATATAAACTCATAGATGAGAAGGAGAGAGGAGAAAAACAAAAACAAAAGCAAAATTTCAATCATCACAAAAGGGTACATATAGTCATAAGAATGGGGAAGGGAATTGGAAGAGGGGAGGGGGAAAGGGAAGTTCCATTTATCAAAGCTTAACTTATTAATATCTTCAAGCTGATTTGATCATGCTTTTTAGAACCAGCCCTCCGATTTACCAATTTTTTATATATATTTCACCAATAATTATAGTTCTGTTTTCTTCACAAGTACCTATATACACATATACTAGTAATCGATTTGTAGCTATAGATAAATCCAAATAACAAAAAATGAGAAATTATATATATATATATATATATATAGAGAGAGAGCAAGTATTTTTCTGAAGTCAGTGTAACTAATATAACTCCCTAGGGTAGTTATAAGCACACTAAGAGATAGGCAGACAAACCATAAATCACGTTCTCCAGTAGATTATCTTATGCTAAGAGGACATTAAAGATTATTTAGTTCAACTGACTCATTTAATCCTGCGGGGAACAAAGACCCTAGAGAGAAGATCCAATAAGCCTCTCTTTTACATAGGAGGTTAAAGCGATCTCCACCTCTGGTTGTGTTCCCAATATGTTCGATTCCTTGTACCTGTAATACATTAATATTCCCCTTATGTTTAGTCTGTACATGGCGGGATAGGCTATGTATACATAGCCCTTTCAGGACATTCCGCCTATGTTCCAGGAATCTTGTATTTAAGGAACGAGTTGTTCTTCCTACATATTGTGCTCCACATTGGCATGTTATCAGATATACAACATATGTGGAGTTACAATTAATGTGATGATTAATATTAAAGATGGTTCCTAGTGCAGTAGAATTAAATGTGGTACTTTTATTAATTATAAAATTACAGGTAATGCAACCTATCCTGCCACATTTATAACATCCCTTAATATTTGATATCTTGCCTAACCAAGTTATAGCAGTATTATCCAATTTCTTCTCAATTTTAAAATGACTAGGGGCTAAGAGACTCTGCAGACTTCGATTTTTTCTATAGACTATTCTTGGTTCTTCCTTCAAGCATGTGGATAGGACTCTATCTATTTTTAAGAGTCCATAGTTCTTCTTAATAATTCTCTTAATATCTTTCGAACAAGAATTATACTTGGACACAAAGATCAATTCATGATCAAGTCCTTCCATCATAGATTCTTGTGTATCTATACTTGTTTTTCCCAGTAACAATGTTTCTCTCTCTTTAGAGCTGGCTTCTTCGAGTGCAGAGCTAAGTAGATTTACAGGATATCCTTGTTCTAATAGAGCATTAGTAAGATCTTTAGCTTGTGATTCGAATTTCTCATATTCTGAACAGTTTCTCCTTAGTCTAAAGTATTGACTTTTTGGTATGTTATCCAACCATGGCCTATAGTGACAACTAGAATAATTCAAATATTTATTAGAGTCCACTTCTTTCTTATATGTGGAGGTGACAATTCTATCTTTATCTACTTCTAGGGCAATATCCAGGAAGGTGATGTGACTATCGTTAATAGTGCTAGTAAATTTTAACCCAAAAGTGTTATGATTAAGATAAGTGACGAACTGTGAAGCTGAGAAGTGATCCCCATCCCAAATAAAAAATAAATCATCTATGTACCGCCCGTAGAGCACTAGGTTCGCCCCAAATGGGCCGCCCCAAATATATTTTTCTTCGAAGCGGCCCATATATAGATTGGCAAAACTTGGGGCGAACCGAGTGCCCATGGCGGTACCCATGATCTGTAAATAAAAAGCACCATTAAACGTGAAGTAATTATGTGATAAAATAAATTGGACCGCATCTAATATAAATTTCCGTCTTACATCAGTTAGACTCGAATTTTGTTCTAAATAGAACTGGAGTGCCAATCCACCTTCCTTGTGTGGGATATTTGTGTATAATGACTCTGCATCACATGTCATGAATATATAGTTTGGGTCCCAAGAGACTCCTTTTATAAGATTCAAAAATTGTGTCGAGTCTTTGATGTGAGATCTAAGTGATGTGACATGTGTTTGCAAAAGGTGATCAACAAAAGCCGACAAATTAGTGGTAAGGGACCCTATACCCGAAATAATAGGACGCCCAGGAGGTGACTGAAGGGTTTTGTGTATTTTCGGTAAGTGGTAGTAAGTGGGGATGACGGGGTAAGGGTTAAATAAATATAAATATTCATTCCTGGATATTGCCCCTTCCTCCAAACCCTTTTCCAAAAACATTTTAAATTTACCCAAATACCTAGTGGTTGGGTCATTTGGTAAGATTGTATAGAATCTCTTATTCTCTAGTTGTCGATAGGCCTCGGAAAGATAATCGTTCTTATCCTGAATCACAGTACCGCCGCCTTTATCGGCGGCTTTAATAATAATTGTATCATCCTTCTTTAGATTAATGCTCTACGTTCATTTGGGTGTAGATTATCACGTCTCTTATTATTTGCAGCTGGTCTATTGCATAGCTCCCTGAAATCTTCTAAAGTTGTTGAATAAAATGCCTCTATACACCCTTTTTTATGTTGTGTTGGGTAAAATTCGGATTTTTTCTTTAATCTAGTGATTTGATTAGTATTAACATCATAAATTTGCTGAGGGATATCATGAGATGTATTCTCTGATTCTAATGCCTCCAAAGTGCCAAGAGCCTCCATGTCATTTTTATCTAGAAGAATCGGTAAGGCCTCTATATCTAGATTTCTAAGTCGCTTAGTAGTGAAATATCGTTGTCTACATAGATCTCTGGTATATCTATTTAGTTCTACATACAACTCAAAGGGATCTGGACCAGTAGACGGTGCAAATTTTAAGCCTTTGGAAATAATGGCTTTTTCGTTTTCAGTTAATATTTTTGAAGAAAGATTAAATAGGCCCTGATTCCTTAATCTCTTTTTGCACTTTTTGATTGATTCCTTACGTCCGCCTCTGGATCCTCTATATCGCCTGCTTTTCTTTTGGGTGAATCCTGTCTTAGTGGGCTGTATTTGTTCCGATTCTTCCAGATCGGATACAGATCCCTTTCTAAAAAATCATGTGATGGCCGTGAATCATTTTTGGTAGTTTGATTATTTTTTGGTCTAGCTCCCCTCTGGACATAATCAGAGGAGATGTCCTTATCAGTATTTGATCTTTCTGGTTTACGGGGGCTAGCTTTAGTTTTATTTGTGTAGTCTGAACCTAAATCCTTATTGTAGATTTTTCTATTAGAACCTGCTGACTTCTTCCTCTCTCTATATACTTGATTGAATCGGGGATTTCCCTGAGGTTTCCAAGATGCCTCAGTGTAATCCCTAAATTTTCTGTTATAGGTTCTTACTTGATTAGTATTGTAGTCCTGGTTATCTCTGGATAATTTTTTATTTTTGGATACAATTATTGATTGCTCATATTCCTCTATCTTCTGATTTAATCTATAGTCAAAATCTCTAAAGTCAACTCTAACCTCATAAGGTTTAAGTAGCTCTTGTATTTTTTCAATCTCTAGATTAATCATGGAGACCTTCTGCTCTCTATAGGTTATCAATAATTCAATTAGCGAAAGTGAACATTTATCAAGAGTATCATTCCATTTCTTAATTAGTTCATCATCCTCCTTAAAGGAGCATGTTTTAAATATCCTTAGCCCTCTAGGTATGATCTTATTTTTCAGATAATTGGTCAAGAGCATTTTATCCAGCCAATGTCTGGTTTCAGCCTTTAACAGGACTTCAAGTCTATTAAAAAGTTGATGCATATCTAGAGGGTTAATTTCAGCTGTTTCTGTTTCACCACTGATTGAATCTGCAAACAATACATTACGCCTGGAATTTCTATCATCAATTTTTTGCCGTGATGCCATACTTATATCAACACAATTACCGGATCAGTTACAGGTTGTGGAACCCTCTGGGGGTGTGTCAAGCACCAATAATTTATTTGACTTTTTAGAATAACCTTTTAGAATAACTTTGTTTTTCATTTTGTCTAATATATGTTGTGCATGTATTAAAGTATTTACTATATTTTTAATTGCAATTGCGCTCTCATTTATTTCCAAATATTGTCTTTAATTAGGTGATAATCCAAATCACCTGTTGGGAGCAGCAACTACAATTATTTATTTACAAGTGTTCAATTAGACTTAAGGGAAACTTGCGCCTGATAAACAAGTGTTATTGTTTATTATTGTTTTTTATCAGCTATTGGATAATATTTGGGCTGCAAGTGTTGATATAAGTATGGCATCACGGCAAAAAATTGATGATAGAAATTCCAGGCGTAATGTATTGTTTGCAGATTCAATCAGTGGTGAAACAGAAACAGCTGAAATTAACCCTCTAGATATGCATCAACTTTTTAATAGACTTGAAGTCCTGTTAAAGGCTGAAACCAGACATTGGCTGGATAAAATGCTCTTGACCAATTATCTGAAAAATAAGATCATACCTAGAGGGCTAAGGATATTTAAAACATGCTCCTTTAAGGAGGATGATGAACTAATTAAGAAATGGAATGATACTCTTGATAAATGTTCACTTTCGCTAATTGAATTATTGATAACCTATAGAGAGCAGAAGGTCTCCATGATTAATCTAGAGATTGAAAAAATACAAGAGCTACTTAAACCTTATGAGGTTAGAGTTGACTTTAGAGATTTTGACTATAGATTAAATCAGAAGATAGAGGAATATGAGCAATCAATAATTGTATCCAAAAATAAAAAATTATCCAGAGATAACCAGGACTACAATACTAATCAAGTAAGAACCTATAACAGAAAATTTAGGGATTACACTGAGGCATCTTGGAAACCTCAGGGAAATCCCCGATTCAATCAAGTATATAGAGAGAGGAAGAAGTCAGCAGGTTCTAATAGAAAAATCTACAATAAGGATTTAGGTTCAGACTACACAAATAAAACTAAAGCTAGCCCCCGTAAACCAGAAAGATCAAATACTGATAAGGACATCTCCTCTGATTATGTCCAGAGGGGAGCTAGACCAAAAAATAATCAAACTACCAAAAATGATTCACGGCCATCACATGATTTTTTAGAAAGGGATCTGTATCCGATCTGGAAGAATCGGAACAAATACAGCCCACTAAGACAGGATTCACCCAAAAGAAAAGCAGGCGATATAGAGGATCCAGAGGCGGACGTAAGGAATCAATCAAAAAGTGCAAAAAGAGATTAAGGAATCAGGGCCTATTTAATCTTTCTTCAAAAATATTAACTGAAAACGAAAAAGCCATTATTTCCAAAGGCTTAAAATTTGCACCGTCTACTGGTCCAGATCCCTTTGAGTTGTATGTAGAACTAAATAGATATACCAGAGATCTATGTAGACAACGATATTTCACTACTAAGCGACTTAGAAATCTAGATATAGAGGCCTTACCGATTCTTCTAGATAAAAATGACATGGAGGCTCTTGGCACTTTGGAGGCATTAGAATCAGAGAATACATCTCATGATATCCCTCAGCAAATTTATGATGTTAATACTAATCAAATCACTAGATTAAAGAAAAAATCCGAATTTTACCCAACACAACATAAAAAAGGGTGTATAGAGGCATTTTATTCAACAACTTTAGAAGATTTCAGGGAGCTATGCAATAGACCAGCTGCAAATAATAAGAGACGTGATAATCTACACCCAAATGAACGTAGAGCATTAATTAATCTAAAGAAGGATGATACAATTATTATTAAAGCCGCCGATAAAGGCGGCGGTACTGTGATTCAGGATAAGAACGATTATCTTTCCGAGGCCTATCGACAACTAGAGAATAAGAGATTCTATACAATCTTACCAAATGACCCAACCACTAGGTATTTGGGTAAATTTAAAATGTTTTTGGAAAAGGGTTTGGAGGAAGGGGCAATATCCAGGAATGAATATTTATATTTATTTAACCCTTACCCCGTCATCCCCACTTACTACCACTTACCGAAAATACACAAAACCCTTCAGTCACCTCCTGGGCGTCCTATTATTTCGGGTATAGGGTCCCTTACCACTAATTTGTCGGCTTTTGTTGATCACCTTTTGCAAACACATGTCACATCACTTAGATCTCACATCAAAGACTCGACACAATTTTTGAATCTTATAAAAGGAGTCTCTTGGGACCCAAACTATATATTCATGACATGTGATGCAGAGTCATTATACACAAATATCCCACACAAGGAAGGTGGATTGGCACTCCAGTTCTATTTAGAACAAAATTCGAGTCTAACTGATGTAAGACGGAAATTTATATTAGATGCGGTCCAATTTATTTTATCACATAATTACTTCACGTTTAATGGTGCTTTTTATTTACAGATCATGGGTACCGCCATGGGCACTCGGTTCGCCCCAAGTTTTGCCAATCTATATATGGGCCGCTTCGAAGAAAAATATATTTGGGGCGGCCCATTTGGGGCGAACCTAGTGCTCTACGGGCGGTACATAGATGATTTATTTTTTATTTGGGATGGGGATCACTTCTCAGCTTCACAGTTCGTCACTTATCTTAATCATAACACTTTTGGGTTAAAATTTACTAGCACTATTAACGATAGTCACATCACCTTCCTGGATATTGCCCTAGAAGTAGATAAAGATAGAATTGTCACCTCCACATATAAGAAAGAAGTGGACTCTAATAAATATTTGAATTATTCTAGTTGTCACTATAGGCCATGGTTGGATAACATACCAAAAAGTCAATACTTTAGACTAAGGAGAAACTGTTCAGAATATGAGAAATTCGAATCACAAGCTAAAGATCTTACTAATGCTCTATTAGAACAAGGATATCCTGTAAATCTACTTAGCTCTGCACTCGAAGAAGCCAGCTCTAAAGAGAGAGAAACATTGTTACTGGGAAAAACAAGTATAGATACACAAGAATCTATGATGGAAGGACTTGATCATGAATTGATCTTTGTGTCCAAGTATAATTCTTGTTCGAAAGATATTAAGAGAATTATTAAGAAGAACTATGGACTCTTAAAAATAGATAGAGTCCTATCCACATGCTTGAAGGAAGAACCAAGAATAGTCTATAGAAAAAATCGAAGTCTGCAGAGTCTCTTAGCCCCTAGTCATTTTAAAATTGAGAAGAAATTGGATAATACTGCTATAACTTGGTTAGGCAAGATATCAAATATTAAGGGATGTTATAAATGTGGCAGGATAGGTTGCATTACCTGTAATTTTATAATTAATAAAAGTACCACATTTAATTCTACTGCACTAGGAACCATCTTTAATATTAATCATCACATTAATTGTAACTCCACATATGTTGTATATCTGATAACATGCCAATGTGGAGCACAATATGTAGGAAGAACAACTCGTTCCTTAAATACAAGATTCCTGGAACATAGGCGGAATGTCCTGAAAGGGCTATGTATACATAGCCTATCCCGCCATGTACAGACTAAACATAAGGGGAATATTAATGTATTACAGGTACAAGGAATCGAACATATTGGGAACACAACCAGAGGTGGAGATCGCTTTAACCTCCTATGTAAAAGAGAGGCTTATTGGATCTTCTCTCTAGGGTCTTTGTTCCCCGCAGGATTAAATGAGTCAATTGAACTAAATAATCTTTAATGTCCTCTTAGCATAAGATAATCTACTGGAGAACGTGATTTATGGTTTGTCTGCCTATCTCTTAGTGTGCTTATAACTACCCTAGGGAGTTATATTAGTTACACTGACTTCAGAAAAATACTTGCTCTCTCTCTATATATATATATATATATATAATTTCTCATTTTTTGTTATTTGGATTTATCTATAGCTACAAATCGATTACTAGTATATGTGTATATAGGTACTTGTGAAGAAAACAGAACTATAATTATTGGTGAAATATATATAAAAAATTGGTAAATCGGAGGGCTGGTTCTAAAAAGCATGATCAAATCAGCTTGAAGATATTAATAAGTTAAGCTTTGATAAATGGAACTTCCCTTTCCCCCTCCCCTCTTCCAATTCCCTTCCCCATTCTTATGACTATATGTACCCTTTTGTGATGATTGAAATTTTGCTTTTGTTTTTGTTTTTCTCCTCTCTCCTTCTCATCTATGAGTTTATATGATTACGCTCTTTAGAGAAATATGATTAGAGACAACTGATCTGATTATATATTAACAATGCATAGGTATTTTTGAAAATAATATATAAGATCGCTAGAGAGAGAATATATAATTTGATTAATAAAAAGCCGAATAAAGAAGGAGATAGAGGAGAGGAGAGAAAAACAAATAACAATAATAATACTAATAATAAATAAATAATAATAAAAAATATAGATTGGTGATACGATTTGGGTTTGGATGGGAATCGAACACAGGTCTAGTGGCATACGTGACTCCTGCATTAGTCTGCTGTGCCACTGACCTTTTTGGTATTTATATTGGTTGTTTTCTATTAGTTGAAATCTATTCCTTGGAACATGAATTGCGGTGATGCCTTCTTATAACAAACAAAACATCAATTGTTTTTGTAAAAAAACGTTTTATATATATAAAAATATTGAAAGCCTGTGTATATATTAATAAATATTGTTGATGTTTTATGATATTATTTTTAAAAAGTGGAGTTAGAGATTAACTCTACTAATATTGAACACTTGTTTTAGACTATTAAGTACACCTGTTTGTTGTTAAATGGCCTCTGTGGATTGGCCAACTGCACAATAAATATCGGATCAGCTTGACACCTAATTATACCTTCTGAGGAAACCGCTATACGTTGACAGCGGAGAAACGCGTAAAGGCTACCCCCGTGAGGACCACAACACTGCCGGGCTCTGTCTCCACTGTTCCACTGCCAGTCTACAGCCGCGCTCCTTTCCACGTGTACCCTGAGAAACATCTCATTAAGCTCGCCCCTAATTGTGGAGTACGGAGCACGGGCTGACAGGGACACTGTGAGCGGCGCTGCTGACAGCCACTCCTTCCTCTCTTCATACGGCATTTGGATCCAGAGAGGTGTATGCTCCTTCTCCCTCCGCTGCATCAGATAATGGGAAGTTTATTGCTATTGAACTCCAGCAGCGGTGAGCATCAGATTTACTTCTAAAAAACCATCATTCTGTGGAACTTTATTCAAACATAGTAGAAAAAGCTACCAACATTTGAGACAGTGATTGATTTACAGACAATTACCGGATCAGTTACAGGTTGTGGAACCCTCTGGGGGTGTGTCAAGCACCAATAATTTATTTGACTTTTTAGAATAACCTTTTAGAATAACTTTGTTTTTCATTTTGTCTAATATATGTTGTGCATGTATTAAAGTATTTACTATATTTTTAATTGCAATTGCGCTCTCATTTATTTCCAAATATTGTCTTTAATTAGGTGATAATCCAAATCACCTGTTGGGAGCAGCAACTACAATTATTTATTTACAAGTGTTCAATTAGACTTAAGGGAAACTTGCGCCTGATAAACAAGTGTTATTGTTTATTATTGTTTTTTATCGGATATGTGGAATGTTCTAAGTGCTAATGTTTATTTATTGCACAAAAGATTAGACAAAGCTGAAGCTAGGGTACAGTCAGGGAGTCAACCCATGTCTGTCCCAATGTCGCCGGGACCTTCGGGGTCTCAGAAGCGCCCACTATCCCAAATAGTTGACACAGATACCGACACGGATTCAGACTCCAGTGTCAACTACGATGATGCAAAATTGCAGCCAAGGGTGGCTAAATGTATTCGATATATGATTATCGCAATTAAAGATATTTTGTATATCACTGAGGAACCCCCTGTCCCTGACACGAGGGTACACATGTATAACGGAAAGAAACCTGAGGTCAACTTTCCCTCTTCACATGAGCTGAACGAATTATGCGAAAAAGCGTGGGCAACTCCAGACAAAAAACTGCAGATTCCCAAAAGGATTCTAATAGCGTATCCTTTCCCATCACAGGACAGAATACGGTGGGAATCCTCCCATAGGGTAGACAAAGCTTTGACACGCTTATCAAAAAAGATAGCGCTTCCATCCCAGGATACGGCTACCCTCAAGGATCCTGCTGACCGCAAGCAGGAGGTTACCTTGAAGTCCATTAACACACATTCTGGTACGTTACTCAGACCGGCAATTGCGTTGGCCTGGGTTTGTAGTGCTGTAGCAGCATGGACAGATTCCTTATCAGCGGATATTGAGACCCTTGATAAGGATACCATTTTAATGACCCTAGGGCATATAAAAGATGCTGTCTTATATATGAGGGATGCTCAAAGAGACATTAGTTTACTGGGTTCCAGAATAAACGCTATGTCTGTTTCTGCTAGGCGAGTCTTATGGACCCGACAGTGGACGGGTGATGCCGACTCAAAGAGGCATATGGAGTTTTTGCCTTACAAGGGTGAGGAAGTGTATGGAGTGGGCCTCTCGGACCAGTCCTTTCGTTCAAATAAAAGCAAAAGAGTACGTGGATCGTCCTTTCTTGCCAGGGGTAAGGGCAGAGGAAAAAAGCTGCACAACACAGCAGCTACTTCCCAGGAACAGAAGTCTTCCCCGGCCTCTGCAAAATCCACCACATGACGCTGGGGCTCCCCTGAGGGAGTCCGCTCCAGTGGGGGCATGTCTTCGACTTTTCAGCCACATCTGGGTTCACTCACAGGTGGATCCCTGGGCAATAGAAATTGTTTCCCAGGGATACAAGCTGGAATTCGAAGTGGTGCCTCCTCGCCGGTTTTTCAAATCGGCGCTACCAACTTCTCCCCTGGAAAGGGAGATAGTGTTACATGCGGTTCACAAATTGTGTCTTCAACAAGTGGTGGCCGAGGTTCCCCTGCTTCAGAGAGGGAAGGGGTACTACTCAACCCTGTTTGTGGTCCCGAAACCGGACGGTTCGGTCAGACCCATTTTGAATTTAAAATCCCTGAACTTTTACTTAAAACGGTTCAAGTTCAAGATGGAATCGCTCAGAGCGGTCATCGCCAGCCTGGAAGGGGGGGATTTTATGGTATCTCTGGACATAAAGGTGGCATACCTGCATGTTCCCATATATCCTCCTCATCAGGCGTACCTGAGATTTGCAGTACAGGATTGTCATTACCAATTTCAGAAGTTGCCGTTTGGGCTTTCCACGGCCCCGAGAATTTTCACCAAGGTAATGGCGGAAATTATGGTGCTCCTGCGCAAGCAGGGTGTCACAATTATCCCGTACTTGGACGATCTCCTCATAAAAGCGAGATCACGGGAGAAGTTGCAGAACAGCGTATCCCTTTCACTGAAGGTGTTACAGCGACACGGCTGGATTCTCAATATTCCAAAGTCGCAGCTGAATCCTACGACTCGCCTGCCCTTCTTTTGCATGATTCTGGACACAGACCAGAAAAGGGTTTTTCTTCCGATAGAAAAAGCGCAGGAACTCATGACTCTAATCAAGAACCTGTTGAAGCCAAAACAAGTGTCAGTACATCATTGCACTCAAGTCCTGGGAAAAATGGTGGCGACATACGAAGCCATTCCCTTCGGCAGGTTCCATGCAAGGACTTTCCAATGGGACCTATTGGACAAATGGTCCGGCTCACATCTGCACATGCATCAGCGGATCACCCTGTCCCCCAGGGCCAGGGTATCTCTCCTGTGGTGGCTGCAGAGTGCTCACCTTCTAGAGGGCCGCAGGTTCGGCATTCAGGATTGGATCCTGGTGACCACGGACGCGAGCCTCCGAGGTTGGGGAGCAGTCACACAGGGAAGAAATTTCCAAGGCCTTTGGTCAAGTCAAGAGACTTGTCTTCACATCAGCATCCTGGAACTAAGGACCATATACAACGCCCTACGTCAAGCGGAGACCTTACTTTGCGACCGACCAGTTCTGATCCAGTCAGACAACGTCACCGCAGTAGCTCATGTAAACCGCCAAGGCGGCACAAGGAGCAGAGTGGCGATGGCGGAAGCCACCAGAATTCTTCGCTGGGCGGAGAATCATGTAAGCGCACTGTCAGCAGTGTTCATTCCAGGAGTGGACAACTGGGAAGCAGACTTCCTCAGCAGACACGACCTGCATCCGGGAGAGTGGGGACTTCATCAGGAAGTCTTCGCACAGATTGCAAGTCGGTGGGGACTGCCCCAAATAGACATGATGGCGTCCCGTCTCAACAAAAAGCTACAAAGGTATTGCGCCAGGTCAAGAGACTCTCAGGCGGTAGCTGTGGACGCCCTAGTGACACCGTGGGTGTTCCAGTCGGTCTATGTATTTCCTCCTCTTCCTCTCATACCCAAGGTGTTGAGAATAATAAGAAAAAGAGGAGTGAGAACAATACTCATTGTTCCAGATTGGCCACGAAGGACCTGGTATCCGGATCTGCAGGAAATGCTCACAGAAGATCCGTGGCCTCTTCCTCTAAGACAGGACCTGTTGCAACAGGGTCCCTGTCTGTTCCAAGACTTACCGCGGCTGCGTTTGACGGCATGGCGGTTGAACGCCGGATCCTAGCGGAAAAAGGTATTCCGGATGAGGTCATTCCTACGCTAATAAAGGCTAGGAAAGACTTGACATCTAAACATTATCACCGAATATGGAGAAAATATGTTTCTTGGTGTGAGGCCAGGAATGCTCCTACGGAAGAATTCCATCTAGGCCGTTTTCTTCACTTCCTACAAACTGGAGTGAATTTGGGCCTAAAATTAGGCTCCATTAAAGTTCAAATTTCGGCCTTATCCATTTTCTTTCAAAAGGAATTGGCCTCTCTGCCTGAAGTACAGACTTTTGTGAAGGGAGTACTGCATTTTCAGCCTCCTTTTGTACCTCCGGTGGCGCCTTGGGACCTTAACGTGGTGTTAAGTTTTCTTAAGTCACATTGGTTTGAACCACTTAAAACAGTGGAGTTGAAATATCTCACTTGGAAGGTGGTCATGTTGTTAGCCTTGGCTTCGGCTAGGCGAGTTTCGGAATTAGCGGCTTTATCACATAAAAGCCCCTATCTGGTTTTCCATATGGATAGAGCGGAATTGCGGACCCGTCCTCAATTCCTACCTAAGGTGGTCTCATCCTTTCATATGAACCAACCTATTGTCGTGCCTGTGGCTACACGTGACTTGGAGGATTCCGAGTCCCTTGATGTGGTCAGGGCTTTGAAGATTTACGTGGCCAGAACGGCTAGGATCAGAAAAACAGAAGCACTGTTTGTCCTGTATGCAGCCAACAAGGTTGGCGGCCCTGCTTCAAAGCAGACTATTGCTCGCTGGATCTGTAACACGATTCAGCAGGCGCATTCTACGGCAGGATTGCCATTACCAAAATCGGTTAAGACCCATTCCACTAGGAAGGTGGGCTCGTCTTGGGCAGCTGCCCGAGGGGTCTCAGCACTACAGCTGTGCCGAGCTGCTACTTGGTCGGGGTCAAACACCTTTGCAAAGTTCTATAAGTTTGATACCCTGGCTGAGGACGACCTCCTGTTTGCTCAATCGGTGCTGCAGAGTCATCCGCACTCTCCCGCCCGTTTGGGAGCTTTGGTATAATCCCCATGGTCCTTACGGAGTCCCAGCATCCTCTAGGACGTTAGAGAAAATAAGATTTTAAACCTACCGGTAAATCTTTTTCTCGTAGTCCGTAGAGGATGCTTGGCGCCCGTCCCAAGTGCGGACTACTTCTGCAAGACTTGTATATAGTTATTGCTTTCATAAGGGTTATGTTATAGTTTCGTCGGTTTTGGACCGATGATATGTTGCTTTTTCATACTGTTAACTAGATAGTATATCACAGGTTAACTAGATAGTATATCACAGGTTATACGGTGTGATTGATGTGGCTGGTTTGAGTCTTGCCCTTAGATTAACAAAAATCCTTTCCTCGTACTGTCCGTCTCCTCTGGGCACAGTTTCTCTAACTGAGGTCTGGAGGAGGGGCATAGAGGGAGGAGCCAGTGCACACCCAGATCCAAAGTCTTTCTTAAAGTGCCCATGTCTCCTGCGGAGCCCGTCTATCCCCATGGTCCTTACGGAGTCCCAGCATCCTCTACGGACTACGAGAAAAAGATTTACCGGTAGGTTTAAAATCTTATTTTTACACTGCAATTTAGATTTTAGTTTGAATACACCCCACCCAAATCTATCTCTCTCTGCACGTGTTATATCTACCCCACCTGTAGTGCAGCATCGTTTTGCCTATTAGCTAACACATTTGCTTCTGCGATCAGATCTGAATTAGGCCCATTGTCCCCTCACTACCTACAGCCAACCATGCATGCAGGCAGGACATAGACCTACTATTTGGTGCCATACAGATGTATCCTCATAGATCCAGCCTCAATATGCCATACAGTGCAAGATCCCTGGTGTGAGTAAGCCGCGAGGTCCCATGCAACTCTGCTAGCGTCGGGCGTCTATTTTTTTTTCCAAAAATGCATCTTAGTCGCAACGCAGTGCAACTAGGACGCACCAGGAGTCTATGCTGATTAATTGATATGCGCCACTTGTATATTGTGTGTAACTGAGTCTTTATATGGAGCACAATGGAACTTGTATTGGTAAAAAAAGCTGCGGCTGCTGCATTGTAACACTTTGTGTACAGATTCATAGACTCGGTAGCACACAGATATACAATTGTCACATATTACATTAATCAGCACAGTCTCCTGGTGCTTCCTAGTCACATCACATTGCAGCTAAAGGTGCGTACATACTAGCCAATATTTTAAACCATATCGCTCATTTTCACCCTTCTGAGCGATAAAGTTTGTAATATCGTCCAGTGTGTATGTACTATATCGTTAACAATGCGCTCTCCTGTGGGTCGTTAACGATATAGCCGTCTGTGCATGCAGCTAAGTTTGGACTATATTGTCCGAAACTGCATGTTCGACCCGGCGGCGGGATGACGTCACTGAACAATATCGTTCGCAGTATCGTTCAGAGTCTACACACTATATCGTCTGCCCGGGAGTCCAGGGAAAACATTAGGCGATATCGCTCATGGAGCGCATCGTCTAGTGTGTACCCACCTTTAGACCACAGGGGTATGCAAATAGTGCATACACACGGGATGATTTGAACAATTTGTCGTTCCGTTCTGTCGGAAACGGCCAAATCATTAAAAAAATTGTCTAGTGTGTACCCAGCTTTACATAGCACCATACCTTATACCCGCAGCAACATACATACCTAATCCTTGCATTGAGCGGAGCATAGCTTGTGATGCCATCTCCTGTTGATTCTGCATAGTGCCAATTGAAGTCTCTTCCATTTGCCCAGCTTGTGCCAGTACAATTACCTGGGATTCCAGATGTGTCCTAGAGGAAGTGTCCGTAATTTGCCATTTTGTTTTTCATGTATAAGCCCATATCCTTAGGATTGGTTGTGTACTGAACCTAACCACTGTATTGGGTGCATGATTTCCATTGGCTTCCTGCAAAATCAACAGCAGAGGGTATTAAGCTTTGATATAGAATGGCAATATGCTGGTGCTATATAAGTAAGTGTTAATATTAATTCACTTGACAAAATGTAATTTGCATGGTCTAAAAGATACAAATGACGCGGGCCCTGTTACATGGGACATAGGGAGTAATTCAGACTGGATCGCTGCAGCGGCAGCGATCGCAGTCGGAATTACTTTGCGCACTGCGTGTGTGCACCCCGGGAGACCAGTGAGATGCTAAAAGCATCTCAGGGCTGCGATCACCTCTGCCTGATTGACAGGTAGAGACAGAGCGGGAGGGGGCTTGCCAACGGCGTTAGAACACCGTTGGCGGGGCGCAGTCCGGACAACGGAGGCGTATCCGGACCATTGTGGGGGCAGGCTACGGCTGTGTGACGTCACGCAGCCGCTGCGATCCGGGACGTAGCGAGTAGCGGCCTGCCAACGCGCAGGAGCTGCGCTGGCAGGAAGCTACTCAGCGGGTGTAAAAGCATCGCTGCTGTGTGATGCTTTTGCACCCTTGCGAGGGGTTAGGGCCAGACATGAGGTGCGGACTAGCCCTGTGCATGTCTGAGAAACTGATCGTAGATGTGCTAAATTTAGCACATCTACGATCATATCTGAATTAGTCCCATAGTTTTTCTAAAGAGCATGGGGTTAATTCTGTAGAGATACAAGGCTTCAGTTTGTTTTTACAGTATATAATAGTCGTGGCTCATTGTATGGGTACAGCAGCTTCCAAAACCTGCTTCCACTGCTGGATTATTGAAGGAACTGACTACATTTTATTGAGTTTATTCTAAGTTTTAGGCACTTTTAAACTCTGACATTCACAAACCGGGTTGGAAAATTAGTGTTTAACAGCTGACCAAACTGTCTATTCCTATCCAAGTCTTAAAACTGTAACCGAATAAGCCTGTATTATGGTCTAGTAGCCTTCCCTGAAGGCACATTCGCATGACGGACTAGCAGGACCTGTACTAAAATGGAAAATATTGGCATACTCCCATTAAATCAGAATTCTTTACTTAAAAGCTTTTGCAAGCTAAACCTGCCTGTGTGCTTTATTTTCCCAAGGATATCATTTGCCTTTATGGCCTCAAAGTGAACCTGCCAAACCCATTTAACACATTAGTCATCTATTTTATTCTTAATTGAGTTTTCAAAAGTACAAAGTCAACAACAATGCAACTTGGCCTGCCTGACCACTACGTCTAGTACTCAGTATACGGAGTCTTTTTACTTTGTATCGTCTGTTAGTGCAGGCAGCTTCCAAAGACAAAGTTACACAAAATTAAGAGCGCAGAACGAAAATAAAGTTTGCCGGTGGAATGAATAAGGAAATGGGGGCCTGAGTGGCTTCTAGTCTTTTTGGTCTTGCAGTTCCTTTATGCAAGGAGAGAGAAGATTCAATGAAACGTATGAATAGTTGACATGAGAAATGTTGCGGACTTGTAGGAATTCAGGCGAGTCATCCAGAATTGCTGTGAGCATTTTGTGTCGTTTACTTTTTAGCCACCATTTAACATCCGAGAAATATAATACAGGGAACCGCTGTGTCTTGTGGCCATAGTAAAGTCATTTGTCTTACGTCCTAAGGGATACTGAAAATCCAATTAGTACCATGGGGTATAGACGGGTCCACTTGGAGCCATGGGCACTATAGAAGTTTGATTATGTGTGCTGGCTCCTCACTCTATGCCCCTCCTACCAGACTCCGTTTAGAAAATGTGCCCGGGAGCCAGTCACGTCTCTGGAAGCTCCTGAAGAGTTTTCTACATTTATTTTTCTCTGACGTCCTAGTGGATGCTGGGCACTCCGTAAGGACCATGGGGAATAGACGGGCTCCGCAGGAGACTGGGCACTCTAAAAGAAAGATTAGGTACTGTCTGGTGTGCACTGGCTCCTCCCACTATGACCCTCCTCCAGACCTCAGTTAGATTTCGTGCCCGGCCGAGCTGGATGCACACTAGGGGCTCTCCTGAGCTCCTAGAAAGAAAGTTTATTTTAGGTTTTTTATTTTACAGTGAGACCTGCTGGCAACAGGCTCACTGCATCGAGGGACTAAGGGGAGAAGAAGCGAACCTACCTGCTTGCAGCTAGCTTGGGCTTCTTAGGCTACTGGACACCATTAGCTCCAGAGGGATCGACCGCATGGAACTGGCCTTGGTGTTCGTTCCCGGAGCCGCGCCGCCGTCCCCCTTACAGAGCCAGAAGCAAGAAGAGGTCCGGAAAATCGGCGGCAGAAGACATCAGTCTTCACCAAGGTAGCGCACAGCACTGCAGCTGTGCGCCATTGCTCCTCATGCACACTTCACACTCCGCTCACTGAGGGTGCAGGGCGCTGGGGGGGGCGCCCTGAGGGCAATATATGACACCTTGGCTGGCCAATCTACATCATATATAGTCCTAGAGGCTATATAGATGTAAAATTACCCCTGCCAGTATTCCAGAAAAAGCGGGAGAAAGTCAGTTGAAAAAGGGGCGGGGCTTCTCCCTCAGCACACTGGAGCCATTTTCTCTTCACAGTGCAGCTGGAAGACAGCTCCCCAGGCTCTCCCCTGTAGTTTTCAGGCTCAAAGGGTTAAAAAGAGAGGGGGGGGCACAAAATTTAGGCGCAATATTGTATATACAAGCAGCTATTGGGAAAAATTCACTCAATATAGTGTTAATCCCTAAATTATATAGCGCTCTGGTGTGTGCTGGCATACTCTCTCTCTGTCTCCCCAAAGGGCTGTGTGGGGTCCTGTCCTCAGTCAGAGCATTCCCTGTGTGTGTGCGGTGTGTCGGTACGGCTGTGCCGACACGTTTGATGAGGAGGCTTATGTGATGGCAGAGCAGATGCCGGTAAATGTGATGTCGCCCCCTGTGGGATCTAGAGTGTGATCCCTTACCTCAGGGCCGATTAGAGCTGCCCAATTGTGCGCACAGGGGCTATATCTTTTTTCTTTTCTATAAACCGACAGTGTCAACTCCTTACATAAAAGGCTGGATGACGTAACAGCTATGGGACAGCCGGCTTCTCAGCCCGCGCCTGCCCAGGCGTCTCAAAGGCCATCAGGGTCTCAAAAACGCCCGCTCCCTCAGATGGCAGACACAGATGTCGACACGGAGTCTGACTCCAGTGTCGACGAGGTTAAGACATATACACAATCCACTAGGAACATCCGTTACATGATCCCGGCAATAACAAATGTGTTACACATTTCTGACATTAACCCAAGTACCACTAAAAAAGGGTTTTATGTTTGGGGAGAAAAAGCAGGCTGTGTTTTGTTCCCCCATCAAATGAGTGAATGAAGTGTGAAAAAGCGTGGGTTCCCCCGATAAGAAACTGGTAATTTCTAAAAAGTTACTGATGTCGTACCCTTTCCCGCCAGAGGATAAGTTACGCTGGGAGATATCCCCTAGGGTGGATAAGGCGCTCACACGTTTGTCAAAAAAGGTGGCACTGCCGTCTTAGGATACGGCCACTTTGAAGGTACCTGCTGATAAAAAGCAGGAGGCTATCCTGAAGTCTGTATTTACACACTCGGGTACTAGACTGAGACCTGCAGATAGTGCTGCTGCAGCGTGGTCTGTAACCCTGTCAAACAGGGATACTATTTTGCGAACATAAGACGTCGTCTTATATATGAGGGATGCACAGAGGGATATTTTGCCGGCTGGCATCCAGAATTAATGCAATGTCCATTCTGTCAGGAGGGTATTAGAGACCCGACACTGGACAGGTGATGCTGACTTTAAAAGGCACATAGAGCCTTATAAGGGTGAGGAATTGTTTGGGGATGGTCTCTGGGACCTCGTATCCACAGCAACAGCTGGGAAGAAAAATTTTTACCTCAGGTTTCCTCACAGCCTAAGAAAGCACTGTATTATCAGGTACAGTCCTTTCGGCTTCAGAAAAGCAAGCAGGTCAAAGGCGCTTACTTTCTGCACAGAGACGAGGGAAGAGGGAAAAAGCTGCACCAGTCAGCCAGTTCCCAGAATCAAATTTCTTCCCCCGCTTCCTCTGAGTCCATTACATGACGCTGGGGCTCCACAGGCGTAGCCAGGTACGGTGGGGGGCCGCCTCAAAAATTTCAGCGATCAGTGGGCTCGCTCACAGGTGGATCCCTGGATCCTTCAAGTAGTATCTCAGGGGTACAAGCTGGAATTCGAGGCGTCTCCCCCCCGCCGTTTCCTCAAATCTGCCTTGCCGACAACTCCGTCAGGCAGGGAGGCTGTGCTAGATGCAATTCACAAGCTGTATTCCCAGCAGGTGATAGTCAAGGTGCCCCTACTTCAACAAGGACGGGGTTACTATTCCACACTGTTTGTGGTACCGAAACCGGACGGTTCGGTGAGACTCATTTTAAATTTGAAATCCTTGAACACATACATAGAAAAATTCAAGTTCAAGATGGAATCGCTCAGGGCGGTTATTGCAAGCCTGGAGGAGGGGGATTACATGGTATCCCTGGACATCAAGGATGCTTACCTACATGTCCCCATTTACCATCCTCACCAGGAGTACCTCAGATTTGTGGTACAGGATTGCCATTACCAATTCCAAACACTGCCGTTTGGACTGTCCACGGCACCGAGGGTCTTTACCAAGGTAATGGCAGAAATGATGATACTCCTTCGAAAAAAGGGAGTTTTTAATTATCCCGTACTTGGACGATCTCCTTATAAAGGCGAGGTCCAAGGAGCAGTTGTTGGTCGGAGTTGCACTATCTCGGGAAGTGCTACAACAGCACGGATGGATTCTATACATTCCAAAGTCACAGCTGGTTCCTACCACACGCCTACTGTTCCTGGGGATGGTTCTGGACACAGAACAGAAAAAAGTGTTTCTCCCGCAGGAGAAAACCAAGTAGCTGTCATCTCTAGTCAGAGACCTCCTGAAACCAAAACAGGTATCGGTGCATCACTGCACACGAGTCCTGGGAAAAAAGGTAGCTTCTTACGAAGCAAAATTCCATTCGGCAGGTTCCATGCAAGAACCTTTCAGTGGGACCTCTTGGACAAGTGGTCGGGATCGCATCTTCAGATGCATCGGCTGATAACCCTGTCTCCAAGGACCAGGGTATCTCTACTGTGGTGGCTGCAGAGTGCTCATCTTCAAGAGGGCCGCAGATTCGGCATACAGGACTGGGTCCTGGTAACCACGGATGCCAGCCTTCGAGGCTGGGGGGCAGTCACACAGGGAAGAAATTTCCAAGGACTTTGGTCAAGTCAGGAGTCGTCCCTACACATAAATATTCTGGAACTGAGGGCCATTTACAATGCCCTAAGTCTGGCAAGGCCTCTGCTTCAAAACCAGCCGGTACTGATCCAATCAGACAACATCACGGTAGTCGCCCATGTAAACCGACAGGGCGGCACAAGAAGCAGGATGGCGATGGCAGAAGCCACAAGGATTCTCCGATGGGCGGAAAATCACGTCTTAGCACTGTCAGCAGTGTTCATTCCGGGAGTGGACAACTGGGAAGCAGACTTCCTCAGCAGACACGACCTACACCCGGGAGAGTGGGGACTTCATCCAGAAGTCTTCCAACTGTTGGTAAACCGTTGGGAAAGGCCACAGGTGGACATGATGGCGTCCCGCCTAAACAAAAAAACTAGATATTGCGCCAGGTCAAGGGACCCTCAGGCAATAGCTGTGGACGCTCTAGTGACACCGTGGGTGTACCAGTCGGTTTATGTATTCCCTCCTCTGCCTCTCATACCAAAGGTACTGAGAATAATAAGAAAACGAGGAGTAAGAACGATACTCGTGGTTCCGGATGGGCCAAGAAGAGCTTGGTACCCAGAACTTCAAGAAATGATATCAGAGGACCCATGGCCTCTACCGCTCAGACAGGATCTGCTACAGCAGGGGCCCTGTCTGTTCCAAGACTTACCGCGGCTGCGTTTAACGGCATGGCGGTTGAATTCCGGATCCTAAAGGAAAAGGGCATTCCGGAGGAAGTCATTCCTACGCTGATAAAAGCCAGGAAAGAAGTAACCACAAACCATTATCACCGTATTTGGCGAAAATATGTTGCGTGGTGTGAGGCCAGGAAGGCCCCAACAGAGGAATTTCAGCTGGGTCGTTTTCTGCACTTCCTACAGTCAGGAGTGACTATGGGCCTAAACTTGGGTTCCATTAAGGTCCAGATTTCGGCTCTGTCGATTTTCTTCCAGAAAGAACTGGCTTCACTGCCTGGAGTTCAGACATTTGTAAAGGGAGTGCTACATATTCAGCCCCCTTTTGTGCCTCCTGTGGCACCTTGGGATCTCAACGTGGTGTTGAGTTTCTTAAAATCACATTGGTTTGAGCCACTTAATACTGTGGATTTGAAATATCTCACGTGGAAAGTGGTCATGTTATTGGCCTTGGCTTCGGCCAGGCGTGTGTCAGAATTGGCGGCTTTGTCATGTAAAAGCCCTTATCTGATTTTCCATATGGATAGGGCGGAATTGAGGACTCGTCCCCAGTTTCTCCCTAAGGTGGTATCAGCTTTTCACTTGAACCAACCTATTGTAGTGCCTGCGGCTACTAGGGACTTGGAAGATTCCAAGTTACTGGACGTAGTCAGGGCCTTAAAAATTTGTATTTCCAGGACGGCTGGAGTCAGGAAAACTGACTCGCTTTTTATCCTGTAGGCACCCAACAAAATAGGTGCTCCTGCTTCTAAGCAGACTATTGCTCGCTGAATTTGTAGCACAATTCAGCTGGAGCATTCTGCGGCTGGATTGCCGCATCCTAAATCAGTAAAAGCCCATTCCACAAGGAAAGTGGGCTCATCTTGGGCGGCTGCCCGAGGGGTCTCGGCTTTACAACTTTGCCGAGCTGCAACTTGGTCAGGGGCAAACACGTTTGCTAAATTCTACAAATTTGATACCCTGGCTGAGGAGGACCTTGAGTTCTCTCATTCGGTGCTGCAGAGTCATCCGCACTCTCCCGCCCGTTTGGGAGCTTTGGTATAATCCCCATGGTCCTTACGGAGTTCCCAGCATCCACTAGGACGTCAGAGAAAATAAGATTTTACTCACCGGTAAATCTATTTCTCGTAGTCCGTAGTGGATGCTGGGCGCCCATCCCAAGTGCGGATTGTCTGCAATACTTGTATGTAGTTATTGCCTAACTAAGGGTTATTGTTGAGCCATCTGTTGAGAGGCTCAGTTATATTTCATACTGTTAACTGGGTATAGTATCACGAGTTATACGGTGTGATTGGTGTGGCTGGTATGAGTCTTACCCGGGATTCAAAATCCTTCCTTATTGTGTCAGCTCTTCCGGGCACAGTATCCTAACTGAGGTCTGGAGGAGGGTCATAGTGGGAGGAGCCAGTGCACACCAGATAGTACCTAATCTTTCTTTTAGAGTGCCCAGTCTCCTGCGGAGCCCGTCTATTCCCCATGGTCCTTACGGAGTGCCCAGCATCCACAACGGACTACGAGAAATAGATTTACCGGTGAGTAAAATCTTATTTTAAAGTTTGTTATTTTCAGGCAGGACTGGATGGCACCAGCCTGCCTGCTTCGTGGGAATTAGGGGGAGGAACAGCCCAACACCATTAGGGGTTAATGGTTCCATTCCCTGCTGACAGGACGCTAGCTCCTGAGGGAACTAAACGCAAACCCCACCATGGCGAGCTTACATTACTGCAGCACACCGCCACCCCTAACAGAGCCAGAAGAATAAAGAGTGGTGAGTATTAAGCCGGCGTCCCGGGTTAGCGGGTCGCCAGCCATTATGGCGGCATGAGGGTATGGAGACGCACGCCTTCTACACGGGGCGGACTGAGTCTCCTGACTAAGTACACTGTAGTGTACACACCAGACTGGCACTACAGCCATAAAAGGGGAATGTCTCCATTTTATGCACACAGACTTATAAAGCCAGTATAAAGAAGAGCGGGAAGACCGCACGCCATTGAAGGGGCGCGGCTTTACTATGAGCGGATCCAGCAGCTCACAAGCGGCATTTTCCCTACCGCAGCTGACTGGCAGGAACACGCAGCTCCTCCGGAGTGACTCCAGATTACCTCACCGGTACCAGGTGGTTATAGCAGGGGGAAGCGGTTTACTAGTGTACTAAGTCCCTAATCTAGGTACTTAGTCTGTGACCCGGCTAAGCTTGGCATTAGCGATAAGGGCGCTGTGTGCTGGTTCTATACTCTCTCTGTGTCTCTCTGGAAGGGCTCTTTGTGGGTTAATTGTGCTTTTAACCTTTTCCTGTGTGTGTGCTGTCACTACTGCAGTATGTCAGGCAAAGAGTGTGTTTCATGTAAGTGACAGTGTTCATTTTCTACAGGGGGTTCACTAGTGTGTACTCAGTGTAGTATCCCTTCCCAGGCTAGTGGGGCAGAACCAGCATGGCTGGACTCCATTAGGGGAATGATTTCCACCATTTCTACAAAATTATCTCGTAATGAGAAAGAGACACAATACTTAAGGCAGTCTGTGCCTGAGTTTATGAAAAAGTACCCAGACCAGCGTCTCAGTCCTCTACCATTTGTCTGCAAAAACGTACTTTGGCCCATATCCTGCATTCTGACTCTGATAATGAAGGGTCAGAAATGGAGGAAGGTGAGGTGGACATAGAGGTAGGGGAGGGTACTCTGTCACAGGGTGTAGAGGCTCTCATAGAAGCTATCGGAGAAATTCTAAATATCCCTGATAAGGTCAAAGAGGAGAGTGAGAAATCTTACTTTCTCCGGCAGGGTCCACAGGTTATCCACAGGATAACAATGGGATATGATGAAGCGACAGCGGATTTGCACCAGTCGGTCAAAGCTTTTCCGGCCTCCCAGCATGCAACGGGCCCGTCCATATATCCCCGTCTCCTTGCTCAGGCAAATCAGTTTTTTGTTTGGTGCGGCAGGAGCCGAACCATGGTCAAAGGGCTGCTGGTTTTTAGCAGCCCTAAGGTTTCTTATTTTATTTTTATAGTCTATTTTCTCTAACGTCCTAGTGGATGCTGGGGACTCCGTCAGGACCATGGGGAATAGCGGCTCCGCAGGAGACAGGGCACAAAAGCAAGCTTTTAGGATCACATGGTGTGTACTGGCTCCTCCCCCTATGACCCTCCTCCAAGCCTCAGTTAGGTTTTTGTGCCCGTCCGAGAAGGGTGCAATCTAGGTGGCTCTCTTAAAGAGTTGCTTAGAAAAAGTTTTTAGGTTCTTTATTTTCAGTGAGTCCTGCTGGCAACAGGCTCACTGCATCGAGGGACTTAGGGGAGAGAATTTCAACTCACCTGCGTGCAGGATGGATTGGATTCTTAGGCTACTGGACACCATTAGCTTCAGAGGGAGTCGGAACACAGGTCTCGCCCTGGGGTTCGTCCCGGAGCCGCGCCGCCGACCCCCTTGCAGATGCTGAAGATTGAAGAGGTCCGGAACCAGGCGGCAGAAGACTTTTCAGTCTTCCTCAGGTAGCGCACAGCACTGCAGCTGTGCGCCATTGTCTGTCAGCACACTTCCCACAGCGATCACGGAGGGTGCAGGGCGCGGGGGGGGGCGCCCTGGCAGCAATGTAGAATACCTGTATGGCGAAAAATACATCACATATAGCCCTTGAGGCTATATGGATGTATTTAACCCCTGCCAGACTTCACAATCTCCGGAGAAGAAGCCCGCCGAAAAGGGGGCGGGGCCTATTCTCCTCAGCACACAGCGCCATTTTCCCTCACAGAAAGACTGAGGGGAAGGCTCCCAGGCTCTCCCCTGCACTGCACTACAGAAACAGGGTTAAAACAGAGAGGGGGGGCACTGATTTGGCGATATACATATATATTAAATGCTATATGGGAGGAACACTTATATAAGGGTTGTCCCTGTATAATTATAGCATTTTGGTGTGTGCTGGCAAACTCTCCCTCTGTCTCCCCAAAGGGCTAGTGGGTCCTGTCCTCTATCAGAGCATTCCCTATGTGTGTGCTGTATGTCGGTACGTGTGTGTCGACATGTATGAGGAAAATGTTGGTGAGGAGGCGGAGCAAATTGCCTGTAATGGTGATGTCACTCTCTAGGGAGTCGACACCGGAATGGATGGCTTACTTATGGAATTACGTGATAATGTCAACACGCTGCAAGTGGGTTGACGACATGAGACGGCCGGCGAACAAATTAGTACCGGTCCAGGCGTCTCAGACACCGTCAGGGGCTTGTAAAAACGCCCATTTACCTCAGTCGGTCGACATAGACCCAGACACGGACACTGATTTCAGTGTCGACGGTGAAGAAACAAACGTATTTTCCTTTAGGGCCACACGTTAAGGGCAATGAAGGAGGTGTTACATATTTCTGATACTCCAAGTACCACAAAGAAGGGTATTATGTGTGAGGTGAAAAAACTACCTGTAGTTTTTCCTGAATCAGATAAATTAAATGAAGTGTGTGATGATGCGTGGGTTTCCCCCGATAGAAAATTATTGGCGGTATACCCTTTCCCGCCAGAAGTTAAGGCGCATTGGGAAACACCCCTCAGGGTGGATAAGGCGCTCACATGCTTATCAGAAAAATATCCTAAAAAGTATACACACACATGCTGGTGTTATACTGTGACCAGCGATCGCCTCAGCCTGGATGTGCAGAGCTGAGGTGGCTTGGTCGGATTCCCTGACTAAAAATATTGATACCCTTGACAGGGACAGTATTTTATTGACTATAGAGCATTTAAAGGATGCATTTCTATATATACGAGATGCGCAGAGGGATATTTGCACTCTGGCATCAAGAGTAAATGCGATGTCCATATCTGCAAGAAGATGTTTATGGACACGACAGTGGTCAGGGGATGCAGATTCCAAACGGCACAAAGATGTATTGCCGTATAAAAGGGGAGGAGTTATTTGGGGTCGGTCCATGGGACCTGGTGGCCACGGCAACTGCTGGAAGATCCACCGTTTTTTACCCTAAGTCACATCTCTGCAGAAAAAGACACCGTCTTTTCAGCCTCAGTCTTTTCGTCCCTATAAGATATCTGCCCAGGGATAGAGGAAAGGGAAGAAGACTGCAGCAGGCAGCCCATTCCCAGTAACAGAAGCCCTCCACCGCTTCTACTAAGTTCTCAGCATGACGCTGGGACCGTACAGGACCCCTGGATCCTACAAGTAGTATCAAAGGGGCACAGATTGGAATGTCGAGGCGTTTCCCCCCTCGCAGGTTCCTGTAGTCTGCTGTACCAATGTCCCCCTCCGACAGGGAGGCAGTATTGAAAACAATTCACAAGCTGTATTCCCAGCAGGTGATAATAAAATTACCCCTCCTACAACAAGGAAAGGGGTATTGTTCCACACTATAGGGTGGTACTGAAGCCAGAAGGCTAGGTGAGACCGATTCTAAATCTGAAAAATTTGAACACTTACAAGGGTTCAAATCCAGATGGAGTCACTCAGAGCAGTGATAGCGAACTGGGAACAAGGGGACTATATGGTGTCCCGGGACATCAGGGATGCTTACCTCCATGTCCCAAAAAATTTGCTTTTCTCACCAAGGGTACCTCAGGTTCGTGGTACAGAACTGTCACTATCAGTTTCAGACGATGCCGTTGGAGTGTCCAAGGCACCCCGGGTCTTTACCAAGGTAATGACCGAAATGAGGATTCGTCTTCAAAGAAAATGGACGACCTCCTGATAAGAACAAGGTCCAGAGAACAGTTGGAGGTCGGAGTAGCACTATCTCAAGTAGTTCTACGACAGCACGGGTGGATTCTAAATATTCCAAAACCGCAGTTGTTCCGACGACACGTCTGCTGGTCCTAGGGATGATTCTGGACACAGTCCAGGAAAAGGGTGTTTCTCCCAGAGGAGAAAGCCAGGGAGTTATCCGAGCTAATCGGGATCCTCCTAAAACCAGGAAAAGTGTCAGTGCATCATTGCACAAGAGTCCTGGTAAAAAAATGGTGGCTTATTACGAAGCGCTTCCATTCGGCAGATTTCACGCAAGAACTCTTCAGTGGGATCTGCTGGACAAATGGTCCGGATCGCATCTTCAGATGCATCAGCGGATAACCCTATATCCAAGGACAAGGGTGTCTCTCCTGTGGTGATTACAGAGTGCTCATCTTCTAGAGGGCCGCAGATTCGGCATTCAGGATTGGATGCTGGTATCCACGGAGGCCAGCCTGAGAGGCTGGGGAGCAGTCACACAGGGAAAAATTTTCCAGGGAGTGTGATCAAGTCTGGAGAATTCTCTCCACATAAATATACTGGAGCTAAGAGCAAATTTGTAATGCTATAAGCTTAGCAAGGCCTCTGCTTCAAGGTCAGCCGGTATTGATCCAGTGGGATAACATCACGGCAGTCGCCCACGTAAACAGATAGGGCGGCACAAGAAGCAGGAGGGCAGTGGTCAAAACTGCAAGGATTTTTCGCTAGACGGAAAATCATGTGATAGCACTGTCAGCAGTGTTCATTCCGGGAGTGGACGAATGGGAAGCAGACTTCCTCAGCAGGCACGACCTCCACCCGGGAGAGTGGGAACTTCATCGGGAAGTTTTCCGCATGATTGTGAACCGTTGGGAAAGACCAAAGGTGGAAATGATGGCGTCCCGCCCGAACAAAAAACGGGACAGGTATTGCGCCAGGTCACGAGACCTTCAGGCGATAGCTGTGGACGTCCTGGTAACACCGTGGGTGTAACAGTCGGTGTATGTGTTCCCTCTTCTGCTTCTCATAACCAAGGTATTGAGAATTATAAGACGTAGAGGAGTAAGAACTATACTCGTGGCTCCGGATTGGCCAAGAGGGACTTGGTACCCGGAACTTCAAGAGATGCTCACAGAGAACTAATGGCCTCGGGAGCTAAGATGGGATTTGCTTTCAGCAAGAACCATGTCTGTTCCAAGAGGAACCGTGGCATCTGCCTCTAAGAAAGGACCTGCTCCAGCAGGGACCTTGTCTGTTCCAAGACTTACCGCGACTGCGTTTGACGGCATGGCGGTTGAACGCCGGATCCTAAGGGAAAAGGCATTCCGGAAGAGGTCATACCTACCCTGGTCAAAGCCAGGAAGGAGGTGACCGCACAACGTTATCACCACATGTGGTGAAAATATGTTGCGTGGGTGAGGCCAGGAAGGCCCCACGAAAAAAATTTCAACTAGGTCGATTTCTGCACTTCCTGAAAACAGGAGTGTCTATGAGCCTCAAATTGGGGTCCATTAAGGTTCAAGTTTCGGCCCTGTAGATTTTCTTCCAGAAAAAATTGGCTTCAATTCCTGAAGTCCAGACGTTTGTCAAGGGAGTATTGCATATACAGCCCCTTGTGTGCCTCCAGTGGCACCGTGGGATCTCAACGTAGTGTTGGGATTCCTCAAATCATATTGGTTTGAACCGATCAAATCTGTGGATTTGAAATATCTCACATGGACAGGGACCATGTTGTGGCCCTGGCCTCGGCCAGGCGATTGTCAGAATTGGGGGCTTTGTCTTAAAAAAAGCTCATATTTGTTTTTCCATTCGGACAGGGCAGAACTGCGGACTCATCCCCAGTTTCTTCCTAAGGTGGTGTCAGCGTTTCGCCTGAAACAACATATTGTGGTGCCTGCGGCTACTAGGGACTTGGAGGACTCCAAGTTGCTAGACGTTGTCGGGGCCCTAAAAATAGATATATAGATATATATATATATATATATATATATATATATATATATATATATATATATAATTCCAGGACGGCTGGAGTCAGAAAGTCTGACTTGCTGTTTATATTGTATGCACCCCAAAAGATGGGTGCTCCTGCTTCTAAGCAGACTATTGCTCGTTGGATTTGTAGTACAATTCAGCTTGCACAGTCTGTGGCAGGCCTGCCACAGCCAAAATCTGTCAATGCCCATTCCACAAGGAAGGTGGGCTCATCTTGGGCGGATGCCCGAGGGGGTCTCGGCTTTAAAATTTTGCCGAGCAGCTACGTGGTCAGGGGGGAACACGTTTGTAAAATTCTACAAATTTGATACCCTGGCTGAGGAGGACCTGGAGTTCTCTCATTCGGTGCTGCAGAGTCACCCGCACTCTCCCGCCCGTTTGGGAGCTTTGGTATAATCCCCATGGTCCTGACGGAGTCCCCAGCATCCACTAGGACGTTAGAGAAAATAAGATTTTACTTACCGATAAATCTATTTCTCGTAGTCCGTAGTGGATGCTGGGCGCCCATCCCAAGTGCGGATTGTCTGCATTACTTGTATATAGTTATTGTTACAAAAATCGGGTTATTATTGTTGTGAGCCATCTTTTTTAGAGGCTACTTCATTGTTATCATACTGTTAACTGGGTTCAGATCACAAGTTGTACGGTGTGATTGGTGTGGCTGGTTTGGGTCTTACCCGGGATTCAAGATCCTTCCTTATTGTGTACGCTCGTCCGGGCACAGTACCTAACTGAGGCTTGGAGGAGGGTCATAGGGGGAGGAGCCAGTACACACCATGTGATCCTAAAAGCTTGCTTTTGTGCCCTGTCTCCTGCGGAGCCGCTATTCCCCATGGTCCTGACGGAGTCCCCAGCATCCACTACGGACTACGAGAAATAGATTTATCGGTAAGTAAAATCTTATTTTTTGAGTGATCTTTCTAAACAGCGTCTTATACGTACATTAGAAAGAGTCGCTCAACTCTCCGCCGGGTCGCGACAACGCTTACCCACGAGTACAGTGCTGTTTTGGCGGGCGTCTGTGTCGGATATACTAGCAGGTCCAGCAGACGTTACCAGGCTCTGGCCGGAGCACGGGGAGAAGGTAAGGCACCTGTTCCGCTTAGAAGGGGAATACGGACACAGCCGCACTGTTTTGGAAGGAGACCACCAAACAGTCGCTGACGCGGCTGCCACCTCGGGTGCACCAGCGCTAGGCCTTAGGGATCAGAGGCTCCAGGAATAGTATAAGGCTGCGATCCCTAGGGTTGATGTCAGCAGTGGGGAGCTCTCCTGGTCGCTCCTCCCCCAGGCTCATGACCAGTTTACCCCGAGTCTCCCGCCATGAACTGTTTCCCGCTTCCGTCTCAGACGCTGTACACTTTATTATTAAGAAAAAATCCTTAGCCACTTTTCCTTTGTCAAAGGAACTAAATACCCTGTTTGAAGAACAATGGGTTAATCCAGTTATGAAATTTCAAATTCCTAGGCGGTTGTGATCATCTTTTCCTTTTCCTCCTGAGGATAGGAAAAAATGGGAAAATCCACCTATAGTGGATTCGTCAGTCTCCAGGCTCTCGCGTAAAATTGTATTACCTGTCCCTGGTGCAGCCTCCCTAAAAGATGCGGCTGCTCGCAAGATTGAGACTATACTCAAATCTTTGTATGCTGCTGCTGGGGTGGCCCAGAGACCCACTATAGCATGTGGGTGGATTACAAGATCCATTGCTAAATGGTCAGGTAATTTAATTGAGGGATTAGACACCTTACCTCAAGAGGAAATTGTTTTGCTCCTGCAACATATACAGGACTCTGCGAACTTTATGGTGGAAGCCATAAAAGAAATAGGTTTGCTTAACGCACGCACTGCAGCTATGGCAGTGTCTGCACGCAGAGGATTATGGCTACGTCAGTAGACTACTGATGCGGACTCCAGGAAAGGAGTGTAAGGCCTGCCTTTCACAGGACAGGCCTTATTTGGAGATGAACTCGACAACTGGACCTCCCGAGCTACTGTGGGTAAGTCCACATACCTACCTTCTGCAGTTCCGCCAGCTAGGAAGGCCTACTCAGGATCCAATCTACAGTCCTTTCGGACTGCCATGTTTAGCTGCAATGCCAGAGGTTCTTCTACCGCCGCCAGTGGTGCTAGAGGTAAACCACGCAAACCAGAGACTGTTGGTTCAAAGGAACAGGGCTCAGACTCTGCGTCCTCAAAACCTTCCACACGACGGTGGACCGCGATGCCTGGAAGACAGGAGGGTGGGAGTCAGGGTAAAATTCTTCAGTCACATCTGAACAGGATCGTGTCAGGATCCCTGGGTCATAGACCTTATATCCCAGGGCTACAGACTGGAGTTCCAGGAGCTCCCACCTCAGATTCTTCAAATCAGGCTTACCAGTTTCACAAGAGGCAAGAGTAACTTTACACGACGCCATTCAAAAACTATTACAGACCCAGGTCATTGTTCCAGTTCAACCTCATCTACAAAACGGGGGTTACTATTCCAGCTTGTTTGTAGTACCGAAACCGGACGGTTCAGTAAGACCGATTCTGAACATCAAATCATTGAACCCGTACTTACGAGTGTTCAAATTCAAGATGGAGTCGCTCAGAGCGGTAATCTCAGGTCTGGAGGAGGGGGAATTCCTAGCGTCTCTGGATGTCAAGGATGCGTACCTTCACATTCCGATCTGGCCACCTCATCAGGCTTATGTACGGTTTGCACTGCAGGACTGTCACTACCAGTTACAGGCCCTGCCGTTTGGTCTCTCCACAGCACCGAGGGTGTTCACCAAAGTGATGGCAGAAATGATAATGTTGCTCCACAGACAGGGAGTGAACATAGTTCTGTACCTTGACGATCTTCTGATAAAGGCACCGTCCAGGGAACAGCTGTTGGAGAACATTGCCCTCTCAACCAGACTACTCCTGGATCATGGGTGGATTCCGAATTTAACAAAATCTCACCTAGAACCACCGCAGGGTCTTCATTTCCTGGAATGATACTGGACGCAGAGTCTCAGAAAGTGTTCCTTCCCTTGGAAAAGGCAATGGTAATCCAGTCAATGGTTCGGGCCGTCTTGAAGCCGACCTGAATCTCAGTGCATCTCTGCATACGCCTTCTGGGGAAAATGGTGGCTTCTTACAAAGCAAATCAGTACGGAAGGTTTTATGCGAGGCCCTTCCAGCTGAATCTGTTGGACAAATGGTCCGGATCGCATCTTCACATGCACCAGAGGCTTCGTCTGTCACCAAAAGCTAGGGTCTCCCTCCTGTGGAGGCTACAGACTTCCCACCTAGTCGAGGGTCGGAGGTTCGGGATTCAGAATTGGATTCTGCTAACCACAGATGCAAGCCTCAGAGGTTGGGGAGCAGTCACCCAGGGGGTACAGTTTCAGGGAAGATGGTCAAGTCAGGAAGTCATCCTTCCAACAACCATCCTGGAACTCAGGGCTATCTACAACGCTCTTCTGCGGGCCTCATCTCTTCTTCAGAATCAGGCCATTCAGGTCCAGTCAGGCAATGTGATGGTGGTAACGTACATAGACTGACAGGGCAGAAGGAAAAGGAGAGCCGCAATGTCAGAGGTATCAAGAATTCTCCTCTGGGCGGTGATCTTCATTCCGGGAGTAGACAACTGGGAAGCAGACTTCCCCAGCAGACACGGCCTCCACCCAGAGGTGTTCCGGTGATTAACACGTCAGTGGGGATATCCACAAATCGACATGACGGCCTCTCGAATCAAAAAGAATCTCAAGCGGTATTGTTCCAGGTCGAGGGACCCACAGGCAGTAGCGGTAGACGCCCTGACAACTCCGTGGGTTTATCAGCTGGTGTACTTGTTTCCTCCCATTCCTCTGATCCCAAGAATTCTAAAAAGAATAAAAAGGGAAAAGGTTCAAGCAATCCTCACTGCTCCGGACTGGCCACGAAGGACCTGGTATGCGGATTCTCTCGAGATGCTGATCGAAGATCCGTTGCCTCTGCTTCTTCGAGAGGATCTTCTGCAGCAGGTCCCGTTCGTCTATCAAGACTTACCATGGCTACGTTTAACGGCATGGAAGTTGAACGGTTGATACTAGCCAGGAGAGGGATTCTTGACAAGGTCATCCCGACTTTGATCCAAGCCAGAAAGGGGGTAACGTCTAAACATTACCATCGTAACTGGAAGAAATACGTCTCTTGGTGTGAGAGCAGACAATATTCTACGGTTGAATTTCATCTAGGGTGTTTCCTGCTTTTTCTGCAGTCGGGAGTGGATGTGGCCTAGGTTCCATTAAAGTTCAAATTTCGGCCTTGTCTATTTTCTTTCAGAAACAATTGGCTTCTTTCCCTGAGGTCCAGACGTTCTTGAACGGTGTTCTGCACTTTCAACCTCCCTTTGTGCCTCCTACGGCACCTTGGGATCTCAATTTGGTACTGCAGTTCCTTCAATCGGACTGGTTTGAACTGTTGCAGGAGGTAGATGTAAAGTACCTTACGTGGAAGACCGTCACACTGTTGGCCTTGGCTTCAGCAAGACGTGTGTCTGAGTTGGGAGCGTTGTCTTACCAGAGCCTCTACTTAATTTTCCTTGAGGACAGAGCTGAACTCGGGACTCGTTAGCAATTTCTTCCTGAGGTGGTGTCCACGTTTCACATCAATCAACCTATTGTGGTTCCGGTTGTTACGGACGCTTCGTTACAAGTTTCGTTAGCATGGCTTTCTGCTTGTTCTGGTTGTGCTGGTTCGAATTCTCATCATTATCCTTTTCTATATCCTTCCCTCAAAGTATGTCCAGCGGAGACAGTGGCTCAGACCTCGCAGGGTGGACATTGCTCCCCCCCCCCCCCCCCCCCCCAAGTCCCTCGCTGCAGGGAAGCTGTTGCCAGCAGCCTCCCTGTAAAACAATAAACTCTAAAAAAGAACTTTTACTAAGGAAACTCTGGAGAGCTCCCCTAGCTGTGGCCGGCTCCTCCGGGCACATTTTCTAAACGGAGTCTGGTAAGAGGGGCATAGAGGGAGGAGCCAGACACATAATCAAACTTCTATAGTACCCATGGCTCCAAGTGGACCCGTCTATACCCCATGGTACTAATTGGATTCCCAGTATCCCCTATGGACTACGAGAAAAGGATTTACCGGTAGGTAATTAAAATCCTATTATACTTATAGTCCAAAGCATTCAGTGTATATAATTTCATAAACTCTGGGCAAAAGCCTCTTTTCTTCGGGGCAAATACTAAGTAACATGTGCCTGGGCCAGCCAATATCGGAAATCTTGCTGTACAGGCATGAGAACCCCCAAATTCCAATGCATCAATTCTCTATCCTTATTATTACAATATAAATTATTTTAGTGTCTCTATTGTAACCCAAAAGCTTAACTAACCATATTCCTTATTCCTCACGTGCTCTAAGTGGTCAATCCATTTAGGTGGGAGTTGGGTCTTACGAGCCATTTTCATGGCGAACTCGCACTGTGAATTACATTGTGTAATTCTGCTCCAAACTTGCATTGATTTTCCAGGGGAAATTTGTGCTTGTTTTCAGGCACCCTCCTGAGCAGGGGAAAAACGTAGGCAAAATCTTTATTTTAAGGTGAAAATGTCTTAACACTGTGCAGTTCCTCTGATTATTATTATTATTATCCTTTATTTATATGGCGCCACAAGGGTTCCGCAGCGCCCAATTACAGAGTACATAAATAATCAAACAGGAAAACAGCAACTTACAGTTGATGACCATATAGGACAAGTACTGGGTAAATAAACATGGTTACATCAGCAGATGACACTGTAATAAGTATCAGGTGGCAGAAGACTGCTGGATTTGGTGCAGTTGAAGATCAATAAAGTAAGAAAAAGGATAAGCACATGAGGGAAGAGGGCCCTGCTCGTGAGAGCTTACATTCTAAAGGGGAGGGGTAGACAGACAGAGATGACACAGATGCGGTACATAGAGAGCGTGGAACAGAGGGTTAGGATGAGATTTGGCTGGGTTTGGTAAAGAAGTGGGTCTTGAGAGCCCGTTTGAAGTTTTGTAGAGAGGTGGAGAGTCTGAGGGGGAGATGTAGGGAATTCCAGAGAAGTGGTGCAGCATGTGAAAAATCTTGGAGGTAGGAGTGGGAGGAAGTAATCCATAGGCAGGAGAGTCGGCGTGCATTAGCAGAGCGAAGAGGACGGGTGGGAGTGTAAAGGGAGATAAGGTCAGAGATGTAGATGGGAGAGGAGTGGGTGAGGGCTTTGTAAGCGAGTGTGAGAAGCTTGAAATGGATTCTGAAATGGAAGGGGAGCCAGTGAAGGTCTAGTAAGAGAGGAGAGGTGGACGTAGTGCGTTTGGTGAGGAAAATGAGCCGGGCAGCAGCATTGAGGATAGATTGGAGTGGAGAGAGGTATTTGTCAGGTATGCCAGTCAGGAGGAGATTACAGTAGTCCAGTCTGGAGATGACCAGTGAGTGGATAAGAGTCTTAGTAGCATCCTGGGTCAGAAAGGGTCTGATCCTGGAAATATTTTTTAGATGAAAACGGCAGGTTTGTGAGAGGTGCTGAATGTGTGGTTTGAAGTAGAGGGAGAAGTCGAGGATTACTCCAAGACAGCGCACTTGGGGACTAGAGGAGATAGTAGTGCCATCAATAGATAATGAGATTGTAGGAGGTGAGGTTATGCGGGAGGGAGGGAAGATGATCAGCTCGGTCTTAGACATGTTAAGTTTAAGAAAGCGCTGGGACATTTAGGAAGAGGTAGCAGAGAGACAGTTGGAGATACGAGTGAGGAGAGCAGGGGAGAGGTCTGGAGAGGAAAGATAGATTTGGGTGTCATCAGCATAGAGATGATATTGGAAACCAAAAGAACTAATGAGCTTACCTAGTGAGGACATATAGAGAGAGAAGAGAAGAGGACCAAGGACAGAACCTTGGGGTACCCCTACAGTTAGTGGAAGTGAGGGGGAGGTGGAGTCATGAGAGGAGACAGAGAATGAACGGTCAGAAAGGTAGGAAGACAGCCAAGAGAGGGCAGTGTCATACAGACCAATGGAGTGAAGGATTTGCAGTAGGAGAGGATGGTCCACAGTGTCAAAAGCAGCAGAGAGATCAAGTAGAATAAGTAGAGAGAAGTGTCCCTTAGATTTAGCAGCATGCAGGTCATTGCATACTTTTGTAAGGGCAGTTTCAGTGGAGTGGAGAGGACGTAAACACAGACCAATGGAGTGAAGGATTTGCAGTAGGAGAGGATGGTCCACAGTGTCAAAAGCAGCAGAGAGATCAAGTAGAATAAGTAGAGAGTAGTGTCCCTTAGATTTAGCAGCATGCAGGTCATTGCATACTTTTGTAAGGGCAGTTTCAGTGGAGTGGAGAGGACGTAAGCCAGACTGGAATGGGTCGAGCAGTGAGTGTGAAGAAAGAAAGGAAGTAAGGCGGTTGTAGACAATACGCTCAAGGAGTTTGGAGGCAAAAGGGAGGAGAGAGATGGGTCGGTAGTTGGAGAGAGTGTTTGGATCAAGGGTAGGTTTTTTAAGAATAGGAGAGATGAGTGCATGCTTGAAGGCAGAGGGGACAGTGCCTGATGAGAGGGAGAGATTGAGAAGTTGGGAAAGATGGGAAGAAGGAGAGAGGTAGTGGAGGAGGCGGGAGGGAATAGGGTCAAGTGGGGAGGTGGTGAGGGGACAGGAACGAATGAGAGCCATGACTTCCTCTCCAGATGCATGGGAGAAAGATGTCAGAGTTGGTGCGAGGGATGGGGAGGGTTGGTAAGGGATGGGAGAAGGCTGGTTACTGATGGTCTGGTGTTGTGTGATGTGATGTCCTGACGTATGGAGTCAATTTTGGATGTGAAGTAAGTGGCAAAGTCAAGAGCAGAGAGTGAGGAAGGGAGACGAGGTGGAGATGGGCAGAGGAGTGATTTGAGAGTGGCAAAGAGGCGCTGGGGGTTGGAAGACTGGGAGGAGATGAGGTTCTTGAAGTATGACTGTTTAGCAAGAGAAAGGGCAGCACTGAAGGATGAGAGCATAAGTTTGAAATGGAGGAAGTCTGCCTTAGAGCGTGATTTCCTCCAATGTCGCTCAGCAGTACGTGAGCATTTTTGCAGATATCTGGTGCATTTGGTGTGCCAGGGTTGAGGTGTTAATTTGCGAGGGTGAATAGTGGTTGGTGGAGCAACAGAGTCAAGAGCAAAAGTAAGGGATGCATTGTATGTGGAAGTGACTTGTTCAGGGCATGAGAGAGAGAGAATGGAGCGTTAAGTGAGTCAAACAGGGAGGAAAGGAATGTGGTGTCAATAGCTTCAATGTTACGTTTAGTGATGGTAGCCTTAGGAGGTAGAGATGGGGAAGCAGAGAGAGATAGGTTAAAGGAGAGCAGGTGGTGGTCAGAGAGGGGAAATGGGGAGTTGGAAAAATCAGAAATATCACAGCGGTGAGTGAAGACCAGATCCAGTGAGCTCCCATTCACATGGGAGGGTGAGGAGGTCCACTGGGAGAGACCAAGTGAAGAGGTGAGGTTAAGGAGTGTAGAGGCAGGGATTGTGTGGGGATGTCAATAGGGATGTTGAAATCGCCTAGGATAATGGTGAGAATGTCAGAAGAGAGGAAGTCAGGAAGCAAAGTTATCGATGAATTTGGAAGCAGTGCCAGGGGGGGCGGTAAATGACAGCTTCTCTAAGATGGACTGGTTGGAAGAGGCGTATGGCGTGGACCTCATATGTAGAGAATGTAAGGGATGGTTCTGGTGGTATGAGTTGGTAGGAGTAACTAGAAGGTAAAAGGACCCCAACACCACCCCCATGGCGACCCCCTGGTCGGGGGGGGGGGGGGGGTGAATGTGAGGCCCCCAGCAGAGAGAGCAGCAGGAGAAGTAGTGTCAGAGGGCGTAATCCAAGTCTCAGTAATGCAGCCCTTCCAACGGGTTGGTATTGGAATGCCGCCGGTCAGGATACCAGAGGTCAGAAAACATACGGGGATACAAAGCCCATTGTGGGCTTGCTGCGCTTGCCACACAGCGGTCTCGGTGACTCGCTACAGATGTTATTCTATGGGTGTCGTGGACACCCACGAGTAGGAATAGCCTTGGCGCCACTGCCGGGATAGTAACTACAACCCCTCCCAACGAATAATATGCACTTGGAGGGGTTTAAATAGCATAATTTGACCACTAAAGTAGTCCATTTTCAGGTGAATATCTCTAAAAAGCTCCTTAATAGGATAAATGATGTGGAGGTGTTGTATTGATGGAGAGGATATTAAAACTTGTAGATGAGAGCTAAAAGTGTTTATTCCAACTTTTTACAAAACACTGAAAAATTATTCTTCAGATGTTTTTCTGTACTCCAGAATGCTGAAAACACTTTGATGAAAAACACTTGCTGGCTATCCTTTTTCAACCATTAATAGAAAGTGACAAAATCATCCATTTGGCAAGCTCCAGTACTTGCCTTATGGCCACTAGGGTGGCCAATGCCGGGATTAGCAGGATCCCGGGATTTTGGCCTAAAATTGTCCGGGATTAAATCCCCAGATTGGATTTTCCAATCCCAGGATTTCGGGATTAGCAGGCAAATTATTATTATTTTTAATGCCAGGCAGCGCTGAGCACCTCTCAGACGCTTATGTGATGGCAGAGCAGATGCCGGTAAATGTGATGTCGCCCCCTGTGGGATCTAGAGTGTGATCCCTTACCTCAGGGCCGATTAGAGCTGCCCAATTGTGCGCACAGGGGCTATATCTTTTTTCTTTTCTATAAACCGACAGTGTCAACTCCTTACATAAAAGGCTGGATGACGTAACAGCTATGGGACAGCCGGCTTCTCAGCCCGCGCCTGCCCAGGCGTCTCAAAGGCCATCAGGGGCTCAAAAACGCCCGCTCCCTCAGATGGCAGACACAGATGTCGACACGGAGTCTGACTCCAGTGTCGACGAGGTTAAGACATATACACAATCCACTAGGAACATCCGTTACATGATCCCGGCAATAACAAATGTGTTACACATTTCTGACATTAACCCAAGTACCACTAAAAAAGGGTTTTATGTTTGGGGAGAAAAAGCAGGCTGTGTTTTGTTCCCCCATCAAATGAGTGAATGAAGTGTGAAAAAGCGTGGGTTCCCCCGATAAGAAACTGGTAATTTCTAAAAAGTTACTGATGTCGTACCCTTTCCCGCCAGAGGATAAGTTACGCTGGGAGATATCCCCTAGGGTGGATAAGGCGCTCACACGTTTGTCAAAAAAGGTGGCACTGCCGTCTTAGGATACGGCCACTTTGAAGGTACCTGCTGATAAAAAGCAGGAGGCTATCCTGAAGTCTGTATTTACACACTCGGGTACTAGACTGAGACCTGCAGATAGTGCTGCTGCAGCGTGGTCTGTAACCCTGTCAAACAGGGATACTATTTTGCGAACATAAGACGTCGTCTTATATATGAGGGATGCACAGAGGGATATTTTGCCGGCTGGCATCCAGAATTAATGCAATGTCCATTCTGTCAGGAGGGTATTAGAGACCCGACACTGGACAGGTGATGCTGACTTTAAAAGGCACATAGAGCCTTATAAGGGTGAGGAATTGTTTGGGGATGGTCTCTGGGACCTCGTATCCACAGCAACAGCTGGGAAGAAAAATTTTTACCTCAGGTTTCCTCACAGCCTAAGAAAGCACTGTATTATCAGGTACAGTCCTTTCGGCTTCAGAAAAGCAAGCAGGTCAAAGGCGCTTACTTTCTGCACAGAGACGAGGGAAGAGGGAAAAAGCTGCACCAGTCAGCCAGTTCCCAGAATCAAATTTCTTCCCCCGCTTCCTCTGAGTCCATTACATGACGCTGGGGCTCCACAGGCGTAGCCAGGTACGGTGGGGGGCCGCCTCAAAAATTTCAGCGATCAGTGGGCTCGCTCACAGGTGGATCCCTGGATCCTTCAAGTAGTATCTCAGGGGTACAAGCTGGAATTCGAGGCGTCTCCCCCCCGCCGTTTCCTCAAATCTGCCTTGCCGACAACTCCCTCAGGCAGGGAGGCTGTGCTAGATGCAATTCACAAGCTGTATTCCCAGCAGGTGATAGTCAAGGTGCCCCTACTTCAACAAGGACGGGGTTACTATTCCACACTGTTTGTGGTACCGAAACCGGACGGTTCGGTGAGACTCATTTTAAATTTGAAATCCTTGAACACATACATAGAAAAATTCAAGTTCAAGGAGGGTCATAGTGGGAGGAGCCAGTGCACACCAGATAGTACCTAATCTTTCTTTTAGAGTGCCCAGTCTCCTGCGGAGCCCGTCTATTCCCCATGGTCCTTACGGAGTGCCCAGCATCCACTACGGACTACGAGAAATAGATTTACCGGTGAGTAAAATCTTATTTTAAAGTTTGTTATTTTCAGGCAGGACTGGATGGCACCAGCCTGCCTGCTTCGTGGGAATTAGGGGGAGGAACAGCCCAACACCATTAGGGGTTAATGGTTCCATTCCCTGCTGACAGGACGCTAGCTCCTGAGGGAACTAAACGCAAACCCCACCATGGCGAGCTTACATTACTGCAGCACACCGCCACCCCTAACAGAGCCAGAAGAATAAAGAGTGGTGAGTATTAAGCCGGCGTCCCGGGTTAGCGGGTCGCCAGCCATTATGGCGGCATGAGGGTATGGAGACGCACGCCTTCTACACGGGGCGGACTGAGTCTCCTGACTAAGTACACTGTAGTGTACACACCAGACTGGCACTACAGCCATAAAAGGGGAATGTCTCCATTTTATGCACACAGACTTATAAAGCCAGTATAAAGAAGAGCGGGAAGACCGCACGCCATTGAAGGGGCGCGGCTTTACTATGAGCGGATCCAGCAGCTCACAAGCGGCATTTTCCCTACCGCAGCTGACTGGCAGGAACGCGCAGCTCCTCCGGAGTGACTCCAGATTACCTCACCGGTACCAGGTGGTTATAGCAGGGGGAAGCGGTTTACTAGTGTACTAAGTCCCTAATCTAGGTACTTAGTCTGTGACCCGGCTAAGCTTGGCATTAGCGATAAGGGCGCTGTGTGCTGGTTCTATACTCTCTCTGTGTCTCTCTGGAAGGGCTCTTTGTGGGTTAATTGTGCTTTTAACCTTTTCCTGTGTGTGTGCTGTCACTACTGCAGTATGTCAGGCAAAGAGTGTTTCATGTAAGTGACAGTGTTCATTTTCTACAGGGGGTTCACTAGTGTGTACTCAGTGTAGTATCCCTTCCCAGGCTAGTGGGGCAGAACCAGCATGGCTGGACTCCATTAGGGGAATGATTTCCACCATTTCTACAAAATTATCTCGTAATGAGAAAGAGACACAATACTTAAGGCAGTCTGTGCCTGAGTTTATGAAAAAGTACCCAGACCAGCGTCTCAGTCCTCTACCATTTGTCTGCAAAAACGTACTTTGGCCCATATCCTGCATTCTGACTCTGATAATGAAGGGTCAGAAATGGAGGAAGGTGAGGTGGACATAGAGGTAGGGGAGGGTACTCTGTCACAGGGTGTAGAGGCTCTCATAGAAGCTATCGGAGAAATTCTAAATATCCCTGATAAGGTCAAAGAGGAGAGTGAGAAATCTTACTTTCTCCGGCAGGGTCCACAGGTTATCCACAGGATAACAATGGGATATGATGAAGCGACAGCGGATTTGCACCAGTCGGTCAAAGCTTTTCCGGCCTCCCAGCATGCAACGGGCCCGTCCATATATCCCCGTCTCCTTGCTCAGGCAAATCAGTTTTTTGTTTGGTGCGGCAGGAGCCGAACCATGGTCAAAGGGCTGCTGGTTTTTAGCAGCCCTAAGGTTTCTTATTTTATTTTTATAGTCTATTTTTTGAGTGATCTTTCTAAACAGCGTCTTATACGTACATTAGAAAGAGTCGCTCAACTCTCCGCCGGGTCGCGACAACGCTTACCCACGAGTACAGTGCTGTTTTGGCGGGCGTCTGTGTCGGATATACTAGCAGGTCCAGCAGACGTTACCAGGCTCTGGCCGGAGCACGGGGAGAAGGTAAGGCACCTGTTCCGCTTAGAAGGGGAATACGGACACAGCCGCACTGTTTTGGAAGGAGACCACCAAACAGTCGCTGACGCGGCTGCCACCTCGGGTGCACCAGCGCTAGGCCTTAGGGATCAGAGGCTCCAGGAATAGTATAAGGCTGCGATCCCTAGGGTTGATGTCAGCAGTGGGGAGCTCTCCTGGTCGCTCCTCCCCCAGGCTCATGACCAGTTTACCCCGAGTCTCCCGCCATGAACTGTTTCCCGCTTCCGTCTCAGACGCTGTACACTTTATTATTAAGAAAAAATCCTTAGCCACTTTTCCTTTGTCAAAGGAACTAAATACCCTGTTTGAAGAACAATGGGTTAATCCAGTTATGAAATTTCAAATTCCTAGGCGGTTGTTATCATCTTTTCCTTTTCCTCCTGAGGATAGGAAAAAATGGGAAAATCCACCTATAGTGGATTCGTCAGTCTCCAGGCTCTCGCGTAAAATTGTATTACCTGTCCCTGGTGCAGCCTCCCTAAAAGATGCGGCTGCTCGCAAGATTGAGACTATACTCAAATCTTTGTATGCTGCTGCTGGGGTGGCCCAGAGACCCACTATAGCATGTGGGTGGATTACAAGATCCATTGCTAAATGGTCAGGTAATTTAATTGAGGGATTAGACACCTTACCTCAAGAGGAAATTGTTTTGCTCCTGCAACATATACAGGACTCTGCGAACTTTATGGTGGAAGCCATAAAAGAAATAGGTTTGCTTAACGCACGCACTACAGCTATGGCAGTGTCTGCACGCAGAGGATTATGGCTACGTCAGTAGACTACTGATGCGGACTCCAGGAAAGGAGTGTAAGGCCTGCCTTTCACAGGACAGGCCTTATTTGGAGATGAACTCGACAACTGGACCTCCCGAGCTACTGTGGGTAAGTCCACATACCTACCTTCTGCAGTTCCGCCAGCTAGGAAGGCCTACTCAGGATCCAATCTACAGTCCTTTCGGACTGCCATGTTTAGCTGCAATGCCAGAGGTTCTTCTACCGCCGCCAGTGGTGCTAGAGGTAAACCACGCAAACCAGAGACTGTTGGTTCAAAGGAACAGGGCTCAGACTCTGCGTCCTCAAAACCTTCCACACGACGGTGGACCGCGATGCCTGGAAGACAGGAGGGTGGGAGTCAGGGTAAAATTCTTCAGTCACATCTGAACAGGATCGTGTCAGGATCCCTGGGTCATAGACCTTATATCCCAGGGCTACAGACTGGAGTTCCAGGAGCTCCCACCTCAGATTCTTCAAATCAGGCTTACCAGTTTCACAAGAGGCAAGAGTAACTTTACACGACGCCATTCAAAAACTATTACAGACCCAGGTCATTGTTCCAGTTCAACCTCATCTACAAAACGGGGGTTACTATTCCAGCTTGTTTGTAGTACCGAAACCGGACGGTTCAGTAAGACCGATTCTGAACATCAAATCATTGAACCCGTACTTACGAGTGTTCAAATTCAAGATGGAGTCGCTCAGAGCGGTAATCTCAGGTCTAGAGGAGGGGGAATTCCTAGCGTCTCTGGATGTCAAGGATGCGTACCTTCACATTCCGATCTGGCCACCTCATCAGGCTTATGTACGGTTTGCACTGCAGGACTGTCGCTACCAGTTACAGGCCCTGCCGTTTGGTCTCTCCACAGCACCGAGGGTGTTCACCAAAGTGATGGCAGAAATGATAATGTTGCTCCACAGACAGGGAGTGAACATAGTTCTGTACCTTGACGATCTTCTGATAAAGGCACCGTCCAGGGAACAGCTGTTGGAGAACATTGCCCTCTCAACCAGACTACTCCTGGATCATGGGTGGATTCCGAATTTAACAAAATCTCACCTAGAACCACCGCAGGGTCTTCATTTCCTGGAATGATACTGGACGCAGAGTCTCAGAAAGTGTTCCTTCCCTTGGAAAAGGCAATGGTAATCCAGTCAATGGTTCGGGCCGTCTTGAAGCCGACCTGAATCTCAGTGCATCTCTGCATACGCCTTCTGGGGAAAATGGTGGCTTCTTACAAAGCAAATCAGTACGGAAGGTTTTATGCGAGGCCCTTCCAGCTGAATCTGTTGGACAAATGGTCCGGATCGCATCTTCACATGCACCAGAGGCTTCGTCTGTCACCAAAAGCTAGGGTCTCCCTCCTGTGGAGGCTACAGACTTCCCACCTAGTCGAGGGTCGGAGGTTCGGGATTCAGAATTGGATTCTGCTAACCACAGATGCAAGCCTCAGAGGTTGGGGAGCAGTCACCCAGGGGGTACAGTTTCAGGGAAGATGGTCAAGTCAGGAAGTCATCCTTCCAACAACCATCCTGGAACTCAGGGCTATCTACAACGCTCTTCTGCGGGCCTCATCTCTTCTTCAGAATCAGGCCATTCAGGTCCAGTCAGGCAATGTGATGGTGGTAACGTACATAGACTGACAGGGCAGAAGGAAAAGGAGAGCCACAATGTCAGAGGTATCAAGAATTCTCCTCTGGGCGGTGATCTTCATTCCGGGAGTAGACAACTGGGAAGCAGACTTCCCCAGCAGACACGGCCTCCACCCAGAGGTGTTCCGGTGATTAACACGTCAGTGGGGATATCCACAAATCGACATGACGGCCTCTCGAATCAAAAAGAATCTCAAGCGGTATTGTTCCAGGTCGAGGGACCCACAGGCAGTAGCGGTAGACGCCCTGACAACTCCGTGGGTTTATCAGCTGGTGTACTTGTTTCCTCCCATTCCTCTGATCCCAAGAATTCTAAAAAGAATAAAAAGGGAAAAGGTTCAAGCAATCCTCACTGCTCCGGACTGGCCACGAAGGGCCTGGTATGCGGATTCTCTCGAGATGCTGATCGAAGATCCGTTGCCTCTGCTTCTTCGAGAGGATCTTCTGCAGCAGGTCCCGTTCGTCTATCAAGACTTACCATGGCTACGTTTAACGGCATGGAAGTTGAACGGTTGATACTAGCCAGGAGAGGGATTCTTGACAAGGTCATCCCGACTTTGATCCAAGCCAGAAAGGGGGTAACGTCTAAACATTACCATCGTAACTGGAAGAAATACGTCTCTTGGTGTGAGAGCAGACAATATTCTACGGTTGAATTTAATCTGGGGTGTTTCCTGCTTTTTCTGCAGTCGGGAGTGGATGTGGCCTAGGTTCCATTAAAGTTCAAATTTCGGCCTTGTCTATTTTCTTTCAGAAACAATTGGCTTCTTTCCCTGAGGTCCAGACGTTCTTGAACGGTGTTCTGCACTTTCAACCTCCCTTTGTGCCTCCTACGGCACCTTGGGATCTCAATTTGGTACTGCAGTTCCTTCAATCGGACTGGTTTGAACTGTTGCAGGAGGTAGATGTAAAGTACCTTACGTGGAAGACCGTCACACTGTTGGCCTTGGCTTCAGCAAGACGTGTGTCTGAGTTGGGAGCGTTGTCTTACCAGAGCCTCTACTTAATTTTCCTTGAGGACAGAGCTGAACTCGGGACTCGTTAGCAATTTCTTCCTGAGGTGGTGTCCACGTTTCACATCAATCAACCTATTGTGGTTCCGGTTGTTACGGACGCTTCGTTACAAGTTTCGTTAGCATGGCTTTCTGCTTGTTCTGGTTGTGCTGGTTCGAATTCTCATCATTATCCTTTTCTATATCCTTCCCTCAAAGTATGTCCAGCGGAGACAGTGGCTCAGACCTCGCAGGGTGGACATTGCTCCCCCCCCCCCCCCCCCCAAGTCCCTCGCTGCAGGGAAGCTGTTGCCAGCAGCCTCCCTGTAAAACAATAAACTCTAAAAAAGAACTTTTACTAAGGAAACTCTGGAGAGCTCCCCTAGCTGTGGCCGGCTCCTCCGGGCACATTTTCTAAACGGAGTCTGGTAAGAGGGGCATAGAGGGAGGAGCCAGACACATAATCAAACTTCTATAGTACCCATGGCTCCAAGTGGACCCGTCTATACCCCATGGTACTAATTGGATTCCCAGTATCCCCTATGGACTACGAGAAAAGGATTTACCGGTAGGTAATTAAAATCCTATTATACTTATAGTCCAAAGCATTCAGTGTATATAATTTCATAAACTCTGGGCAAAAGCCTCTTTTCTTCGGGGCAAATACTAAGTAACATGTGCCTGGGCCAGCCAATATCGGAAATCTTGCTGTACAGGCATGAGAACCCCCAAATTCCAATGCATCAATTCTCTATCCTTATTATTACAATATAAATTATTTTAGTGTCTCTATTGTAACCCAAAAGCTTAACTAACCATATTCCTTATTCCTCACGTGCTCTAAGTGGTCAATCCATTTAGGTGGGAGTTGGGTCTTACGAGCCATTTTCATGGCGAACTCGCACTGTGAATTACATTGTGTAATTCTGCTCCAAACTTGCATTGATTTTCCAGGGGAAATTTGTGCTTGTTTTCAGGCACCCTCCTGAGCAGGGGAAAAACGTAGGCAAAATCTTTATTTTAAGGTGAAAATGTCTTAACACTGTGCAGTTCCTCTGATTATTATTATTATTATCCTTTATTTATATGGCGCCACAAGGGTTCCGCAACGCCCAATTACAGAGTACATAAATAATCAAACAGGAAAACAGCAACTTACAGTTGATGACCATATAGGACAAGTACTGGGTAAATAAACATGGTTACATCAGCAGATGACACTGTAATAAGTATCAGGTGGCAGAAGACTGCTGGATTTGGTGCAGTTGAAGATCAATAAAGTAAGAAAAAGGATAAGCACATGAGGGAAGAGGGCCCTGCTCGTGAGAGCTTACATTCTAAAGGGGAGGGGTAGACAGACAGAGATGACACAGATGCGGTACATAGAGAGCGTGGAACAGAGGGTTAGGATGAGATTTGGCTGGGTTTGGTAAAGAAGTGGGTCTTGAGAGCCCGTTTGAAGTTTTGTAGAGAGGTGGAGAGTCTGAGGGGGAGATGTAGGGAATTCCAGAGAAGTGGTGCAGCATGTGAAAAATCTTGGAGGTAGGAGTGGGAGGAAGTAATCCATAGGCAGGAGAGTCGGCGTGCATTAGCAGAGCGAAGAGGACGGGTGGGAGTGTAAAGGGAGATAAGGTCAGAGATGTAGATGGGAGAGGAGTGGGTGAGGGCTTTGTAAGCGAGTGTGAGAAGCTTGAAATGGATTCTGAAATGGAAGGGGAGCCAGTGAAGGTCTAGTAAGAGAGGAGAGGTGGACGTAGTGCGTTTGGTGAGGAAAATGAGCCGGGCAGCAGCATTGAGGATAGATTGGAGTGGAGAGAGGTATTTGTCAGGTATGCCAGTCAGGAGGAGATTACAGTAGTCCAGTCTGGAGATGACCAGTGAGTGGATAAGAGTCTTAGTAGCATCCTGGGTCAGAAAGGGTCTGATCCTGGAAATATTTTTTAGATGAAAACGGCAGGTTTGTGAGAGGTGCTGAATGTGTGGTTTGAAGTAGAGGGAGAAGTCGAGGATTACTCCAAGACAGCGCACTTGGGGACTAGAGGAGATAGTAGTGCCATCAATAGATAATGAGATTGTAGGAGGTGAGGTTATGCGGGAGGGAGGGAAGATGATCAGCTCGGTCTTAGACATGTTAAGTTTAAGAAAGCGCTGGGACATTTAGGAAGAGGTAGCAGAGAGACAGTTGGAGATACGAGTGAGGAGAGCAGGGGAGAGGTCTGGAGAGGAAAGATAGATTTGGGTGTCATCAGCATAGAGATGATATTGGAAACCAAAAGAACTAATGAGCTTACCTAGTGAGGACATATAGAGAGAGAAGAGAAGAGGACCAAGGACAGAACCTTGGGGTACCCCTACAGTTAGTGGAAGTGAGGGGGAGGTGGAGTCATGAGAGGAGACAGAGAATGAACGGTCAGAAAGGTAGGAAGACAGCCAAGAGAGGGCAGTGTCATACAGACCAATGGAGTGAAGGATTTGCAGTAGGAGAGGATGGTCCACAGTGTCAAAAGCAGCAGAGAGATCAAGTAGAATAAGTAGAGAGAAGTGTCCCTTAGATTTAGCAGCATGCAGGTCATTGCATACTTTTGTAAGGGCAGTTTCAGTGGAGTGGAGAGGACGTAAGCACAGACCAATGGAGTGAAGGATTTGCAGTAGGAGAGGATGGTCCACAGTGTCAAAAGCAGCAGAGAGATCAAGTAGAATAAGTAGAGAGTAGTGTCCCTTAGATTTAGCAGCATGCAGGTCATTGCATACTTTTGTAAGGGCAGTTTCAGTGGAGTGGAGAGGACGTAAGCCAGACTGGAATGGGTCGAGCAGTGAGTGTGAAGAAAGAAAGGAAGTAAGGCGGTTGTAGACAATACGCTCAAGGAGTTTGGAGGCAAAAGGGAGGAGAGAGATGGGTCGGTAGTTGGAGAGAGTGTTTGGATCAAGGGTAGGTTTTTTAAGAATAGGAGAGATGAGTGCATGCTTGAAGGCAGAGGGGACAGTGCCTGATGAGAGGGAGAGATTGAGAAGTTGGGAAAGATGGGAAGAAGGAGAGAGGTAGTGGAGGAGGCGGGAGGGAATAGGGTCAAGTGGGGAGGTGGTGAGGGGACAGGAACGAATGAGAGCCATGACTTCCTCTCCAGATGCATGGGAGAAAGATGTCAGAGTTGGTGCGAGGGATGGGGAGGGTTGGTAAGGGATGGGAGAAGGCTGGTTACTGATGGTCTGGTGTTGTGTGATGTGATGTCCTGACGTATGGAGTCAATTTTGGATGTGAAGTAAGTGGCAAAGTCAAGAGCAGAGAGTGAGGAAGGGAGACGAGGTGGAGATGGGCAGAGGAGTGATTTGAGAGTGGCAAAGAGGCGCTGGGGGTTGGAAGACTGGGAGGAGATGAGGTTCTTGAAGTATGACTGTTTAGCAAGAGAAAGGGCAGCACTGAAGGATGAGAGCATAAGTTTGAAATGGAGGAAGTCTGCCTTAGAGCGTGATTTCCTCCAATGTCGCTCAGCAGTACGTGAGCATTTTTGCAGATATCTGGTGCATTTGGTGTGCCAGGGTTGAGGTGTTAATTTGCGAGGGTGAATAGTGGTTGGTGGAGCAACAGAGTCAAGAGCAAAAGTAAGGGATGCATTGTATGTGGAAGTGACTTGTTCAGGGCATGAGAGAGAGAGAATGGAGCGTTAAGTGAGTCAAACAGGGAGGAAAGGAATGTGGTGTCAATAGCTTCAATGTTACGTTTAGTGATGGTAGCCTTAGGAGGTAGAGATGGGGAAGCAGAGAGAGATAGGTTAAAGGAGAGCAGGTGGTGGTCAGAGAGGGGAAATGGGGAGTTGGAAAAATCAGAAATATCACAGCGGTGAGTGAAGACCAGATCCAGTGAGCTCCCATTCACATGGGAGGGTGAGGAGGTCCACTGGGAGAGACCAAGTGAAGAGGTGAGGTTAAGGAGTGTAGAGGCAGGGATTGTGTGGGGATGTCAATAGGGATGTTGAAATCGCCTAGGATAATGGTGAGAATGTCAGAAGAGAGGAAGTCAGGAAGCAAAGTTGTCGATGAATTTGGAAGCAGTGCCAGGGGGGGGCGGTAAATGACAGCTTCTCTAAGATGGACTGGTTGGAAGAGGCGTATGGCGTGGACCTCATATGTAGAGAATGTAAGGGATGGTTCTGGTGGTATGAGTTGGTAGGAGTAACTAGAAGGTAAAAGGACCCCAACACCACCCCCATGGCGACCCCCAGGTCGGGGGGGGGGGGGGGGTGAATGTGAGGCCCCCAGCAGAGAGAGCAGCAGGAGAAGTAGTGTCAGAGGGCGTAATCCAAGTCTCAGTAATGCAGCCCTTCCAACGGGTTGGTATTGGAATGCCGGCGGTCAGGATACCAGAGGTCAGAAAACATACGGGGATACAAAGCCCATTGTGGGCTTGCTGCGCTTGCCACACAGCGGTCTCGGTGACTCGCTACAGATGTTATTCTATGGGTGTCGTGGACACCCACGAGTAGGAATAGCCTTGGCGCCACTGCCGGGATAGTAACTACAACCCCTCCCAACGAATAATATGCACTTGGAGGGGTTTAAATAGCATAATTTGACCACTAAAGTAGTCCATTTTCAGGTGAATATCTCTAAAAAGCTCCTTAATAGGATAAATGATGTGGAGGTGTTGTATTGATGGAGAGGATATTAAAACTTGTAGATGAGAGCTAAAAGTGTTTATTCCAACTTTTTACAAAACACTGAAAAATTATTCTTCAGATGTTTTTCTGTACTCCAGAATGCTGAAAACACTTTGATGAAAAACACTTGCTGGCTATCCTTTTTCAACCATTAATAGAAAGTGACAAAATCATCCATTTGGCAAGCTCCAGTACTTGCCTTATGGCCACTAGGGTGGCCAATGCCGGGATTAGCAGGATCCCGGGATTTTGGCCTAAAATTGTCCGGGATTAAATCCCCAGATTGGATTTTCCAATCCCAGGATTTCGGGATTAGCAGGCAAATTATTATTATTTTTAATGCCAGGCAGCGCTGAGCACCTCTCAGACGCTTATGTGATGGCAGAGCAGATGCCGGTAAATGTGATGTCGCCCCCTGTGGGATCTAGAGTGTGATCCCTTACCTCAGGGCCGATTAGAGCTGCCCAATTGTGCGCACAGGGGCTATATCTTTTTTCTTTTCTATAAACCGACAGTGTCAACTCCTTACATAAAAGGCTGGATGACGTAACAGCTATGGGACAGCCGGCTTCTCAGCCCGCGCCTGCCCAGGCGTCTCAAAGGCCATCAGGGGCTCAAAAACGCCCGCTCCCTCAGATGGCAGACACAGATGTCGACACGGAGTCTGACTCCAGTGTCGACGAGGTTAAGACATATACACAATCCACTAGGAACATCCGTTACATGATCCCGGCAATAACAAATGTGTTACACATTTCTGACATTAACCCAAGTACCACTAAAAAAGGGTTTTATGTTTGGGGAGAAAAAGCAGGCTGTGTTTTGTTCCCCCATCAAATGAGTGAATGAAGTGTGAAAAAGCGTGGGTTCCCCCGATAAGAAACTGGTAATTTCTAAAAAGTTACTGATGTCGTACCCTTTCCCGCCAGAGGATAAGTTACGCTGGGAGATATCCCCTAGGGTGGATAAGGCGCTCACACGTTTGTCAAAAAAGGTGGCACTGCCGTCTTAGGATACGGCCACTTTGAAGGTACCTGCTGATAAAAAGCAGGAGGCTATCCTGAAGTCTGTATTTACACACTCGGGTACTAGACTGAGACCTGCAGATAGTGCTGCTGCAGCGTGGTCTGTAACCCTGTCAAACAGGGATACTATTTTGCGAACATAAGACGTCGTCTTATATATGAGGGATGCACAGAGGGATATTTTGCCGGCTGGCATCCAGAATTAATGCAATGTCCATTCTGTCAGGAGGGTATTAGAGACCCGACACTGGACAGGTGATGCTGACTTTAAAAGGCACATAGAGCCTTATAAGGGTGAGGAATTGTTTGGGGATGGTCTCTGGGACCTCGTATCCACAGCAACAGCTGGGAAGAAAATTTTTTACCTCAGGTTTCCTCACAGCCTAAGAAAGCACTGTATTATCAGGTACAGTCCTTTCGGCTTCAGAAAAGCAAGCAGGTCAAAGGCGCTTACTTTCTGCACAGAGACGAGGGAAGAGGGAAAAAGCTGCACCAGTCAGCCAGTTCCCAGAATCAAATTTCTTCCCCCGAGTCCATTACATGACGCTGGGGCTCCACAGGCGTAGCCAGGTACGGTGGGGGGCCGCCTCAAAAATTTCAGCGATCAGTGGGCTCGCTCACAGGTGGATCCCTGGATCCTTCAAGTAGTATCTCAGGGGTACAAGCTGGAATTCGAGGCGTCTCCCCCCCGCCGTTTCCTCAAATCTGCCTTGCCGACAACTCCCTCAGGCAGGGAGGCTGTGCTAGATGCAATTCACAAGCTGTATTCCCAGCAGGTGATAGTCAAGGTGCCCCTACTTCAACAAGGACGGGGTTACTATTCCACACTGTTTGTGGTACCGAAACCGGACGGTTCGGTGAGACTCATTTTAAATTTGAAATCCTTGAACACATACATAGAAAAATTCAAGTTCAAGGAGGGTCATAGTGGGAGGAGCCAGTGCACACCAGATAGTACCTAATCTTTCTTTTAGAGTGCCCAGTCTCCTGCGGAGCCCGTCTATTCCCCATGGTCCTTACGGAGTGCCCAGCATCCACTACGGACTACGAGAAATAGATTTACCGGTGAGTAAAATCTTATTTTAAAGTTTGTTATTTTCAGGCAGGACTGGATGGCACCAGCCTGCCTGCTTCGTGGGAATTAGGGGGAGGAACAGCCCAACACCATTAGGGGTTAATGGTTCCATTCCCTGCTGACAGGACGCTAGCTCCTGAGGGAACTAAACGCAAACCCCACCATGGCGAGCTTACATTACTGCAGCACACCGCCACCCCTAACAGAGCCAGAAGAATAAAGAGTGGTGAGTATTAAGCCGGCGTCCCGGGTTAGCGGGTCGCCAGCCATTATGGCGGCATGAGGGTATGGAGACGCACGCCTTCTACACGGGGCGGACTGAGTCTCCTGACTAAGTACACTGTAGTGTACACACCAGACTGGCACTACAGCCATAAAAGGGGAATGTCTCCATTTTATGCACACAGACTTATAAAGCCAGTATAAAGAAGAGCGGGAAGACCGCACGCCATTGAAGGGGCGCGGCTTTACTATGAGCGGATCCAGCAGCTCACAAGCGGCATTTTCCCTACCGCAGCTGACTGGCAGGAACGCGCAGCTCCTCCGGAGTGACTCCAGATTACCTCACCGGTACCAGGTGGTTATAGCAGGGGGAAGCGGTTTACTAGTGTACTAAGTCCCTAATCTAGGTACTTAGTCTGTGACCCGGCTAAGCTTGGCATTAGCGATAAGGGCGCTGTGTGCTGGTTCTATACTCTCTCTGTGTCTCTCTGGAAGGGCTCTTTGTGGGTTAATTGTGCTTTTAACCTTTTCCTGTGTGTGTGCTGTCACTACTGCAGTATGTCAGGCAAAGAGTGTGTTTCATGTAAGTGACAGTGTTCATTTTCTACAGGGGGTTCACTAGTGTGTACTCAGTGTAGTATCCCTTCCCAGGCTAGTGGGGCAGAACCAGCATGGCTGGACTCCATTAGGGGAATGATTTCCACCATTTCTACAAAATTATCTCGTAATGAGAAAGAGACACAATACTTAAGGCAGTCTGTGCCTGAGTTTATGAAAAAGTACCCAGACCAGCGTCTCAGTCCTCTACCATTTGTCTGCAAAAACGTACTTTGGCCCATATCCTGCATTCTGACTCTGATAATGAAGGGTCAGAAATGGAGGAAGGTGAGGTGGACATAGAGGTAGGGGAGGGTACTCTGTCACAGGGTGTAGAGGCTCTCATAGAAGCTATCGGAGAAATTCTAAATATCCCTGATAAGGTCAAAGAGGAGAGTGAGAAATCTTACTTTCTCCGGCAGGGTCCACAGGTTATCCACAGGATAACAATGGGATATGATGAAGCGACAGCGGATTTGCACCAGTCGGTCAAAGCTTTTCCGGCCTCCCAGCATGCAACGGGCCCGTCCATATATCCCCGTCTCCTTGCTCAGGCAAATCAGTTTTTTGTTTGGTGCGGCAGGAGCCGAACCATGGTCAAAGGGCTGCTGGTTTTTAGCAGCCCTAAGGTTTCTTATTTTATTTTTATAGTCTATTTTTTGAGTGATCTTTCTAAACAGCGTCTTATACGTACATTAGAAAGAGTCGCTCAACTCTCCGCCGGGTCGCGACAACGCTTACCCACGAGTACAGTGCTGTTTTGGCGGGCGTCTGTGTCGGATATACTAGCAGGTCCAGCAGACGTTACCAGGCTCTGGCCGGAGCACGGGGAGAAGGTAAGGCACCTGTTCCGCTTAGAAGGGGAATACGGACACAGCCGCACTGTTTTGGAAGGAGACCACCAAACAGTCGCTGACGCGGCTGCCACCTCGGGTGCACCAGCGCTAGGCCTTAGGGATCAGAGGCTCCAGGAATAGTATAAGGCTGCGATCCCTAGGGTTGATGTCAGCAGTGGGGAGCTCTCCTGGTCGCTCCTCCCCCAGGCTCATGACCAGTTTACCCCGAGTCTCCCGCCATGAACTGTTTCCCGCTTCCGTCTCAGACGCTGTACACTTTATTATTAAGAAAAAATCCTTAGCCACTTTTCCTTTGTCAAAGGAACTAAATACCCTGTTTGAAGAACAATGGGTTAATCCAGTTATGAAATTTCAAATTCCTAGGCGGTTGTTATCATCTTTTCCTTTTCCTCCTGAGGATAGGAAAAAATGGGAAAATCCACCTATAGTGGATTCGTCAGTCTCCAGGCTCTCGCGTAAAATTGTATTACCTGTCCCTGGTGCAGCCTCCCTAAAAGATGCGGCTGCTCGCAAGATTGAGACTATACTCAAATCTTTGTATGCTGCTGCTGGGGTGGCCCAGAGACCCACTATAGCATGTGGGTGGATTACAAGATCCATTGCTAAATGGTCAGGTAATTTAATTGAGGGATTAGACACCTTACCTCAAGAGGAAATTGTTTTGCTCCTGCAACATATACAGGACTCTGCGAACTTTATGGTGGAAGCCATAAAAGAAATAGGTTTGCTTAACGCACGCACTACAGCTATGGCAGTGTCTGCACGCAGAGGATTATGGCTACGTCAGTAGACTACTGATGCGGACTCCAGGAAAGGAGTGTAAGGCCTGCCTTTCACAGGACAGGCCTTATTTGGAGATGAACTCGACAACTGGACCTCCCGAGCTACTGTGGGTAAGTCCACATACCTACCTTCTGCAGTTCCGCCAGCTAGGAAGGCCTACTCAGGATCCAATCTACAGTCCTTTCGGACTGCCATGTTTAGCTGCAATGCCAGAGGTTCTTCTACCGCCGCCAGTGGTGCTAGAGGTAAACCACGCAAACCAGAGACTGTTGGTTCAAAGGAACAGGGCTCAGACTCTGCGTCCTCAAAACCTTCCACACGACGGTGGACCGCGATGCCTGGAAGACAGGAGGGTGGGAGTCAGGGTAAAATTCTTCAGTCACATCTGAACAGGATCGTGTCAGGATCCCTGGGTCATAGACCTTATATCCCAGGGCTACAGACTGGAGTTCCAGGAGCTCCCACCTCAGATTCTTCAAATCAGGCTTACCAGTTTCACAAGAGGCAAGAGTAACTTTACACGACGCCATTCAAAAACTATTACAGACCCAGGTCATTGTTCCAGTTCAACCTCATCTACAAAACGGGGGTTACTATTCCAGCTTGTTTGTAGTACCGAAACCGGACGGTTCAGTAAGACCGATTCTGAACATCAAATCATTGAACCCGTACTTACGAGTGTTCAAATTCAAGATGGAGTCGCTCAGAGCGGTAATCTCAGGTCTGGAGGAGGGGGAATTCCTAGCGTCTCTGGATGTCAAGGATGCGTACCTTCACATTCCGATCTGGCCACCTCATCAGGCTTATGTACGGTTTGCACTGCAGGACTGTCACTACCAGTTACAGGCCCTGCCGTTTGGTCTCTCCACAGCACCGAGGGTGTTCACCAAAGTGATGGCAGAAATGATAATGTTGCTCCACAGACAGGGAGTGAACATAGTTCTGTACCTTGACGATCTTCTGATAAAGGCACCGTCCAGGGAACAGCTGTTGGAGAACATTGCCCTCTCAACCAGACTACTCCTGGATCATGGGTGGATTCCGAATTTAACAAAATCTCACCTAGAACCACCGCAGGGTCTTCATTTCCTGGAATGATACTGGACGCAGAGTCTCAGAAAGTGTTCCTTCCCTTGGAAAAGGCAATGGTAATCCAGTCAATGGTTCGGGCCGTCTTGAAGCCGACCTGAATCTCAGTGCATCTCTGCATACGCCTTCTGGGGAAAATGGTGGCTTCTTACAAAGCAAATCAGTACGGAAGGTTTTATGCGAGGCCCTTCCAGCTGAATCTGTTGGACAAATGGTCCGGATCGCATCTTCACATGCACCAGAGGCTTCGTCTGTCACCAAAAGCTAGGGTCTCCCTCCTGTGGAGGCTACAGACTTCCCACCTAGTCGAGGGTCGGAGGTTCGGGATTCAGAATTGGATTCTGCTAACCACAGATGCAAGCCTCAGAGGTTGGGGAGCAGTCACCCAGGGGGTACAGTTTCAGGGAAGATGGTCAAGTCAGGAAGTCATCCTTCCAACAACCATCCTGGAACTCAGGGCTATCTACAACGCTCTTCTGCGGGCCTCATCTCTTCTTCAGAATCAGGCCATTCAGGTCCAGTCAGGCAATGTGATGGTGGTAACGTACATAGACTGACAGGGCAGAAGGAAAAGGAGAGCCGCAATGTCAGAGGTATCAAGAATTCTCCTCTGGGCGGTGATCTTCATTCCGGGAGTAGACAACTGGGAAGCAGACTTCCCCAGCAGACACGGCCTCCACCCAGAGGTGTTCCGGTGATTAACACGTCAGTGGGGATATCCACAAATCGACATGACGGCCTCTCGAATCAAAAAGAATCTCAAGCGGTATTGTTCCAGGTCGAGGGACCCACAGGCAGTAGCGGTAGACGCCCTGACAACTCCGTGGGTTTATCAGCTGGTGTACTTGTTTCCTCCCATTCCTCTGATCCCAAGAATTCTAAAAAGAATAAAAAGGGAAAAGGTTCAAGCAATCCTCACTGCTCCGGACTGACCACGAAGGGCCTGGTATGCGGATTCTCTCGAGATGCTGATCGAAGATCCGTTGCCTCTGCTTCTTCGAGAGGATCTTCTGCAGCAGGTCCCGTTCGTCTATCAAGACTTACCATGGCTACGTTTAACGGCATGGAAGTTGAACGGTTGATACTAGCCAGGAGAGGGATTCTTGACAAGGTCATCCCGACTTTGATCCAAGCCAGAAAGGGGGTAACGTCTAAACATTACCATCGTAACTGGAAGAAATACGTCTCTTGGTGTGAGAGCAGACAATATTCTACGGATGAATTTATCCTGGGGTGTTTCCTGCTTTTTCTGCAGTCGGGAGTGGATGTGGCCTAGGTTCCATTAAAGTTCAAATTTCGGCCTTGTCTATTTTCTTTCAGAAACAATTGGCTTCTTTCCCTGAGGTCCAGACGTTCTTGAACGGTGTTCTGCACTTTCAACCTCCCTTTGTGCCTCCTACGGCACCTTGGGATCTCAATTTGGTACTGCAGTTCCTTCAATCGGACTGGTTTGAACTGTTGCAGGAGGTAGATGTAAAGTACCTTACGTGGAAGACCGTCACACTGTTGGCCTTGGCTTCAGCAAGACGTGTGTCTGAGTTGGGAGCGTTGTCTTACCAGAGCCTCTACTTAATTTTCCTTGAGGACAGAGCTGAACTCGGGACTCGTTAGCAATTTCTTCCTGAGGTGGTGTCCACGTTTCACATCAATCAACCTATTGTGGTTCCGGTTGTTACGGACGCTTCGTTACAAGTTTCGTTAGCATGGCTTTCTGCTTGTTCTGGTTGTGCTGGTTCGAATTCTCATCATTATCCTTTTCTATATCCTTCCCTCAAAGTATGTCCAGCGGAGACAGTGGCTCAGACCTCGCAGGGTGGACATTGCTCCCCCCCCCCCCCCCCCAAGTCCCTCGCTGCAGGGAAGCTGTTGCCAGCAGCCTCCCTGTAAAACAATAAACTCTAAAAAAGAACTTTTACTAAGGAAACTCTGGAGAGCTCCCCTAGCTGTGGCCGGCTCCTCCGGGCACATTTTCTAAACGGAGTCTGGTAAGAGGGGCATAGAGGGAGGAGCCAGACACATAATCAAACTTCTATAGTACCCATGGCTCCAAGTGGACCCGTCTATACCCCATGGTACTAATTGGATTCCCAGTATCCCCTATGGACTACGAGAAAAGGATTTACCGGTAGGTAATTAAAATCCTATTATACTTATAGTCCAAAGCATTCAGTATATAATTTCATAAACTCTGGGCAAAAGCCTCTTTTCTTCGGGGCAAACACTAAGTAACATGTGCCTGGGCCAGCCAATATCGGAAATCTTGCTGTACAGGCATGAGAACCCCCAAATTCCAATGCATCAATTCTCTATCCTTATTATTACAATATAAATTATTTTAGTGTCTCTATTGTAACCCAAAAGCTTAACTAACCATATTCCTTATTCCTCACGTGCTCTAAGTGGTCAATCCATTTAGGTGGGAGTTGGGTCTTACGAGCCATTTTCATGGCGAACTCGCACTGTGAATTACATTGTGTAATTCTGCTCCAAACTTGCATTGATTTTCCAGGGGAAATTTGTGCTTGTTTTCAGGCACCCTCCTGAGCAGGGGAAAAACGTAGGCAAAATCTTTATTTTAAGGTGAAAATGTCTTAACACTGTGCAGTTCCTCTGATTATTATTATTATTATCCTTTATTTATATGGCGCCACAAGGGTTCCGCAGCGCCCAATTACAGAGTACATAAATAATCAAACAGGAAAACAGCAACTTACAGTTGATGACCATATAGGACAAGTACTGGGTAAATAAACATGGTTACATCAGCAGATGACACTGTAATAAGTATCAGGTGGCAGAAGACTGCTGGATTTGGTGCAGTTGAAGATCAATAAAGTAAGAAAAAGGATAAGCACATGAGGGAAGAGGGCCCTGCTCGTGAGAGCTTACATTCTAAAGGGGAGGGGTAGACAGACAGAGATGACACAGATGCGGTACATAGAGAGCGTGGAACAGAGGGTTAGGATGAGATTTGGCTGGGTTTGGTAAAGAAGTGGGTCTTGAGAGCCCGTTTGAAGTTTTGTAGAGAGGTGGAGAGTCTGAGGGGGAGATGTAGGGAATTCCAGAGAAGTGGTGCAGCATGTGAAAAATCTTGGAGGTAGGAGTGGGAGGAAGTAATCCATAGGCAGGAGAGTCGGCGTGCATTAGCAGAGCGAAGAGGACGGGTGGGAGTGTAAAGGGAGATAAGGTCAGAGATGTAGATGGGAGAGGAGTGGGTGAGGGCTTTGTAAGCGAGTGTGAGAAGCTTGAAATGGATTCTGAAATGGAAGGGGAGCCAGTGAAGGTCTAGTAAGAGAGGAGAGGTGGACGTAGTGCGTTTGGTGAGGAAAATGAGCCGGGCAGCAGCATTGAGGATAGATTGGAGTGGAGAGAGGTATTTGTCAGGTATGCCAGTCAGGAGGAGATTACAGTAGTCCAGTCTGGAGATGACCAGTGAGTGGATAAGAGTCTTAGTAGCATCCTGGGTCAGAAAGGGTCTGATCCTGGAAATATTTTTTAGATGAAAACGGCAGGTTTGTGAGAGGTGCTGAATGTGTGGTTTGAAGTAGAGGGAGAAGTCGAGGATTACTCCAAGACAGCGCACTTGGGGACTAGAGGAGATAGTAGTGCCATCAATAGATAATGAGATTGTAGGAGGTGAGGTTATGCGGGAGGGAGGGAAGATGATCAGCTCGGTCTTAGACATGTTAAGTTTAAGAAAGCGCTGGGACATTTAGGAAGAGGTAGCAGAGAGACAGTTGGAGATACGAGTGAGGAGAGCAGGGGAGAGGTCTGGAGAGGAAAGATAGATTTGGGTGTCATCAGCATAGAGATGATATTGGAAACCAAAAGAACTAATGAGCTTACCTAGTGAGGACATATAGAGAGAGAAGAGAAGAGGACCAAGGACAAAACCTTGGGGTACCCCTACAGTTAGTGGAAGTGAGGGGGAGGTGGAGTCATGAGAGGAGACAGAGAATGAACGGTCAGAAAGGTAGGAAGACAGCCAAGAGAGGGCAGTGTCATACAGACCAATGGAGTGAAGGATTTGCAGTAGGAGAGGATGGTCCACAGTGTCAAAAGCAGCAGAGAGATCAAGTAGAATAAGTAGAGAGAAGTGTCCCTTAGATTTAGCAGCATGCAGGTCATTGCATACTTTTGTAAGGGCAGTTTCAGTGGAGTGGAGAGGACGTAAGCACAGACCAATGGAGTGAAGGATTTGCAGTAGGAGAGGATGGTCCACAGTGTCAAAAGCAGCAGAGAGATCAAGTAGAATAAGTAGAGAGTAGTGTCCCTTAGATTTAGCAGCATGCAGGTCATTGCATACTTTTGTAAGGGCAGTTTCAGTGGAGTGGAGAGGACGTAAGCCAGACTGGAATGGGTCGAGCAGTGAGTGTGAAGAAAGAAAGGAAGTAAGGCGGTTGTAGACAATACGCTCAAGGAGTTTGGAGGCAAAAGGGAGGAGAGAGATGGGTCGGTAGTTGGAGAGAGTGTTTGGATCAAGGGTAGGTTTTTTAAGAATAGGAGAGATGAGTGCATGCTTGAAGGCAGAGGGGACAGTGCCTGATGAGAGGGAGAGATTGAGAAGTTGGGAAAGATGGGAAGAAGGAGAGAGGTAGTGGAGGAGGCGGGAGGGAATAGGGTCAAGTGGGGAGGTGGTGAGGGGACAGGAACGAATGAGAGCCATGACTTCCTCTCCAGATGCATGGGAGAAAGATGTCAGAGTTGGTGCGAGGGATGGGGAGGGTTGGTAAGGGATGGGAGAAGGCTGGTTACTGATGGTCTGGTGTTGTGTGATGTGATGTCCTGACGTATGGAGTCAATTTTGGATGTGAAGTAAGTGGCAAAGTCAAGAGCAGAGAGTGAGGAAGGGAGACGAGGTGGAGATGGGCAGAGGAGTGATTTGAGAGTGGCAAAGAGGCGCTGGGGGTTGGAAGACTGGGAGGAGATGAGGTTCTTGAAGTATGACTGTTTAGCAAGAGAAAGGGCAGCACTGAAGGATGAGAGCATAAGTTTGAAATGGAGGAAGTCTGCCTTAGAGCGTGATTTCCTCCAATGTCGCTCAGCAGTACGTGAGCATTTTTGCAGATATCTGGTGCATTTGGTGTGCCAGGGTTGAGGTGTTAATTTGCGAGGGTGAATAGTGGTTGGTGGAGCAACAGAGTCAAGAGCAAAAGTAAGGGATGCATTGTATGTGGAAGTGACTTGTTCAGGGCATGAGAGAGAGAGAATGGAGCGTTAAGTGAGTCAAACAGGGAGGAAAGGAATGTGGTGTCAATAGCTTCAATGTTACGTTTAGTGATGGTAGCCTTAGGAGGTAGAGATGGGGAAGCAGAGAGAGATAGGTTAAAGGAGAGCAGGTGGTGGTCAGAGAGGGGAAATGGGGAGTTGGAAAAATCAGAAATATCACAGCGGTGAGTGAAGACCAGATCCAGTGAGCTCCCATTCACATGGGAGGGTGAGGAGGTCCACTGGGAGAGACCAAGTGAAGAGGTGAGGTTAAGGAGTGTAGAGGCAGGGATTGTGTGGGGATGTCAATAGGGATGTTGAAATCGCCTAGGATAATGGTGAGAATGTCAGAAGGGAGGAAGTCAGGAAGCAAAGTTGTCGATGAATTTGGAAGCAGTGCCAGGGGGGGCGGTAAATGACAGCTTCTCTAAGATGGACTGGTTGGAAGAGGCGTATGGCGTGGACCTCATATGTAGAGAATGTAAGGGATGGTTCTGGTGGTATGAGTTGGTAGGAGTAACTAGAAGGTAAAAGGACCCCAACACCACCCCCATGGCGACCCCCAGGTCGGGGGGGGGGGGTGAATGTGAGGCCCCCAGCAGAGAGAGCAGCAGGAGAAGTAGTGTCAGAGGGCGTAATCCAAGTCTCAGTAATGCAGCCCTTCCAACGGGTTGGTATTGGAATGCCGGCGGTCAGGATACCAGAGGTCAGAAAACATACGGGGATACAAAGCCCATTGTGGGCTTGCTGCGCTTGCCACACAGCGGTCTCGGTGACTCGCTACAGATGTTATTCTATGGGTGTCGTGGACACCCACGAGTAGGAATAGCCTTGGCGCCACTGCCGGGATAGTAACTACAACCCCTCCCAACGAATAATATGCACTTGGAGGGGTTTAAATAGCATAATTTGACCACTAAAGTAGTCCATTTTCAGGTGAATATCTCTAAAAAGCTCCTTAATAGGATAAATGATGTGGAGGTGTTGTATTGATGGAGAGGATATTAAAACTTGTAGATGAGAGCTAAAAGTGTTTATTCCAACTTTTTACAAAACACTGAAAAATTATTCTTCAGATGTTTTTCTGTACTCCAGAATGCTGAAAACACTTTGATGAAAAACACTTGCTGGCTATCCTTTTTCAACCATTAATAGAAAGTGACAAAATCATCCATTTGGCAAGCTCCAGTACTTGCCTTATGGCCACTAGGGTGGCCAATGCCGGGATTAGCAGGATCCCGGGATTTTGGCCTAAAATTGTCCGGGATTAAATCCCCAGATTGGATTTTCCAATCCCAGGATTTCGGGATTAGCAGGCAAATTATTATTATTTTTAATGCCAGGCAGCGCTGAGCACCTCTCAGACGCTGTCCGGCTCTTCCTGCCCCCAGCTGTACAGCGGCGCGGCTGTGCGCAGTGTGATGTCAGAGTTCACGCTGCGCAGCCAGCTGCTGGCCGGACCACAAACCCTCCGCCCAGAGAAGAAAGTGAGTCACTGTGGGGGCTGGGCAGGGAGCATTAAATAATTTTTATTTATTTTTTCACCAACCCAATCCCGGATATCCTGAGAATCCCAGGATTGATAATTTCTCAATCCCAAATACCAGGATTGAAAAAACGGCCCAGGATTGTCCTCCCCGATGGCCACTAACAGCCTTCTATACGGTTTTGCTATCTTTTTTGGGGTCCAGGATAGTTTCCCCACTTTTTTCATTCACTCACTAGGTCACATTTTGTAGAAAATTCGCACAACCTTGCTGCAACTACCGTGAATTGGGATTTCTAATTGGATTTCGCATTTCTCTGGTGCGCACATTGGTACAATACATGCACGTTTCTAATTGGATTTCGCATTTCTCTGGTGCGCACATTGGTACAATACATGCACGTTTCATGAAACAAACTCACTTTCACAAACTCACTCCCAATTGAATTGACCCCTTAGTATTCTGTTGATTTGATGAACTGGTTAAGGTGATTAATGTTACTCAGCGACTTTACAGTGAATGTATGCATTTATTTACATAATCTATTCCATGCTGAGGTCCCTCTGATTTCGGCAAATAGAGGCGACAATCTGCATTTAGCAGCATGCAAGCAGTGTAAGTGCAATTTTGGGCAACTATTTGCTTGCCCCCTCAAGTCATCGACTATACAGACAAGCAATCCATTTAACGGTTTATGCTTTCCAAATACTTTTATGCATCTGTGTCACTTGAATCATCATGTTTGCCTATACCCGCTGTTGCTTCCATGCTGTTTATAATCTGTATTCCAATATGATAATGTTCTTCCACCCGGGGAAGACTATGGGGACTGGGAAGGGGATTGCATATGGCTACTGATGGATGTTTTAAATGTTTTTTAAAATTAAAGCTGCTATTATATTGTATGTACTAAAGGGATCAGTATGATATCCCAGCGGTCAGGAAAGCAACGCCGGGATCCCGACAGCCGGACACTGTTGGCACGCACAGCGTGTCCCCTCACAGGTCCGCCACACGCTTCGGGCCCGGTGGCAACCTTAGGTTGCCACAGGGTTTTATTCCCCCTCGGGTGGTGGCATGGACCACCACCCAAGTGGGGGGATTCCAGCTGGCGGTCGGAATCCCGACCGCCGGTATTTCACTGGGTGTCTGGATTCCGGTATCGATATCCTGACAGCCGGAATCCTGACACCCGGTAAATTGGCTGCCTCCTGTACTGAATACTAGTAGAGTTGAGTCTAGGATGGCAAGCTTTCCTTTTCTTTAATCGTCTATCAGTGATCATTTTGATTATTTGTGGAGTAGTTTTTGTTTTTTCTCCTACACATGATGTTTTGGATTAGGTTAAACTTGTGGATGTGGCGTAATTTATACAGGCAAAATATATTTTAACTGTGACCTGAATTCTTTTACAGCCTTCTAACGTAACTGTTTATTTTGTTAGGTACAAATTACGACTATGTGAGAGAGTTTAAGAGGAGCACCGGAACCTGGCATCACACCAAACCCTTATTACCATCTGATCTCCGACGCACAGGATGCGCAGCATTGCGGATTGCAAACTGTCGCCTCTTCCGACTGCAGCTGCAGCAAGGACTTTTCCGCATCCGAGTCTCACCCTCATGAGCGGCTGGGGGGGGAGTCTGAAGGAAGACACCTAGAAACCAGTCGCTTCATTTTGGGGGTTGGGGGTACAATTGATGAGCGTAAAAAAAAAAGGAATTTATCACGTTGCGGCCTTCGTGTAGATGGTATGTAGAATTGGAGTATTCCTTGTAATGTTGCATTCTCCATTCAAAGAGATAGCAAGTTATAATACAGAAACTATAGAGAGACTATAATTACCAGGGTGTTGGGATCATATGTGTAAATATATCACATTGCTTTATGCTTCCAGGGATGTTGTAATTAATATTCAAGCATGAGGCAATGTTTAACATATCTAGCTTTAATATACAAAAAACTGAGACAGAAGTATTTTGACTGTGACAAAAAAAAAAGACAATCTAGCGTTAATTATTTGTTACCAACATTTGGCTGCCTTAAAAAAAATACATATTTTGTCTTAAACATGCTTAACATTCCTATGCTGGGTTCTGACATAATAGTGGTAGGTATTTTATTTTTCTCTCCATTTTATTATGTTTTATTACATTTGTTACCTCAGAAAATTTGAATTCCATATGTAGTTGTCTCCTTGGTCTGAGTCTTCGGTGTGTTCTCCTCAGTGATTTTTGTAACTTGAAATGAGGATTCAAACACTACTTTTAAGTTCCTTTTTAAAAAACAAAGCAAAAAAAGTTTACATGCTTTCAAGTATTTTTAGAGTGTTCAGCAAGATAAAAAAAAATATATATGAATTTTGTATCTGTGGTGTTTTATTTAACGTTCATTTAACTGAATGACATGTTCAGTTATATGGGGTCTGCTTGTAGACATGGAAAGTAAAATTACAGTTAACGTCAATGTTAGGGCTTTTGTGCTTTTATTGTAATTCCACAATGAAAAACTTCATGCACTTCCTTCATTTTACTAGCCAAATTCACAGTATGCTGTGTTCATTTTTATTTTAATGCTGTTATAGGTGGCAAATAACATTTTCCATCAATAGCTGTTGTTTGCAGATTGTCCCAAGTAAACTATAATGGATTTATTTTTGCAAAATTAGATGATTGTGAGGTGTTTCAAATGGTATCCGTTCACATGGTCGACCATGTTATGGTCGACAGTCATTAGGTCGACCACTATTGGTCGACATTGACATGGTCGACATGGACACATGGTCGACACGTGAAAATGGTCGACACATGAAAGGTCGACACATGAAAAGGTCGACGTGCGTTTTTTAACTTTTTTTTTCTTTTGGGGAACTTTTCCATACTTTACGATCCACGTGGACTACGATTGGAACGGTAATCTGTGCCAAGCGGTAGCGGAGCGAAGGCACCATGCCCGAAGCATGGCGAGCGAAGCGGTGCACTAATTGGGGTTCCCAGTCACTTTACGCAAAAAACGACACCAAAAAAAGTTAAAAAACCCATGTCGACCTTTTCATGTGTCGACCTTTTCATGTGTCGACCATTTTCATGTGTCGTCCATGTCGACCATGTCAATGTCGACCAATAGTGGTCGACCTAATGACTGTCGACCATAACATGGTCGACCATTCATACCGGAACCGTTTCAAATTGTGATACTTTTTTTTTTTTTTTTTTTACAATATAATCCGCCATTGTGGTTGGTTTATAAATCGATGTGAGAGAATGGGGAAGTGGTGTAGTGTCTTCTTGCTGCTTACATTGAAAGTTTGAAGTCTTGCTGTGAACTAGACTGCTGCCATTCACTGTGACGGATGATTAGACATGTCTTAGCTGTCGTTGTCGCCTAGTAAGGATGCAGATATGTGAAGTGGACGATCCATACAGCCGATGTTAAAGGGAAAAATGTAATTATCAAAAGCTCAAAAGAATTCAAAACAATTTACTTAAAATATAGATAATTTATATTGCTACTGAGTTGGGTTATGTTTTTTATTTGCGTTGTGTGGATTTTTTTATTTTTTTTATTTTTGGGTGTCGGAGGTTTCTTTCTGCCCTTCATGTCAATAGTATGTGAAGTAGGAGAGAATGTGATGCACTGCTGATTTTTGTGCACCAAAGGATGTTACTATGCATCTCTGTAAAGCATTACTACTCATATCTGCTTTAATTTTGTTTAGCCAGTTAGGATTCCTTGTCATGGTTTTTAAGTGCTTGCTGGCTGCATTTCATCCAGAAAGTTCGCTTTTGGGATTTCGTATGCTAAAATATAGTTTGGCCTTTAGTGACCTTGATCCTGTACTCTCAATCCCAATTGATGCGGACACATATTCATTAAAACTGCGGATGATGAGTCCCACTCATCACCTGCTAAGGGGCAGTCTTGTTGCCACAACAACAACAATTCTCTTCCCCACTGGTCTGGACGACTAGTGGGGACTTCAAGATGGCCGGTGAGTTAAAAACAGTAAGATGAAAAATTAAATGAATGATAAAAGGATGGGGCTATAACGGCCTATATTTCCCCCACCTTTACGCCTACAAAAATTATGCCACCCATAAATGATAATGTGTGGTGGTCACCTTCAAGTGTACCAGTTGCTGGCCAAGTTGATGGCAGCCATTTTGTCAGCTAAAAAAGTATTCTGCCTACCAACTGCGTAGAAACTATCAATATCTCTGAGGTATAAGTGTCTCAGTGATGTCACTAGTTCCTTGTGAATTGATTGGCTACATTCTTATCAATATTGTTTTATCCCAAAAGAATGGTTTATTCCATTTTCATTTAAATGATTGGAACCTTATCATTCACCATGACACTATATCCTTGTAGGTACAGATGTGTCCTTTCTAAGCTTTGCTAAAATTGCACCAATGATCCCTCTGTCTTACACCATAGTGATGCATACACTGGTGCTCTACAGATGTGTTTTCTTACATCTTTGCTCCGTGTGCTACAAGTCGCGTTACACATTGAATGAGTGCCACGTGACTCGGTAGCGCAGAGCATATTTCTTTGCATTTTTTTCTGCAAAAATACATCTTAAACGCATAGTAATGTAATAGGACACACAAGCAGCTTCTGCTGATTAAAATGATATGCAGCATGCATAAAGTTCTCTCAAATGATTGCTGTTCTATATCAAATATGGAAGAAAATTGTGAATATTGAAATAAAAGTTAAAATCCGCAAATAAGTACCAAAAAACAGTAGCAACATTTTATGCTGCCTATCCATAACAGTGTTGCAAAATGTGGAAAATCATATTGTATATATAATCCATGCATACAGTATAATACAGTAGACTATGACATACATAGCAAACAACATGATCTTCAACTATTATCCGCATTGTCAGTCTTATGGCTAGACTGTAACGTTGACAAGTCGGAATGATATTGAAATCCTGATATTTTGTTGATGGTCATATTCACTAATTTAGAGAAAATCTCAAACAACAAGATACTTCACATATGTGGAATTTACTTAGATGCTGTTCTCAGATGCACAGACGTTCTTTAAAATGTTTATTCAAAGCCAGATTCTAACTTTTAAATCGTTATTGTAAGTGCGGTACTAAATTAGCTTTCTAATGAGTTATGTCTATGAGAATATACAATAGGCAACATGTAAGCGTAGTGACACCAAAGAGGGAGTATTATCTGGATGCTGTGAAAACTTTTATAGAACTCTGTAGCGGAATTTAAGATTACAGGTGATGGCTTTTTGAACGTAAGATCTTTACTTACAAAAAATAAAATTAGATAATTTGCAATTTAGAAATAATCCAACCTAAAGCTAAATCAGTAAAGATTAGTTTTGGACTGAGTTTCGTAAGAAAACAAAAAAAAAAAAAGCTTACCTTCCGTCCACACTTTGTCCTCTTTGTCTTGCTGGTGGGTCTATTGCTGCTGCACCACATCCGACTCTCCTCTCCAGGTGAATGAAAAGTTCACAGGAGCTTGTTTGAAAGAGGCTGAGCATGTAGATGAGAGCGGAGTGTGACCCTGGTACATGTTGGAGTGAACGGGGACCCTGGTGGATGTAGCAAATAGAGCTTGGAAGATAAATTGGTTTTATTTTATTTCATTCAATTGGCGGGATGTAATGAAGTCCGAGTTCAGCCATGCGGGATGCCGGCCGAACCCAAATCTTTTTTTAAAGGGGCAGTCACTTACAAGGCTAAACCATGCCTTGTAAATGATTGCCCCTTTAAAATAAGTCCAAGTTCGTCCGGCATCCTGCTTGACCACTGAACACGGACTTCAATACATCCCGGCCAACACCTTTATAGCCAGAGTTTATTAATAATTCCCTATATTGAAACCAATATACTTTCTCTGACGTCCTAGTGGATGCTGGGGACTCCGTCAGGACCATGGGGATTAGCGGCTCCGCAGGAGACAGGGCACAAAAATAAAGCTTTAGGATCAGGTGGTGTGCACTGGCTCCTCCCCCTATGACCCTCCTCCAAGCCTCAGTTAGGTTTTTGTGCCCGTCCGAGCAGGGTGCAATCTAGGTGGCTCTCCTAAAGAGCTGCTTAGAAAAAGTTTTTAGGTTTTTTATTTTCAGTGAGTCCTGCTGGCAACAGGCTCACTGCATCGAGGGACTTAGGGGAGAGAAGTGAACTCACCTGCGTGCAGGATGGATTGGCTTCTTAGGCTACTGGACACCATTAACTCCAGAGGGATCGAACACAGGCCCAGCCATGGAGTCCGGTCCCGGAGCCGCGCCGCCGACCCCCCTTGCAGATGCCGAAGATTGAAGAGGTCCAGAAACAGGCGGCAGAAGACTTTTCAGTCTTCATGAGGTAGCGCACAGCACTGCAGCTGTGCGCCATTGTTGTCAGCACACTTCACACAGCGGTCACTGAGGGTGCAGGGCGCTGGGGGGGGCGCCCTGGGCAGCAATGTATAATACCTTTCTTATGGCTAAAAATACATCACATATAGCCCTTGAGGCTATATGGATGTATTTAACCCCTGCCAGATCTCACAAACTCCGGGAGAAGAGCCCGCCGAAATAGGGGGCGGGGCTTATTCTCCTCAGCACACAGCGCCATTTTCCTGCTCAGCTCCGCTGTGAGGAAGGCTCCCAGGACTCTCCCCTGCACTGCACTACAGAAACAGGGTAAAACAGAGAGGGGGGGCACTTTTTTTGGCAATATTACTATATTTAAGCTGCTATAAGGATACAACACTTATATAGGGTTGTTCCCATATATATTATAGCGCTTGGGTGTGTGCTGGCAAACTCTCCCTCTGTCTCCCCAAAGGGCTAGTGGGGTCCTGTCTTCAATAGAGCATTCCCTGTGTGTCTGCTGTGTGTCGGTACGTGTGTGTCGACATGTATGAGGACGATGTTGGTGTGGAGGCAGAGCAATTGCCGGTAATGGTGATGTCGCCCCCCAGGGAGTCGACACCGGAATGGATGGCTTTGTTTATGGAATTACGTGATAATGTCAGCACATTACAAAAATCAGTTGACGACATGAGACGGCCGGCAAACCAGTTAGTACCTGCCCAGGCGTCTCAGACACCGTCAGGGGCTGTAAAACGCCCTTTACCTCAGTCGGTCGACCCAGACACGGACACTGAATCTAGTGTCGACGGTGAAGAAACAAACGTATTTTCCAGTAGGGCCACACGTTATATGATCACGGCAATGAAGGAGGCTTTACATATCTCTGATACTCCAAGTACCACAAAAAGGGGTATTATGTGGGGTGTGAAAAAACTACCTGTAGTTTTTCCTGAATCAGAGGAATTGAATGATGTATGTGATGAAGCGTGGGTTAACCCAGATAGAAAAGTGCTAATTTCAAAAATGTTATTGGCATTATACCCTTTCCCGCCAGAGGTTAGGGCGCGCTGGGAAACACCCCCTAGGGTGGATAAGGCGCTCACACGCTTATCAAAACAAGTGGCGTTACCGTCTCCTGATACGGCCGCCCTCAAGGATCCAGCTGATAGGAGGCTGGAAACTACCCTAAAAAGTATATACACACATACTGGTGTTATACTGCGACCAGCCATCGCCTCAGCCTGGATGTGCAGTGCTGGGGTGGTCTGGTCGGATTCCCTGACTGAAAATATTGATACCCTGGATAGGGACAGTATTTTATTGACTTTAGAGCAATTAAAGGATGCTTTTCTTTATATGCGAGATGCTCAGAGGGATATTTGCACTCTGGCATCGAGAGTAAGTGCGATGTCCATATCTGCCAGAAGAAGTTTATGGACGCGACAGTGGTCAGGTGATGCGGATTCCAAACGGCATATGGAAGTATTGCCGTATAAAGGGGAGGAATTATTTGGCGTGGGTCTATCGGATCTGGTGGCCACGGCAACTGCCGGGAAATCCACCTTTTTACCTCAGACCCCCTCCCAACAGAAAAAGACTTCGTCTTTTCAGCCGCAGTCCTTTCGGTCCTATAAGAACAAGCGGGCAAAAGGACAGTCATATCTGCCCCGAGGCAGAGGAAAGGGTAAGAGAGGGCAGCAAGCAGCTCCTTCCCAGGAACAGAAGCCCTCCCCGGGTTCTGCAAAGCCCTCAGCATGACGCTGGGGCTTTACAAGCGGACTCAGGAGCGGTGGGGGGTCGACTCAAGAATTTCAGCGCGCAGTGGGCTTGCTCACAGGTGGACCCCTGGATCCTGCAGGTAGTATCTCAGGGTTACAGGTTGGAATTCGAGAAGTCTCCCCCTCGCCGGTTCCTAAAGTCTGCTTTGCCAACGTCTCCCTCAGACAGGGCGACGGTATTGGAAGTTATTCACAAGCTGGTTTCTCAGCAGGTGATAGTCAAGGTACCCCTCCTACAACAGGGAAAGGGGTATTACTCCACGCTATTTGTGGTACCGAAGCCGGACGGCTCGGTAAGACCTATTCTAAATCTGAAATCTTTGAACCTGTACATACAAAAATTCAAGTTCCAGATGCAGTCACTCAGAGCAGTGATAGCGAATCTGGAAGAAGGGGACTTTATGGTGTCCCTGGACATCAAGGATGCTTACCTGCATGTCCCAATTTGCCCTTCACACCAAGGGTACCTCAGGTTCGTGGTGCAAAACTGTCATTATCAGTTTCAGACGCTGCCGTTTGGATTGTCCACGGCACCTCGGGTCTTTACCAAGGTAATGGCCGAGATGATGTTTCTTCTGCGAAGAAAAGGCGTATTAATTATCCCTTACTTGGACGATCTCCTGATAAGGGCAAGGTCCAGAGAACAGCTGGAAGACGTAGTAGCACTAACCCAAGTAGTGCTGCAACAGCACGGGTGGATTCTGAATTTTCCAAAATCTCAATTGAACCCGACGACACGTCTGCTGTTCCTGGGAATGATTCTGGACACGGTTCAGAAAAAGGTGTTTCTTCCGGAGGAGAAAGCCAGGGAGTTATCCGAACTGTCAGGAACCTCCTAAAACCAGGAAAAGTGTCTGTGCATCAATGCACAAGAGTCCTGGGAAAGATGGTGGCTTCTTACGAAGCGATTCCATTCGGCAGATTCCACGCACGAACTTTTCAGTGGGATCTGCTGGACAAATGGTCCGGATCGCATCTGCAGATGCATCAGCGGATAACCTTATCGCCACGGACAAGGGTGTCTCTTCTGTGGTGGTTGCAGAGTGCTCATCTGTTAGAGGGCCGCAGATTCGGCATACAGGACTGGGTCCTGGTGACCACGGATGCCAGTCTGAGAGGCTGGGGAGCGGCACACAGGGAAGAAACTTCCAGGGAGTATGGTCAAGCCTGGAGATGTCTCTTCACATAAATATACTGGAGCTAAGAGCGATTTACAATGCTCTAAGCCTGGCAAAACCCCTGCTTCAGGGTCAGCCGGTGTTGATCCAGTCGGACAACATCACGGCAGTCGCCCACGTAAACAGACAGGGCGGCACAAGAAGCAGGAGAGCAATGGCAGAAGCTGCAAGGATTCTTCGCTGGGCGGAAGATCATGTGATAGCACTGTCAGCAGTGTTCATTCCGGGAGTGGACAACTGGGAAGCAGACTTCCTCAGCAGACACGATCTACACCCGGGAGAGTGGGGACTTCATCCAGAAGTCTTCCACATGATTGTGAACCGTTGGGAAAAACCAAAGGTGGATATGATGGCGTCTCGCCTCAACAAAAAACTGGACAGGTATTGCGCCAGGTCAAGAGACCCTCAGGCAATAGCTGTGGACGCTCTGGTAACACCGTGGGTGTTCCAGTCAGTGTATGTGTTTCCTCCTCGGCCTCTCATACCAAAAGTACTGAGAATTATACGGCAAAGGGGAGTAAGAACGATACTCGTGGCTCCGGATTGGCCAAGAAGAACTTGGTACCCGGAACTTCAGGAGATGCTCACGGAAGATCCGTGGCCTCTACCTCTACCTCTAAGACGGGACCTGCTTCAGCAGGGACCGTGTCTATTCCAAGACTTACCGCGGCTGCGTTTGACGGCATGGCGGTTGAACGCCGAATTCTAAGGGAAAAAGGCATTCCGGAAGAGGTCATTCCTACACTGGTAAAAGCCAGGAAGGAGGTGACTGCACAACATTATCACCGCATTTGGAGAAAATATGTTGCGTGGTGTGAAGCCAGGAAGGCCCCACGGAGGAATTTCAACTGGGTCGATTCCTACATTTCCTGCAAACAGGATTGTCTATGGGCCTCAAATTGGGGTCCATTAAGGTTCAAATTTCGGCCCTGTCGATTTTCTTCCAGAAAGAATTGGCTTCAGTTCCTGAAGTCCAGACTTTTGTAAAAGGAGTACTACATATACAGCCCCCGGTTGTGCCCCCAGTGGCTCCGTGGGACCTTAATGTAGTTTTGGATTTTCTCAAATCCCATTGGTTTGAGCCACTCAAATCGGTGGATTTGAAATATCTTACGTGGAAAGTAACCATGCTACTGGCCCTGGCTTCAGCCAGGAGAGTATCAGAATTGGCGGCTTTATCGTATAAAAGCCCATATCTGATTTTCCATTCGGACAGGGCAGAACTGCGGGCGCGTCCTCAGTTTCTGCCTAAGGTGGTGTCAGCGTTTCACCTGAACCAGCCTATTGTGGTGCCTGCGGCTACTAGCGATTTGGAGGATTCCAAGTTGCTGGACGTTGTCCGGGCATTGAAAATATATATTTCAAGGACGGCTGGAGTCAGAAAATCTGACTCGCTGTTTATACTGTATGCACCCAACAAGCTGGGTGCTCCTGCTTCTAAGCAGACGATTGCTCGTTGGATTTGTAGCACAATTCAACTTGCACATTCTGTGGCAGGCCTGCCACAGCCTAAATCTGTCAAGGCCCATTCCACAAGGAAGGTGGGCTCATCCTGGGCGGGTGCCCGAGGGGTCTCGGCATTACAACTCTGCCGAGCAGCTACGTGGTCGGGGGAGAACACGTTTGTAAAATTCTACAAATTTGATACCCTGGCTAAAGAGGACCTGGAGTTCTCTCATTCGGTGCTGCAGAGTCATCCGCACTCTCCCGCCCGTTTGGGAGCTTTGGTATAATCCCCATGGTCCTGACGGAGTCCCCAGCATCCACTAGGACGTCAGAGAAAATAACATTTTACTTACCGATAAATCTATTTCTCGTAGTCCGTAGTGGATGCTGGGCGCCCATCCCAAGTGCGGATTGTCTGCAATACTTGTACATAGTTATTGTTACAAAAAAATCGGGTTGTTATTGTTGTGAGCCGTCTGTTCAGAGGCTCCTACGTTTGTCATACTGTTAACTGGGTTCAGATCACAAGTTGTACAGTGTGATTGGTGTGGCTGGTATGAGTCTTACCCGGGATTCAAAATCCTTCCTTATTGTGTACGCTCGTCCGGGCACAGTATCCTAACTGAGGCTTGGAGGAGGGTCATAGGGGGAGGAGCCAGTGCACACCACCTGATCCTAAAGCTTTATTTTTGTGCCCTGTCTCCTGCGGAGCCGCTAATCCCCATGGTCCTGACGGAGTCCCCAGCATCCACTACGGACTACGAGAAATAGATTTATCGGTAAGTAAAATCTTATTTTTACAATTCAACATTGTCATTAGTGTTTATTCCCCACTTTTTTTTTTCCATTTTTCTTATAACAAGATGGGAAATGTTCTTTGCAGCATAAGGACTGTGGGGGTAATTCAGAGTTGATCGCAGTATCAAATTTGTTAGCAGTTGGGTAAAACCATGTGCACTGCAGGGGTGGCAGATATAACATTTGCAGAGAATTAGATTTGGTTGGGTTATTTTGTTTCTGTGCAGGGTAAATACTGGCTGCTTTATTTTTACACTGCAATTTAGATTTCAGTTTGAACGCACCCCACCCAAATCTAACTCTCTGCACATGTTATATCGCCCCCCCCCCCCCCCTGCAGAGCACATGGTTTTGCCCAACTGCTAAAATATTTGCTGCTGCGATCAACTGAATTAGGCCCTGTGTTTCTGAGATCTCTCTGGCTGATGCCATGGTATCCAAATATACCAGTCATAAGTCAGAGTTAAGTCTTTTACAGTGAGAAGATCATAAGAACTTTAAGGTCTGTAGGTGCACACCTATTACAGAAGTAATGTTTGTAGGATGTTTTATCTTTGTGACCAATTGCTGAGAACTGCACTTTATAGAACTGAGACTGTTCTTTTTCCATTCTTGTTTGGAGACCATTTAGTTCCTGATTAAGATGAGGATGTGAAGAGTCACACATAGCCATTTTGCAAGTACTGGTTGATAATCCCTTATCCAAAATGCTTGGGACCAGAAGTATTTTGGATATCGGATTAGTCCGTATTTTGGAATAATTGCATACCATAATGAGATATCATGGCGATGAAACCCAAGTCTAAGCACAGAATGCATTTATGTTTCATATACACCTTATACACACAGCCTGAAGGTCATTTTAGCCAATATTTATTATAACTTTGTGCATTAAAGAAAGTGTGTTTATATTCACACAATTCATTTATGTTTCATATACACCTTATAGTGTTCACTCTAGGAGTGAAAAGGGGCAGGGCGCCAGACTCCGGGGGCACATGTGCGCGCGCGCGACCGAAATGGGGGGCGCGACCACGCAAATTAGGAGGCGTGACCACGCCTCCGTCATTTTAGGGGGCGGTGCGGCCCACAGACGCTACTATAGAGAGCGTCTGTGGCCGGCGACGTCACTGTTGGGGGCGTGCCCAGCACCTCCGTCGGTGCTGGGCTTCCCCCAGCCCTCTCCCAATGCGTGAATGGATGCCGCGCGCATGCGCACGGCATCTATACACGCCGGGAGGGCAGGGAGCGGGCGGCTGTTCTAGCAGGGCGCCGCAAAAGGGGCAGGGCGGGTTTTGCCTGTTAAAAAACGGGCAGGGCGCGGCGCCCTGCTAAAACAGCCTGGAGTGAACACTAACCTTATACACGCAGCCTGAAGGTCATTTAATACAATATTTTTAATAACTTTGTGTATGAAACAAAGTTTGTGTACATTGAGCCATCAGAAAACAAAGGTTTCACTATCTCACTCAAAAAATTCTGTATTTTGGAATATTCCGTACTTCTTAATATTTGGATATGGGATGCTCAACCTGTTGAAATTATTTTACTTGAGAACCTGGTGTTGACCGTACCCCTGCTGAAGAAAGTCTGGGTAGTTCAGGCACACCACACAGATGTTCCATCTTGATTACTTATGATAGAGAGTACCATTGCATGCTTGGCCAGAACACCATTGTGTCTGCCCCTCTCTTTGTATGAGAGGAACTGAGGGAAATGTTCCATCAGGTGGAACTTTCCACTTATCGACAATCTGTCTAGGCCCTTCTGCTACCTGGCACCCTGAGAAAAAACTGTTGTACTTTCTTTATGCTGGGGTCACTATTGGGTACACCACAGGCACCTCACAAGCTTTCTTTGATCTGATGACTCTGGCATAAGACTCAGGTCTGCTTTTTTATCCACAACTGCTGGAAACGAAACTGTGGAAAGACTCAGCGGGTGCTTTTCTGCTAATTTGACATCTTCATTTTTTGGTTGTTTGTGCCTGGGATGCAGCATTCATCTCTATCCCATCGATCGTTTTAAGGAGAATACATCCATTTCCCCTTATCCTGATTATGCAAATAATGGGCTTGTTTTCTTTGGGAACTGGCATCTGAAGAAATCGTGGTCCAAGAGAGAGATGTTGCTGTACCTCAAGATGAATGTCTTAGCCTGGAGGGACCTTCAGAATGGAATAAAGCTCCTGCTTGAAGTGAGAAATATAGGATGTGTGTGGCTCACTTAATAGGGAGGCTGATAGCGATGTAACAGGACAGTAGTGCGCCCTCTGCTGGCTTCGTCCATAAACCAATTACATCATGCCTAAGGACGGAGCCACGAACACTGACCTGAGTGTCTGAAGGATGCTTCAGGCAGCTCTGCAGGGTGCCGCCTGGAGTGTCCCTTGGAAGCTCCAGACAACATTGCAGTAGTGTTCGGGCTGCTTCATGTGCGGTGTCACTCGCGTTTTCCTAATGCCTGTGGATTACTACGGGTGTAGTATGGTATGCCGGCGGCCGGGCTCCCGGCGACCAGCATACTGACAGCGTGGCGAGCGCAAATGAGCCCCTTGCGGGCTCGCTGCGCGAGCCACGCTATTTTATTCTCCCTCCAGGGGGGTCGTGGACCCCCACGAGGAAGTAAAAGTGTCGGTATGCCGGCTGTCGGGATTCCGGCGCCAGTATACTGTGCGCCGGGATCCCGACAGTCGGCATACTGAAGACCACCCGTTACAACCTAAGGAAGAGGGGATCTTATTAGGATGATGATATGCAAAAAAAATGTTAGGTGGTGGTAAGCCTGGAAAAATATATGTATTATTTTCAGTGTTGTGATTGTTATCTTAAATGGAGAGCTGTGATTCTGTAGTGTGGACCTTTGCTTGATGCATGCTTATGAACAGTTGTGCATTGTTTTAGAGTTTGAAGGCAAGTCCTGTCACAATCCTGTTCTTGAGGCGGATTCATAAAGAACATCCTTACATGACTTGATTTATTTCATCTGTAGAAGCAGGAATAGAACTTGTAGGGCTACATTCCTGTTTGGGATACGTGTCATGCTGGTTTCTGTATGTTCCAACCTGAGGGTAAATTCCTTAGTTTTGAGCGCATTTGATTCTTGAAGAACAAATAAACTTGCAAATGACAGGTGGAATTAAGTCTTGGAAATGAAACTCCTGCAGTTTTAGCTTTTTCATTTCTCACGTGTGGGAATGAGGGTTTGGGGATTTTGGTGAACTGGGCCACTTTATCTCTTGACTACAGCCCCTCTGCACTAGGGACGACCTGCACCGCAGTGAGGAGGGTAAATCTGTGGTCGGGTGAAGATAGATAGCTGCTGGAGGCTTTGAACCATAAAGCGAATGATAAGGATCGAAACAGTGTTGTATAAAGTATGTGCTGAGAAAAGGGTAGGGATTACTTGTGAATAAGAAGTGGGAGGAGTGGAGGGATGATTAGAAGGTGTGATGAGGAAAAGCCTACAGTTAAAGTGGCAGCCAAAATATCACGTGTACGCTGGTAAATGCTGGTAGTCATCTACATGATCTAGATTATGATTGTGTGTTGGAGGAGTGCAAATGGTAAATTTCAGTCCAGCCTTTCCCCACTCCCCTGGATATCACGCTTAATTCATACTTGTATGGAATTGTGCAGCCGCAATGAAGCCACTGTGCAATTCCGTGTCATTCAAATTCAAATGCAGCAAGAAGCGTCTGTAGGAGATAGACTCCTCCTGTTAGCATTAGCCTTGGATCACCATCACGACCATTGGTTGCAATTCGCGATGGTTTCAGGCATCGGCCAGCCTGCGTAAGCTGAAACTTACTGGCTGTAGGATCTCAACACCGGGGTCCAGGAGGTCTGCCTCTGACATCGCAGACCCTGGATACATCACAAATTCAAAACAGGGGTGACACCCCCGTCTTGAAGAACAGAGTGCTGTCCCCGCTCCGCCCACTCAAACGCCGCAGCATGTCAGTCATACTGCAGCTGACAGGACTGTGTGTAATATCACAAGATTCATTCTGCACATGTGCAGATCTCCAACCATCGTATTTATGCATAAATCATCAGGTTTACCTACAAATAGGAATAAGGTCCTCATCTCCACCGTGGGCATACAGGAGACCCCTAAGGACGCCAAACCGTAAAACCTTACAAGTATAACACAAAAGAGATTTTAGTGAGATAACCAGAGATGAATAAAAATAAAAGTAAATGTCCTTAAGTTCAAACTGTGTCAAGCAAACGTATTAACCCTTTAAGGGAGGTCAAAGGAGCAATTGTGTGAGGATGTGCAGGATTGAAGACAGAGGATTTTTGCCTGAAAAGTTAGTTTTGTACTGCAGGGAGAAGCCGCAATGAATGTGGTTATATGAATCCTGTAATTGTCATTATCGGGGAAGCCCTTAAGGTGGGTACACACTAGAGCGATGGGAATTCATTCGTCGGAACGAATCCCCGTCAGCCCTAGATTGTGTGTACACACTAGGGCGATGCTAATGAAGGGCGGAACAAACATTTCCACTTGGTTTTATGTGCAGCACATACAACCAAGCGTCCATCGCTAGAGGCCGCGGGAGTGTGCAATCATGCATGCACGCTGAGCGATGTAGGCAAAATGTCGTTACGAAATGGCATTTTGTGCCGACATCGCTCAAGTGTGTACCTAGCGTAAGAGTCTAATATTCCCGTGTGTTATTTTTCTTTTCCCAAAATCCAGTTGGATAGTAAATCCGAGTATAAATCTATAATGCATTTTTCACTTCTAGCAGCGGATTCTGCATTGGAGAGTGTCTTGTGTTTTCACACTGCGCATGCTCCACAACTAAGCAAGTGTGTTGAATTCAGAATATTATGCGTTTCGGGCGCTTGACCGCGTATGGCTAAAGAGGTGTAACTGGGTGGTTCTTACATAGGTAGAGGATAGGGAGGGCATGTGTCGGATGGACTAAGCACCAATACACCTGTTTCCAGGCAGATTCTTTGCACCAAGAGGCTGTTGCAAGGGTAGACTGCTATTGATGACGAGTAGCAAACCAAATGTACTTAGAGGGACAGAGGCATGGCAATATCCCTTCATCTCTCAATATGGGTGAATACTGTACACGCATATATTTCCATAAGCCCTGATTTAGAATGAACGGACTGTAAAAGCTTTTAATTAATAATGAGCTTAGTCTGTGGGGTTTTGTTCAGTAGCAATCCCAAACAGCTAGTTTTCAATCCCATTGTGAAGTGCCGTGAGCTGGTACCTACTTTAGGAGGCAGGGATCCTTGCGGCCTCAAGAACTCTGCCAGCTGGGGATCTGTTACAGAAAAAACACAGGGCCTAATTCAGATCTGATCCCAGCAGCAAATTTGTTTGCTAACAGGCAAAACCATGTGCACTGCAGTGTGTGGGGGGGAGGGGGGGAGTTGTAGTTGATTACGTGGGTAAGGAGAAAAACCAAGCCATCTATTTCATTTCAGTTGAAACTGCTGTGGGAAAAGGGCTCATGATTTAAGTGATTTGTGCCAAGAGTCCTCAAGTCACACCCCTGGGCCCTGTCCTTTTTTATTACTGACATTGTAGATGGCCTAGAATGTAATGGTCTATAGTTGATTTTACTGTGTATTGTTGTTACCACAAAGGAGAATGGTACCTTGCTACAAAATGATTCTAGCCAAATGGTGAACATAGCTGCAATATGGCAAATGACATGTAATAAATGTGGGATTACTCACCTAAGCTATCTTAATAACTATGCTGCTGATGCATTAAGTGGAATACAACTGGGGAATACCGAATGGGGAACTACCTAAAAATCCATCCCGATGCTAGCATGGTTACATGGGACCTGGCGGCTCACTCACGCCAGACATCACCTGCTGCGTTGTGTATTGAAGCTAGATGTATGAGGACACATCTAAAGTTCCTTCTAAATAAATCTACCAAGCCTCATGTTTTATTTGGAATGGCTGCGTTCTCGAACACCTGTGTTAATCAGGTGCAGGAATCTATAGTGGATATTAATACACACAGTGGATCTGAGTTAAACCTACTCCCATTGCTGAGCATATGAGTGTTGTTGCACTCTACAATGGATTGTACGTAATTACGCGCAATGCTGAGCCGTGCATTTCAAGCGCATCTACATTTCTGACTGAAGAGATGTAACTGGGCTGTAATGGGCTCTCGTTAATTGAGGCCTTGTTGCCACTACTGTAGGCCATACACAGAGTTGGTTGGATGCCTATGTACTCCCTTTTCAAAAAGTATTGTTTGCATAAAGTATAAGATGATGATAAATAGTAAACCAAGTACAGTGATAGGGGTCCACCGCAAAGATGCATGCAGGCAGATATACACACTTATTCCATGTACATGGACAGGAGCATCTATGGCGTGTACAGTTAGCACAGAGGGTAAAGTCTCGGTATGATCAAGCTAGGTTCTGAGTGACGGGCTTTAGTACCCTAAAATATATCATACAAGGAGATTGCCAACCCTGGGATAAAAATGTTCTCAATTGTGAGGTTAGAGATTAATGATGTATGACACTTATATGGGGACACTATGAACTCTACCTATTAGGACATACAATGAAATACATGATTACATGCACAAGATGAGCCCATAAGGTCCCATGGATCCAATAGTTACTAATACTTTGTGGAGACCATACAGTGTTTGAATTTAGATACTGTACTAATTATATACTAAAGTTTAAACACAGATTCTCCTCTCTTTTCTGAATAAATTATAGAATTCTATGGAGGTTTTTCACATATAATATGTTTTTAACACACTTTTTTCAATTTCTTTTGACACTACAGGTTGAGTATCCCTTATCCAAAATGCTCGGGACCAGAAGTATTTTGGATATCGGATTTTTCCGTATTTTGGATTAATTGCATATAATAGTGAGATATCATAGGGATGTGACCTAAGACTAAGCACAGAATGCATTTATGTTTCATATACACCTTATACACACAGCCTGAAGGTCATTTAATACAATATTTTTAATAACTTTGTGTATTAAAAAAAGTTTGTGTACATTGAGCCATCAGAAAACATAGGTTTCACTATCTCACTCTCACTCAAAAAATTCTGTATTTCGGAATATTCCGTATTTTGGAATATTTGGATATGGGATACTCAACCTGTATTACTTTTTAAACTAATTGAATTTTTGCTTTTTATGAATACCTTTTTATTCGGAATACTAATAAAGGTTATATTTTAGCTATTGTGTAACTTTCTGTGCACCACAGATAGGACATCTCTTCTCTTCTTTTACATGTTTTGACTGTATCTTCTATGTGGCCTTGGTAGCACCCCCCATTTTTCATAATTCAATAATCAATCAAATCAACACATTGGGGGTTTCAATTTAATCTGTGATACGTATATATCCTGTACTTATTAGCTTGTGTGACCCTACCCCTAGTAAGCTAGGTTCTGTCAATGCTGTAATATGGAACCACATCCTACACTGCCTTACAGAAAGCATTTCCTGCACCTAGAGCATAGTGGACAGACCTGTAACCAGCTAGACCCACTCACAGGCAATGTTAGAGCACCACAGATTCCATCAGGGATGGTTTACACGGGTGGTCTACAGTATGTCGCCGGCCGGGATCCCGACCGTCGGCATGCCAACACATATTCTCCCTCTCGAGGGTCCACGACCCCCCTGGAGGGAGAATAAATCGCGTAGCGCGCCACCGTGCCTGCAGCATGGCGAGCGCAGCGAGCCTGCAAGGGGCTCATTAGCGCTCGCCCAGCTGTCGGTATGCCGGCGCCAGTATGCTGGCTCCCGGCCACGCATACTACACCCGTTTACACTGCTGATGTAATATCTTATATATGACGGTATCATCATGTAATAAGACATATAACATAAATTAGCATGTATATTGTTTTTGTGCTATTATATTAATGATATCACTCCCTCACATTCTTGTCATTGAACTTTTAACAATCAGAATAATGCCTCTATATTGATGATCTAATCATGTGTGAAGAGAAGTAACTACAATAGAACTTTTCAGTTACATATTATTTGCCATAAAGGTCCTGAAATTATTTTATTGTAATATTTTAGTGCTATATCACTGAGGGCAGGATGTACCATGCATCACATATTGCAAGTGATACATTTTTCTTCACAACCCTATCAGGAAGTTTCGCCTCCCAGAACTTGATAGATATGGGGAATGTGGGCAATCTCTGAAAACCGTAGTTTCGCAGCTTTGACCGCTTTTTGCCGTTAGTACATCCCGCCCTAAAGGCCCATACACACGTCAATATAGTCAACAATGTTGCTCATTTTGACCCTTCCTTATCGATATCGTTTACTATATTGCCCAGTGTGTACACAGTAAACGATGACCGATGCGCGGCCCTATGCCTCGTTAACGAGGCTCACTGTTGCCTGGCCAGGCAGCTCAATTTGGACTCATCGTCCAAAGCAGCATGGATGACCCGGCCGTGGGCATACACATAGTGCGATATCTCTAGTGATATTGCACTGTGTGTATGCCCACGTCGGTCGGGCCGGGAGTGGGACACACTAGGCGATGACGCTCATGGAGAACATTGCCTAGTGTGTATCCACCTTAAGACTCTTCCACATAAATAATGTTTATGTGAAAGAGTCAAATAAAATGTTTAATATGGATTAATGAAAACACCGTTTTATACATACACTTTTAACAAGTCTATAATGATAAAGTATTTTCTCTGACTTACCATATTCATCATAAATAGTTAATAGAAAGATTTCTCATTCACCTGTTCAGGGATGAATTTTTAATTTTAGAGATATATAATTTAAATTTTTTTTTAATATATTTTATTAAAAAGATAATACATTTCAAGTTAAGAAAAAACATTTTTATATATTGACCGATTTAGTAATATATATTCAAGGTTCAAAAAGTTTTGCAATTAAAAGTAACCGTTCCGTAGACGTACACATATGTGCCAGTATCCCTTAAGAGGTTTCTCATTCACCAATAGCTTTTTAACATCCTTTCTACATAAAAGTAGTATTCTGTTTTAGACTTTAGCTTCTAGTTAAAAGGCTCCACTTTACCGCATTACTATTAGAAATCAATACTTGGACAGGTATCTATTGCATTATTAGGTGCTTTGATCTTTGTTACTATTGTTCCATTCATGATGGCAAAACTTCAAAGCGAGCACTGCAGGGATATTAAAAGAATTACATGAATTTTTTTCAAGGAAATTATGTCTATGATGTATTATAAAATACGTTGTCACATCCTATAACACAAATAGTCCCTATCAATTACATTACAGGTGAAGATAAGAGACCTTGATTTAAATTTAGTCCTAATTCTAAAAACAACAAATGGTTAGTCTATATACTGTGTGTGTGTGTGTGTGTGTGTGTGTGTGTGTGTGTGTGTGTGTGTGTGTGTGTGTGTGTGTGTGTGTGTGTGTGTGTGTGTGTGTGTGTGTAGATATATATAGATATAAATGCCTAGGGGACTCCAAACAAACAGCACGTTGGAGTTGACCACACTGAGGAATAAAGAGAATTTCTGTAAAGAAAAAAAAGTAATCAATGACGCCTTTTAGTACAATATTGTAGAGTTCGTAATACCGTGATTATAACAAACAGTAGTGATCAGCCCTCTTACAAAAATATATATAGTCAGCTTATCTGGGCACTTTCTGAAAAGGAGCTGCATTGCTGACTCCTCTTTATCCAAGTGGTATAGGTGTTACCACTCCAATACGGTCTCCTCTTTATCCAAGTAGTATCTCAATGGACGTTTGAAATAGACAACATACTATAATAGCTTCATCTGCCTTATCTGATTATATGTAGAGAAGAATCCAATTAGTCACCAACAGAGAAAAGAACAGCCAACACCACAAACACCAATACCAGAGGTATAGGAAGAAATAGGTATAGCTCAACGCGTTTCATCTTGACAAATATGGTGTCAATCAGACTTCATCAGGCGTATAGTCTAGTAATAGTCTTTGAAATCTGAAGCTGAACTAATCACATAATTATTTTTCTCTTACGTCCTAGAGGATGCTGGGGACTCCGTAAGAACCATGGGGAATAGACGGGCTCCGCAGGAGACATGGGCACTAAAAAAGAACTTTAGGTATGCCCCTCCTCCAGACCTCAGTTTAATACTGTGCCCAGAGGAGACTGGGTGCATTACAGGGAGCTCTCCTGAGTTTCCTGAAAAGAAAGTAATTTTGTTAGGTTTTTTATTCAGGGAGCCTGCTGGCAACAGACTCCCTGCATCGAGGGACTGAGGGGAGAGAAACAGACCTACTTAAATGTTAGGCTCTGTTTCTTAGGCTACTGGACACCATTAGCTCCAGAGGGAACGGAACGCAGGTCTCACCCTCGCCGTTCGTCCCAGAGCCGCGCCGCCGTCCTCCTCGCAGAGCCGGAAGATAGAAGCCGGGTGAGTATGTGAAGAAAGAAGACTACAGAGGCGGCAGAAGACTTCAGATCTTCATTGAGGTAACGAGCAGCGGTAACGCTGCGCGCCATTGCTCCCACACAACACACACACAGCAGGCACTGTAAGGGTGCAGGGCGCAGGGGGGGCGCCCTGGGCAGCAATAGGAACCTCCAATCTGGCTAAAAACAATATATACAGGCTATGCACTGTATATAACAGATCCCCCGCCAGTTTTTAAATATTTTCAGCGGGACCGAAGCCCGCTGCTGAGGCACTCACCAGCGCCATTTTCTCCACAGCACACCGCTGAGAGGAAGCTACCCGGACTCTCCCCTGCTTACCACGGTGAAAGAGGGTTTTAAAGAAGGGGGTGGGCACATAATTTGGCGCAGATAAATGTTAACAGCGCTATCTGGGTAAACATATTGTGTTTTTTCCTGGGTCATTGGCGCTGGGAGTGTGCTGGCATACTCTCTCTCTCTGTCTCTCCAAAGGGCCTTGTGGGGGAACTGTCTTCAGATAAGAGGATTCCCTGAGTCTGTGGTGTGTCGGTACGCGTGTGTCGGCATGTCTGAGGTAGATGGCTCTCCTAGGGAGGGGGTGGAGCAAATGACTGTGGTGTCTCCGTCGCCTGACTGGTTGGATATGTGGAATGTTTTAAGTGCTAATGTGGATTTATTGCACAAAAGGTTGGACAAAGCGGAGTCCAGGGAATGTACAGGAAGTCAAGCCCTGCCTACTCCTATGTCGCTGGGACCTTCGGGGTTTCAAAAGCGCCCACTATCCCATATAGTAGACACTAATACCGACATGGATTCTGACTCCAGTGTCGACTACGATGATGCAAAGTTACAGCCCAAATTGGCTAAAAGTATTCATTATATGATTATTGCAATAAAGGATGTACTGCATATCACAGAGGACCCCCCTGTCCCTGACACGAGGGTACACATGTATAAGGAAAATCTCATGAGCTGAACGAGTTATTTGAAAAGGCTTGTGAATCTCCAGACAAGAAACTGCAGATTCCAAAAGGGATTCTTATGGCGCATCCTTTCCCGACTAAGGATAGGATACGGTGGGAATCCTCCCCAAGTGTGGACAAAGCGTTGACAAGCTTATCCAAAAAGGTAGCGCTGCCATCCCAAGATACGGCTACCCTCAGAGATCCTGCTGATCGCAAGCAGGAGGCTACCTTGAAGTCCATTTACACACATTCTGGTACCTTCCTCAGACCGGCGATAGCGTCGGCTTGGGTTTTTGTAGCGCTGTAGCAGCGTGGACGGATACCTTATCGGCGGAAATTGATACCCTGGATAAGGATACCATTTTATTGACCCTGGGTCATATTAAAGATACTGTCTTATTTATGAGAGATGCTCAAAGAGACATTGGCCTACTGGGTTCCAGAGTCAACGATATGGCGATTTCTGCCAGACGAGTCCTATGGACCCAACAATGGACGGGTGATGCCGACTCAAAGAGGCATATGGAGGTTTTACCTTACAAGGGTGAGGAATTGTTTGGGGAAGGTCTCTCGGACCTGGTCTCCACAGCTACGGCAGGTAAATCAAATTTTTTGCCTTTTATTTCCTAACAGCCTAAGAAAGCGCCACCTTATCAGATGCAGTCCTTTCGGTCACATAGAAACAAGAGAGTACGAGGATCGTCCTTTCTTGCCAGAGGTAAGGGCAGAGGGAAAAGGCTGCCAACCACAGCTAGTTCCCAGGAGAAGTCCTCCCCGGCCTCTACAAAATCCACTGCATGACGCTGGAGCTCCGCTGAGGGAGTCCGCCCCAGTGGGGGCACGTCTTTGACTTTTCAGCCACATCTGGGTTCACTCACAGGTGGATCCCTGGGCAATAGAAATGGTTTCCCAGGGTTACAAGCTGGAATTTGAAGAGGTGCCTCCTCGACAGTTTTTCAAATCGGCCCTACCAGCTTCTCTCCCCAGAGAGGGAGATAGTTTTAAATGCAATTCACAAATTGTGTCTTCAACAGGTGGTGGTAAAAGTTCCCCTGCTTCAACAAGGGAGGGGGTATTACTCAACCCTGTTTGTCGTCCCGAAACCGCACGGTTCAGTCAGACCCATTTTAAATTTAAAATCCTTGAACCTATACTTGAAAAGGTTCAAGTTCAAGATGGAATCGCTCAGAGCGGTCAAAGCCAGCCTAGAAGGGGGGGATTTTATGGTATCCCTGGACATAAAGGATGCATACCTTCATGTTCCCATATATCCACCTCATCAGGCGTACCTGAGATTTGCGGTACAGGATTGTCATTACCAATTTCAGACGTTGCCGTTTGGGCTTTCCACGGCCCCGAGGATTTTCACCAAGGTAATGGCGGAAATGATGGTGCTCCTGCGAAAGCAGGGTGTCACAATTATCCCGTACTTGGACGATCTCCTCATAAAAGCAAAATCATGAGAGCAGTTGTTGAACAGCATGTCACTTTCACTGAAGGTGTTACAACAACACGGCTGGATTCTCAATACCCCGAAGTCACAGTTGGTTCCTACGACTCGTTTGACCTTTTTAGGCATGATTCTGGATACGGACCAGAAAGGGTTTATCTTCCGATAGAAAAGGCCCAGGAACTCATGACTCTGCTCAGGGACCTATTGAAGCCAAAACAGGTGTCAGTGCATCACTGCACTCGAGTCCTGGGAAAAATGGTGGCGTCTTACGAGGCCATTCCCTTCGGCAGGTTCCATGCGAGGACTTTCCAATGGGACCTACTGGACAAGTGGTCCGGGTCACATCTGCAGATTCATTGGATGATCACCCTGTTCCCCAGGGCCAGGGTATCTCTCCTGTGGTGGCTGCAGAGTGCTCACCTTCTAGAGGGTCGCAGGTTCGGCATTCAGGACTGGATTCTGGTAACCACGGACGCGAGACTCCGAGGTTGGGGAGCAGTCACGCAGGGAAGATACTTCCAAGGTCTTTGGTCAAGCCAGGAGACTTGTCTTCACATCAACGTTCTGGAGCTGAGGGCCATATACAACGCCCTTCGTCATGCGGAGACTTTGCTTCGCGACCTACCGGTTCTGATTCAGTCAGACAACATAACCGCAGTGGCTCATGTAAACCGCCAAGGCGGCACAAAGAGCAGAGTGGCAATGGCAGAAGCCACCAGGATTCTTCGCTGGGCGGAAAATCACGTAAGCGCACTGACAGCAGTGGACAACTGGGAAGCAGACTTCCTCAGCAGACACGATCTACATCCAGGAGAGTGGGGACTTCATCAGGAAGTCTTCGCACAGATTGCAAGTCAGTGGGGACTGCCCCAGATAGACATGATGGCGTCCCGCCTCAACAAGAAACTACAGAGGTATTGCGCCAGGTCAAGAGACCCTCAGGCGGTGGCAGTGGACGCCCTGGTGACACCATGGGTGTTCCAGTCGGTCTATGTGTTTCCTCCTCTTCCTCTCATTCCCAAGGTGTTGAGAATATTAAGAAAAAGAGGAGTACAGACAATTCTCATTGTTCCAGATTAGCCGCGAAGGGCCTGGTATCCGGATCTGCAGGAAATGCTCACAGAAGATCCATGGCCTCTTCCTCTAAGACAGGACCTGTTACAACAGGGGCCCTGTCTATTCCAAGACTTACCGCGGCTGCGTTTGACGGAATTGAACGCCGGATCCTAGCGGAAAAGGGCATTCCGGATGAGGTCATTCCTTCTCTGATAAAGGCTAGGAAGGACGTGACAGCTAAACATTATCACCGTATATGGCGGAAGTATGTTTCTTGGTGTGAGGCCAGGAATGCTCCTACGGAAGAATTCTATCTGGGCCGTTTCCTTCACTTCCTACAAACTGGAGTGAATTTGGGCCTAAAATTAGGCTCCATTAAGGTTCATCCATTTTCTTTCAGAAGGAATTAGCTTCTCTCCCTGAAGTACAGACTTTTGTGAAGGGAGTGCTGCATATTCAGCCTCCTTTTGTACCTCCGGTGGCGCCTTGGGACCTTAATGTGGTGTTGAGTTTCCTTAAGTCGCACTGGTTTGAACCACTTAAAACGGTGGAATTAAAATATCTCACTTGGAAAGTGGTCATGTTGTTAGCCTTCGCTTCAGCTAGGCGAGTGTCAGAGTTGGCGGCTTTGTCTCATAAAAACCCCTATCTGGTTTTCCATGTGGATAGAGCGGAATTGCGGACCCGTCCTCAATTCTTGCCTAAGGTGGTTTCATCTTTTCATATGAACCAACCTATTGTGGTGGCTGTGGCTACGCGAGACTTGGAGGATTCCGAGTCCCTTGAAGTGGTCAGGGCTTTGAAAATTTACGTGGCCAGAACGTCTCGGGTCAGAAAAACAGAAGCACTGTTTGTCCTGTATGCAGCCAACAAGGTTGGCGCTCCTGCTTCGAAGCAGGCTATTGCTCGCTGGATCTGTAACACGATTCAGCAGGCTCATTCTACGGCTGGATTGACGTTACCAAAATCGGTAAATGCCCATTCCACTAGGAAGGTCAAACTACGGCTGTTCGAGGGGTCTCGGCATTACAACTATGCCAAGCTGCTACTTGGTCGGGTTCAAACACCGTTGCAAAGTTCTACAAGTTTGATACCCTGGCTGAGGAGGACCTCCTGTTTGCTCATTCGGTGCTGCAGAGTCATCCGCACTCTCCCGCCCGTTTGGGAGCTTTGGTATAATCCCCATGGTCCTTACGGAGTCCCCAGCATCCTCTAGGACGTAAGAGAAAATAAGATTTTAAACCTACCGGTAAATCTTTTTCTCCTAGTCCGTAGAAGATGCTGGGCGCCCGTCCCAGTGCGAACTACATCTGCAAGTCTTGTATATAGTTTTTGCTTACATAAGGGTTATGTTACAGTTTTGATCAGTCTCGGACTGATGCTGTGTTGTTTCATACTGTTAACTGGTTCGTATATCCCAAGTTATACGGTGTGGATGGTGTGGGCTGGTATGAATCTTGCCCTTAGATTCACAAAAATCCTTTCCTCGTACTGTCCGTCTCCTCTGGGCACAGTTTCTCTAACTGAGGTCTGGAGGAGGAGCATAGAGGGAGGAGCCAGTGCACACCCAGAACTAAAGTTCTTTTTTAGTGCCCATGTCTCCTGCGGAGCCTGTCTATTCCCCATGGTCCTTACGGAGTCCCCAGCATCCTCTACGGACTAGGAGAAAAAGATTTACCGGTAGGTTTAAAATCTTATTTTAATAAGTATATATTTAGACAAATGTGAGCTAATTGAATAAATACCTGTTGCAGTGCAGTATGTCTTTTGATTCTCATTTAATAACTATATACCTCCATAAGTGACGTGCAGTGAGGCCAGTGTCTGGGAAGGCACACAAGGAGGTGGGTCTGACCACCTGCCACTTTGCGCCCACCTGCACCACCACCCCCTGCCACACTTTGCCCACCTCCTGCCACATTGCACAGCACGCGTAACACACATAACTAGCTGATACCCAGCCGGCAAATATGCACCCGCCGCAATATACCGCAGCGCCGGCAGCCGCCCTCTCTGCTCCACCCCCCCCCCCCCCCCCCCTACACACACACACAACGGCTCTTTCCCCCACAGCAGCCGGTAACCCTTCTCTCTCCCCCACCCCTCTGCTGCAGCAGCCGACAACCCTTCTCTCTCTCCCCCCTCTGCAACAGCCGGCAGCCCCCCTCTCTCCCCCCGCAGCAGCTCTCTTCACCTGCAGCGGCCGTATACGATGCGACTTAGACGAGCTGATCAAGTAACGGGCAAGGGACACCCGCAGCTGGAGGGAGCGGTCAGTGGCTGGTGAGCGGAGGTGGTCTTGTCTGCAGAGCTGGAGGGGAGGACAACCAAGCAGCTGCAGCAGTGGTGAATTTAAGTGTCAGGCCGCCCGTAGGCACAAAATTATTGACCCCTCTCATCTTGCTAGCGCTGTGTAAGAGGAACAAGGATGGGGTAAGTATGGGAGTTGGCATTGGAACAGTGCTGGGGGGGTTTGGGGCTGGGGGATGGAGTGAGGTAGGTGATTAGGGACAAAGAGGAGCGGGAAGGTGGGGTGCTGGATCAGCAGCAATCAGAGGAGGGGCTGAAAATGGGGGGGGGATGCGGCAGGACCGAGACAGAGGTGACTTGCCGAATGCCTTTACTACTGTGTGTGTATACTGTTTGTGTATCATATATATAAATATATATATATAGAGGTTGAGTATCCCTTATCCAAAATGCTTGGGACCAGAAGCATTTTGGATATCGGATTTTTCCTTATTTTGGAATAATTGCATACCATAATGAGATATCATGGCGATGGGACCTAAGTCTAAGCACAGAATGCATTTATGTTTCATATACACCTTATACACAGTCTAAAAGTCATTTAATACAATATTTTGAATAACTCTGTATTAAACATAGTTTGTGTACATTGAGCCATCAAAAAACAAAGGTTTCACTATCTCACTCTCAAAAAATTCCGTATTTCGGAATATTTGGATATGGAATACTCAACCTGTATATATATATAATTACATTATGAAAACGGATGCAAAAGTACAAATTCATAGAAACATATATATATATATATATATATATATACATGTGTACTGTAACCCATGACATGTTGGTGTACTTGTGCACTTGTCAGGGCTTCTCTAGCTGTGATGGATGGCACTACAGGTCCCAGTGCATCCAGTTGCCAAGGTTTGCTGGGACTTGTAGTCTCATCACAGCTGCATGAGTAATAGTTACACTTACCCATAGGACCCCTGTAAATTCTCACCTCCCTCCCTCCTTCCGTGATCCGGACCGCATAAGAATACCAGGCCAGGAGCCGGGCTGCTGTATCAGTCAGTACAGCTGCCACAGAGATCACTGTACACGGCTGCAGTAATCTCCCTCTCTGCTGCCTGGCTATCACTTGCAGGAGTCGGCTGACTGTGGTAACAGACCGCGCGTGACCACTTGGAAGGTGAGGTGAGCAGAGGAGGTGCCGCATTCTATTCCTGAGGCCTTCACTTGGAGGCGCCCCGGAGATCCATGCAGCGAGTAAGCAGACCCAGCAGGAGGTAGATGCGTTGCCGCTTAGTAAACCTGGAGTGCTGGGCAGCGGGCTTCCTGCTGCTACTCCTTGGTGATTTCTGCCTGTGGGTGGCCCAGCTGCTGCCGGCCGTGTCTCTGCTACTGCGGCGGCGGTCAGTCCAGGCTCAGGTTCCTAAAGGTAGCTGCTCTGCTGTTCTGCCAAGCTGCAGCCCCAAGGGGTTATCTGTGTCACAGGCTTCGGGGTGAAAGTCCAGGGAAGAGAGGAGAGCATAGAAAACATGGCTGGCCCGGGGATCATCTGGCAGTCTGCCTGTCAGCGCTGTCCAATAACATCTGCCTCACTGACAGGGGCGTGCCTTGATGCGGGTTGAAGGCGCAACCCCCATCAATGAGGCAGATGTACAGGTGCCGCTTCTCCTTATTTTTTCAATGGGATTTTAGTGCCCAAGGCTTGGCCCTGCCCCCTGCACTCCCCCCGCTTCACACATTTTATTATAGTCAGTGGCGCTCTCGCTGCCTCCCATCTAGATGTAGCTGCATTTTCACAGCAATAATTTTTTATTATTATTATCCTTTATTTATTTGGCGCCACAAGGGTTCCGCAGTGCCCAATTACAGAATACATAAACAAATAATCAAACATGAAAACAGCAACTTACAGTTGATGACAGTATAGGACAAGTACAGGGTAAATAAACATAGTTACATCAGCAGATGACACTGGAATAAGTATCAGGTGGCAGAAGACTGCTGGATGTGGTGCAGTTGAAGAGTATTAAAGTAAGAAAGGATAAGCACATGAGGGAAGAGGGCCCTGCTCGTGAGAGCTTACATTCTAAAGTGGAGGGGTAGACAGACAGGGGTGACACAGATGGGGTACATAGAGAGCGTAGAACAGAGGGTTAGGATGAGATTTGGCTGGGTTTGGTGAAGAAGTGGGTCTTGAGAGATCGTTTGAAGTTTTGTAGAGAGGTGGAGAGTCTGAGGGGGAGAGGTAGGGAATTCCAAAGAAGTGGTGCAGCACGTGAAAAATCTTGGAGGTAGGAGTGGGAGGAAGTAATTCGTAGGCAGGAGAGTCGGCGTGCATTAGCAGAGCGAAGAGGACGGGTGGGAGTATAAAGGGAGATAAGGTCAGAGATGTAGATGGGAGAGGAGTGGGTAAGGGCTTTGTAAGCGAGTGTGAGAAGCTTGAAATGGATTCTGAAAGGGAACGGGAGCCAGTGAAGGTCTAGTAAGAGAGGAGAGGTGGACGTAGTGCGTTTGGTGAGGAAGATGAGCCGGGCAGCAGCATTGAGGATAGATTGGAGTGGAGAGAGGTATTTGTCAGGAATGCCAGTCAGGAGCAGATTACAGTAGTCCAGTCTGGAGATGACCAGTGAGTGGATTAGAGTCTTAGTAGCATCCTGGGTCAGAAAGGGTCTGATCCTGGAAATATTTTTTAGATGAAAATGGCAGGTTTGTGAGAGGTGCTGAATGTGTGGTTTGAAGGAGAGGGAGGAGTCAAGGATTACTCCAAGACAGCGCACTTGGGGGCTAGAGGAGATTGTAGTGCCATCAATAGATAATTAGATTGTAGGAGGTGAGGTTATGCGGGAGGGAGGAAAGATGATCAGCTCTGTCTTAGACATGTTAAGTCTAAGAAAGCGCTGGGACATCCAGGAAGAGGTAGCAGAGGGACAGTTGGAGATACGAGTGAGGAGAGCAGGGGAGAGGTCTGGAGAGGAAAGATAGATTTGGGTGTCATCAGCATAGAGATGATATTGGAAACCAAAAGAACTAATGAGCTTACCCTAGTGAGGACGTATAGAGAGAGAAGAGAAGAGGACCAAGGACAGAACCTTGGGGTACCCCTACAGTTAGTGGAAGTGAGGGGGAGGTGGAGTCATGAGAGGAGACAGTGAAAGAACGGTCAGAAAGGTAGGAGGACAGCCAAGAGAGGGCAGTGTCACGCAGACCAATGGAGTGAAGAATTTGCAGTAGGAGAGGATGGTCCACAGTGTCAAAAGCAGCAGAGAGATCAAGTAGAATAAGTATAGAGTAGTGTCCCTTAGATTTAGCAGCATGGAGGTCATTGCATACTTTTGTAAGGGCAGTTTCATGGAGTGGAGAAGACGGAAGCCAGACTGGACTGGGTCAAGCAGTGAGTGTGAGGAAAGAAAGGAAGTAAGGCGGTTGTAGACTATACGCTCAAGGAGTTTGGAGGCAAAAGGGAGGAGAGAGATGGGTCGGTAGTTGGAGAGAGTGTTTGGCTCAAGTGTAGGTTTTTTAAGAATAGGAGAGATGAGTGCATGCTTGAAGGCAGAGGGGACAGTGCCTGATGAGAGAGACAGATTGAGAAGGTGGGAAAGATGGGAACAAGCAGAAGGAGAGAGGTAGCGGAGGGGATAGGGTCAAGTGGGGAGGTGGTGAGGGGACAGGAACGAATGAGGGCCATGACTTCCTCTCCAGATGCATGGGAGAAAGATGTCAGAGTTGGTGCGAGGGATGGGGAGGGTTGGTAAGGGATGGGAGAAGGCTGGTTACTGATGGTCTGGTGTGATGTGATGTCCTGACGTATGGAGTCAATTTTGGATGTGAAGTAAGTGGCAAAGTCAAGAGCAGAGAGTGAGGAAGGGAGACGAGGTGGAGGTGGGCAGAGGAGTGAGTTGAGAGTGACAAAGAGGCGCCGGGGGTTGGAAGACTGGGAGGAGATGAGGTTCTTGAAGTATGACTGTTTAGCAAGAGAAAGGGCAGCACTGAAGGATGAGAGCATAAGTTTGAAATGGAGGAAGTCTGCCTTAGAGCGTGATTTCCTCCAGTGTCGCTCAGCAGTACATGAGCATTTTTGCAGATATCTGGTGCATTTGGTGTGCCAGGGTTGGGGTGTTAATTTGCGAGGGTGAATAGTGGTTGGTGGAGTAACAGAGTCAAGAGCAGAAGTAAGGGATGCATTGTATGTGGAAGTGGCTTGTTCAGGGCATGAGAGAGAGAGAATAGGAGAGAGAAGTGAATTAAACGGGGAGGAAAGGAATGTGGTGTCAATAGCTTCAATGTTACGCTTAGTGATGGTAGCCTTAGGAGGTAGAGATGGGGAAGTCGAGAGAGATAGGTTAAAGGAGAGCAGGTGGTGGTCAGAGAGGGGAAATGGGGAGTTGGAAAAATCAGAAATATCACAGCGGTGAGTGAAGACCAGATCCAGTGAGCACCCATTCACATGGGAGGGTGAGGAGGTCCACTGGGAGAGACCAAGTGAAGAGGTGAGGTTAAGGAGTTTAGAGGCAGGGGATTGTGTGGGGATGTCAATAGGGATGTTGAAATCGCCTAGGATAATGGAGGGAATGTCAGAAGTGAGGAAGCCAGGAAGCAAAGTTGTCGATGAATTTGGAAGCAGTGCCAGGGGGGCGGTAAATGACAGCTACTCTAAGATGGACTGGTTGGAAGAGGCGTATGGCATGGACCTCAAATGTAGAGAATGTAAGGGATGGTTCTGGTGGTATGAGTTGGTAGGAGTAACTAGAAGGTAAAAGGACCCCAACACCACCCCCATGGCGACCCCCAGGTCTGGGTGTGTGTGTGTGAATGTGAGGCCCCCAGCAGAGAGAGCAGCAGGAGAAGTAGTGTCAGAGGGCGTAATCCAAGTTTCAGTAATGGCTAGTAGGTGTAGGGAGTTGGAAATGAAAAGGTCATGAGTGGGGACCAGTTTGTTACAAACAGATCTGGCATTCCAGAGGGCACAGGATAGGGGGTATGAGTTTGTGGGAGAGATGTGAATGAGATTATCAGGGTTGCTGTAGCGATGAGGTGAGATTAATTTTGAGGGCAGGGATGATGAGAGAGTAGTGATGGTGCGGGTGCCTGAGCTAGGAGGGGAAACTGCAGGAGGTGGGCAGGGAGGGAGGTCAGTGTGATGTGGATGGGGGGTATGGGGAGGTGACAGGGAATGGAGAATGTTTAGAATACTACAAACCAGATATTTGTGATACTTTATATGTATTATAAATATCTTCTGTGTATTATTTTAATCATTATGACAGGTCCCCTGACTGCACGTCCCTGGCCTCCATCTTGATAACTCTCTTTCCTAGCAATATTGCCATTTCACCCACAAACATCTGTTGGATCAGTGAATAACTTCATATACATGTGGTCTGATAACTCCACTGAACAGAGCAATACTTTCCCTCTTTATCGTCCAGTATTAGAAATATAATTTCACTTTGGCTCTTTTCAATTAACTATGGTTTTGCTCAAGCTTGTGTCATACATATTTTAAAGATCCCTTTTAACGGTTTAGTACAAATTTTATGTTGCCATCATTTTGTGATTTCACCTTTTCAGTGTAAGTTTTCTAATACATATTTTCAAATTCAATTGTAACGGAAATGACGAGATATTGAGGCGAGATGTATCAAAGCTTGGAGACATAGAAAGTACCAGCCAATCAGCTCCTAAATGCCATGTTACGGGCTGTGTTTGAAAAACGACAGGAGCTGGTTGGTTGTTATCTCTCTCTAAGCTTTAATATATAGCCCCTATTATTTCTTAAAACATGCGGTATCTGTAGTAGTAGAGAGTAGAGGTTGTGAATGATCCTGGGAGATGATCTCATTGCTGTTTGTGGACTTATACTTTTACCTGGTGGCTTCTGAAAGGATTGTATTGAAAGCACAACATTCTGTTTATCCGTATAAACAGCCTTCCTGCAGCGTTACATCATTAATTCCCATGCACAATAATTCATTAATATCTTTGTGCATGTACAAGATCCACTGTATTTATAATGACTTTTTGCTGGAGTCTGTGGGGTGTTTTTACCTTGGATTTGACCTTTACCTATGATTTCCTGCTTCTTTTCTGAGTATGACATTGCTGCAAGCATGCAAGGTATGTTCCTCCAAAGGCTGAAAGCCGTTCTGTCTGCTACACACAGCGGAGGGAGCCGTTATGGCAGCCGAACCAATAGGAGAATGTTACAGTGTTTCATTAGGAACCAGTGCCTCATGAAATTATTAGTTGTTGATATAATATAGCGTGTACCCTTGAGAGAGGCTGGAATTATGGCCCGATTCAGGCCTGATTGCAGTTGTGCGAAACTGCACATCGGATGATTATTGAATGACTGGGCATGCGTATGTACCGCAATGTGCAGGCGCATTGCCAAACAGTGACAGGATCAGAGGTGGATTGGACATAGGGTTTACAGGGAAGATTCCCGGTGGGCCGACGCACCTGTGGGGCCTGTTTTGTTTGAGGACATGTGGTCCTTTTTATAGACATAATGAATAAGATGCAAAATAATTTGCATATATGAAAATGACTTTGCCACTTAGCCTGTGATTGCAGATGATCTAGTGTATGCTCTGTCTGCCTGCTTGGCTGACATATAAGATTGAGTGAATAGTGACTGGGATACGGTTGGTGTAATAAGCAAGAAAATATATCTTTCTAAAGAATGATATCGTTTCCTAAATTCTGAAGGTGTATCATATAATGTGCTCATAATATTTAATTTTATTTCTTTTTAACTTCCCCCTTGATGCTGGACATGCCCACTATCTTGAAAGTCTTGGGGGGAGGGTGCTGCTGCCATGGCCCATGGCTAGACCTTACACCTCTGGTGCTGCCCATGTGGGGCCACTAGTACAAATATTTCCAGGGCCGCTTTTTGTTCCCAATCCGCCCCTGGACAGGATGGTACGAAAATTTCGATTGCACGGGCATTCGTAATGTGATTGACAGGAAGAGGGCATTTGGGGGTGGTAACTAGCTGTTTTCAGGGAGTGTCAGGAAAAATTGAGGCGTTCCCAAGCATTTTCAGGGTGGGTGGGTGATCTCCGCTCCGGTCCCGATCAGCCTGTTCTGATTGCACTGGAGGAGTAAGTCTTGCGCTGCGCAGAGACTGGAATAATAAGATGGTGATTGAGTTGCGAACGAATTTGCAGATGTCCGCTGTCTGGCATAATTTACACATGCATTCGCACACTTGCACAGGGCGGGTTTTCACTCTCCCTGGGCAGCGACTATCTGATCACAGTCCTCTGCAAATTTGTAACGATCAGGTCTGAATTAGGCCCTGTGTCTGGACTCTGAGATGTCCCAGGTACAATATCAGCTGTTTGTTTACCTGTACAGTTGCTGGTAATATAAAATACAGAACACAGTTAAAGAACCTCGGAACTTGTTTTCTTCTTATGTTGATACATTCACTTCCTTGTGTACCGTTCCATTCTTCACCCACTGGTAATTTTGCTTTGCTTGTCCCACTGCCAGATTGTACAACAAATATATTCCATGAGATTACAAAAGGTTGGAAACAGACGGGAGGCAGTGTAACATATCGCCATCCTCCCAAAGGTCTGTTCATTGTTGCTGTTAAGAGGCGATAAATATTTCTTTAACCCGAACACCATACAATACAGGCTTTCATGAGGCATGCGGCCAGAGGGCATTTTTAGGTAAGCCACCCATGTGTCTCTTACACCTTTCTGTGCAGTTCGTTTCATTAACAGTTTTGACAGTTAACTGAATTTTCAGCATTTCCTCTTGTCCATTATTTTGCTTTTTACCACTCACGTTGTAGCTATTTTTTAGGTGCTAAATGCTCCTGATCAACCGAGCAGTGTAAACCCCCTCCCCCCTACCCCCACCACCACCTGCAAAGTGAGAGGCGGCAGCACAGCCAGGAAATCCCGACCATTGCAGGAGTGTTATAAGCCCTTTATCGGCTAACGCACCTGCATCGGTACTGCATTCAACCTGTACAATCGTTGGCAGTTGACCCCGATATCAGGAAAACGGGCTAACAATTAGGTGTATACCCAGATTTTCACAGCTAATTGACAGACAAAAGCTCAGTGTTCCATCCGAATAAAAGTTACATACCTCTGCAATGTTGACTCGTGAATATGCTGTTTTACCGCACTGTACAAAATGTAACTTAAAATTATATTTTGAATCCAACCATTATTTACAAGCAATACTGCCAAGGGATGACTCTACTAGCAGTCCAAAAAAAACCTGATTAATACAGTGTTCTCTGTTTAATGGGGTGTTTCATATTACTCAGCAGAAAAGTATTACTTTTCTACTGTTATCCTTCCACTGTAATGAGAGACAGGTAGCCAAAAATAGCTCTCGGGTTCACTTAAACGCTTTGCTTATATAAAACTTATCAGACCTGTTATGGCTGTAGTGTCAGACTGTTGGCTTCAGAGCTAGTAATGTTACGGAACCTGTAGAACAATCTTTACGCTCTTGGCTGAAGTGTTATCCTTGTTCCGGCTGGCTGGGATGATCTTGGTGAATGTAGGCGTACAAATGCACAGCAACATTATTGGAACAGGTCCATGTTCAGAACATTTACTTATTTTGAAAAATCTAGATTTTATTTGTTTTCATTTTAAACTAGGAAACCGCAGTGTCTGAAATGACCGTAGTTCCATGCAAGCATTTTGCCATTTTATTCTGATGGTCATTGGGTGACACTGTTCTAGGGGGGAAACATGATTGTGATGAACCCTTGACTTATTATAAAAAAAATAAAAACAAGGTTAAAGTAAATTAGAGGCTTGGCATACTTTCATTAAGGCAGCAGGTGGTCTAGCTAACGGTTCTTAAGTTCACAACTTTGAAAATGTCAGCGCAGTGTAGTACTATGGTGGTCGTTCCGAGTTGTTCGCTAGCTGCTTTCGTTCGCAGCGCAGCGGTCAGGCAAAAAATCGGCAGTTCTGCGCATGCGTACTATTACAACGAACGATGTAGTTTCACACAAGGTCTAGCGAAGCTTTTCAGTCTCACTGCTGGCCGCAAAGTAATTGACATGAAGTGGGCGTTTCTGGGTGTCAACTGACCGTTTTCACGGAGTGATCGAAAAAACGCAGGCATGGCTGGGTGAACACAGGGCGTGTTCGTGATGTCAAAACAGGAACTGAACAGCCTGAAGTGATCGCAAGCGCTGAGTAGGTCTGAAACTGCACAAAATTATTTTGTAGCCGCTGTGCGATCCTTTCGTTCGCACTTCTGCTAAGCTAACATACACTCCCAGTGGGAGGCGGTATAGCATTTGCACGGCTGCTAAAAACTGCTAGCGAGCGAACAACACAGAATGAGGGCCAATGTGTCCTAAACAAAGGTTATAGCAGCCTCCATCTACTAGCTCTGCTTTCAATTTGCACTGTCTGTCCAGTCCATTATTTTGAGCAGAGACTGGTGAATAGCCTACAGTTTGGTCTGGCGTCTGGCTACTTGTTAAACACTACTCACGCACTTTATATTTGCCCCATCAATTATATTAGTGGTTCCCCAACTGTCTTGAATCACTGCACTCTATACGATTAGCTTTTATTTCTTTTTTGTTACGGAACCCTTAGGACAAAAATTCAGAAAAATATACTAAATTAAGTAATTTGTGCTTTCCTGTCATCCTTATGGTCAGTTATATGGTGGTGAACAGGGTTGCACTTCTGTACAGGGTGGGCAGACTTTAAAGGTTAACAAAAAAGGCATGGTAAATTCTATTCAAAATTTTTGTACATAATGTAAAAGTGCATGGAATACAGTTTAATTTCAATTGTTTTTGAATATATTGTCCAAATGGTGGCCTTCATTAATGAACCGGATGCTGCTATATGCCAAGAAATGACGATGATATATTCAAAACCAATTGAAGCTAAATTGTATCCTATGCACTTTTAGATTTGGTACTAAAATTGTGAATAGTATTTACCAGGACTTTCTGTTAACCTTTAAAATCTGGGAGGATATTTTTTGCCTTACTCTGTATTTTATGATTGGCAGCCACTAGCTCTGGTTTTTCCATAATGGCAGCCACTAGCTCTGGCAGCCACTAGCTCTGGTTTTTTCATAATGGCAGCCACTAGCTCTGGCAGCCACTAGCTCTGGTTTTTCCATAATGGCAGCCACTAGCTCTGGTTTTTCCATAATGGCAGCCACTAGCTCTGGTTTTTTCATAATGGCAGCCACTAGCTCTGGTTTTTCCATAATGGCAGCCACTAGCTCTGTTTTTTTCATAATGGCAGCCACTAGCTCTGTTTTTTTCATAATGGCAGCCACTAGCTCTGGTTTTTCCATAATGGCAGCCACTAGCTCTGGTTTTTTCATAATGGCAGCCATTAGCTCTGGTTTTTCCATATCACCTTGACAATAATTGGATTTGGTCCAGGACCACCAACCCATAGCACCATTATAACTGGCCCGTGGCACTCCAGGGTGTTGCAGCACCTACTTTGGGAACCATTGCATTATATCATAAGGATGTGCCTATTTGGAATGTCTTAAAGACTTTGTAGAAATGTACACAACAGATTTAATGAAAATTCTGGCAAGTGCGTCTACGACTTAAATGTCTGTAATACAGCAGATTTAACTTTGTATTTTTCTTTTTAAATGCATATGATTTTATACCTTTTGTGATTTTCCTGCTTTTCTTAAGTTTCTTGCATTTCCATACATTGGGCCTGATTCATGCTTGGTAATAAAGCAAAAAAGCAAGCAGCTGAGCAAAACCATGTGCAGAGAGAAATAGATTTGGGTGGGGTGTGTTCAGACTAAGGGTTATGATCAGCCACCCTGACATGCGGGGTGACCCCTAGCACAGGGCTAATCCGCCCCGCATGTCTGGCCCTCCCCCTGCCACATGGGTGCGATGCTATTGCACCCGGCGAGTACGTCCCTACCTGTGCAGCATTGCTGCGCTGGTCGGCGACTTTTTGCCGCATCCCGGGTCGCAGCGGCTGCATGTAACGTCACGCAGCCGCCACCCGCATGGTCAGAGATCTGATCTGTGGTAGGTGGCGGGGCCACGGGGGGGCCTTTAAATAAAAAAAAAAAAAAAAAAGGTGTCCTGGGGTATATTCCCCCAGCCCCCCTTCCCCTTTAATCCGGCTCTGCCATACCCCTTTTATATCGTTGAGGAGGATATGTACTAAGCAGTAAAAATAGCGGAGACGTGAGCCAGTGGAGAAGTTGCCCCTGGCAACCAATCAGCATTGAAGTAACATTTATAATTTGCGTACTATAAAATTATACAGAGCAGCTGATTGGTTGCCATGGGCAACTTCTCCACTGGCTCATATCTCTTTTTTTCACTGTTTAGTACATCTGCCCCTGAGTCTGTTGGTGCTTTTTGTTTTTGTTACAATGTTTTTTTCTTTTCTTTTCAAGTTTACATTGTTGCACTTTTAAGTGTCCTTCCTGGAAACACAACATATCCACACTGCCTTATTTTTCATCCCCACTTGTCTAGAACATTTAAATAAATACATACTGTACATTTTTTTTTTTTTGTATATTATTTTACGTTGGTTATTTATGGGGATCTTTATTCCTATTGTGAAAGGTGCTGTCCCTAAAGCTGGGCATACACTATACAATTGATGAGAGCAACTGACAATCGACCATTTGCTCCCAAACACTGGAAATTGGTTAAATCACGGACAGGTTTTGTCCATTTTCCAATGTTTGGGAGCAAATGGTCTTCAAACCTTCTCTTTGTTCCTCGGCAAAATGATCAGACTTTGTGTTGCTGTCACCGGTTTATTCCTGGTATCAATGAAACCATAATGCAGTATATACTATAGGCTAATGGAGGCTCTCTCACAGGGGGTAATTCAGATCTGATCGCTGGGCTGCGTTTTTTGCTGTCCTGTGATCAGATAGTCGCCGCCTGCAGGGAGAGTATATTTTCGCTGTGCCAGTGTGTGTTCCTATGTGTTAGCAGAGCTGCTGAAAATCAGTTTGTGCTGTCTCTGCGCAGCCCAGGATTTACTCTCCCAGTGCGATTGAATCCTGCTGATTGGGGCCAGAACTGACGTCAGACACCCTCCCTGAAAACACTTGGACATGCCTGCGTTTTTCCGGACACTCCCTGTAAACGGTCAGTTGCCACTCACAAAAAGCCTCTTCCTGTCAATCACCTTGCGTACGCCTGTGCGAATGGATCCTTTGCACCATCCCATCGCTGACCGGCGATGCCCGTTGTAGCTGTCCGATGCGCCTGCGCATTGCGGTGCATACGCATGCACAGTTTGGACCCGATCGCCCGCTGTGCGAAAATGCACAGCAGCGTTCAGATCTGAATTACCCTTATAGGCTGGTACAGGCATTTAGAGCAGCAGATTAGTTACCAGAGGATCGCTGTCATTGCAGCACAATAATCTATGTGGAGTTATTACTGCTTTTGGCTAATCTGCTCACAGTTATTTAGGGCTGTAATCACAATTAGAATGGCTTCGGGTTTCTTGTCTTCTTTGCTTTATCGCTTAAGGACAGCAGTTAGGTGATTTTCAGGACCATTAACTCATGCGTTAGCCAGACATGTAGCCAGTAACCCTTTCTGCATGTTTCTGCTTTATTGCCTCCATTGCTGAAGTACTGTGCAAGTGTCTCATTGGGAGAGCTACATACTGTATGTGCTATTGCCACATGTATCTGACTAATACAGCAGCTATAATACGGGCACTCTTATGGATGTTCCTCAAGGAATGCTGCCCAAAATTTGAGGCCTGATTCCCCGTTCCGCCGTTCTTGTGGAGATTGATATGTGATCCGCCGGGGAATTGGGAAAATACTGCGTGTTATAAACCCCTGACTTGCTGATCCTGATCCTTTCTTAGTCTGAATGAGTAAATCAAGTATTTCCAACATGTTGGATTTCCCTGATCCCCCGGCATCAATAGAACAGGGAACTGCCCTGATACCTGCCAGGCCGGTTGTATGGACCCCTTTAGCTTACCATTTTACCCTCCTTATTAACACTAAAGATTTCTCCTGCCGCTTACTGTAAAATGGCTGTCCTCATTCTGTGCTGCCACTAAAGGCTCCATCACTTTGCTGTCATCACCTTCAGAGTAAAAGAAGCATTGGGTTTACCTCATATAGTTAAATCAACATGCTGTAGTCTTAAGATGATCCTCAGTGCTCATATAGTTAAATCAACATGCTGTAGTCTTATGATGATCCTCATTGCAGGGAGTTGCTAGTAGAAGTTGTTACAGGTTTGCCTCAATGTACATGGATGTTGTACTTTGTGTGATTCTCCTTGAGCTGATGTCCATGCAGTGGAAGTCTTACACTAATTCCACATCTTTGTCTTTGATTGGTCAGAATCACTACATTCCCATTCGTTCAGCCTCTTATATTGTATGAAATATCTTTTTGTATCGCTGTGGAAACTGTGCGCTGTGCATACAACCCTGGTGAGAAGGGAGTAAATGTGCTATTATTCCCTAGTTACATTCTGGGGAATAATGCTGAAAACCAATAATACAAAAATTAACTTTCTTGTATCCCTTGGAATAAAGTTTAAAATAACTTAACATAAAGTAGTTTATACACAAGTTGCCTTAATGGTAAAGATGTTGACATTTTTTTGTGAGTATTATCATGGGTATACCGCCTATCCATTCCCTAGGATCCAATGGCATCACTGAGAGTGCAGCCAATCAATTTGCCAACAACCAGTCGCACTACTGAGAGTGCAGCCAATCAATTTACTAAGAACCAGTGACATCACTGAGAGTGCCGCCAATCAATTCAAGAACAGCCGATGACAGCACTTAGCCTCCTGGTTCCTAGTGATTGGTGGACTCCATACTTGTGACTGTGATCTAATCAAACAAATTGGCTCCCTGCAATCTGAGTTATTAACCAGGGATACAAATGCGTCCTGACTTGCATCACCCATAATGCAATGCGCAATAATTCTTCTTTATGGGCTATAAAGTTACAATATGGTACTGTCTTAAAATATTTGGCAACCTTAATTTCGCTGTGTATTTCCTTTCAGTACTTTGTTTTTCATTGGTTCTCCATCTAAAACAGAAGACAATCTTATAGGAGACTTCTAACCTTCTAAAGATGGCAAGTATAGGTGTTTCTCACAGCAGCTAATCAAATTCTAGCAATTATTTCTTTACTACATTCCATAAAATTATAGTTCGAATCTCATTGGCCGCTGTGGGCTATACTTCTACAAATCCATAAACTTAAAACCAGTATCAGGACAGTTGTGTGTTGCTGAACATCATGTAATGTAGTTCAGCAACAGATGACGCTGCCAAAGGCTTCACATGCTTGATTTGACGCACAATCATTTTATCCAGGACCTTGGCGTGAATAGATCACGTTTTGTAACAATGAGTCACAGCTGGAAAATATAATGCCTTTGATTGCTAACACTTATTAATGTAGATTAACATTTTCTATACATCTATTTGCATTGTATGTACAGACCTATATATGCAGCACTTTTTTTTATTTCACTATGTGATCAAATCTGAAACCCTATTGTTACATCATGTTTGAAAGAGTGTCCGAGTACTAATAAAAGTGTTACTATTTTAATATTTGTGTTGAGATTTCTTGCATGTTGGTGAGTTGTAAACAGACTTGTGTTGTCCAGTGTTTTGTGCTATTCGGAGTTCCAAATTAAGGTAAGTAAATAAGTTTGCCTTCATTACAGTGTGTTTAATTAAAATAATAAAAATAAATACAGCATTAAACATAACATCACATGGCTTTATCTTCTACCCCCATTGCTACTATTAGTGTATCATTATAGTAATGGCCTGTAGTCGCACGATTTGTTGTCTTTCTGATGCTGATGTAGTGGTCAGTCCTTGGTTCGATCACTCCGTAGTATAACCATACCTCTCAACTGTCCCGAATGCAGCAAATTTGTTAGCAGTTGGGCCAAACCATGTGGGGGGGCATACATAACATGTGCAGAGAGAGTTAGATTTGGGTGGGGTGTGTTCAAACTGAAATCTAAATTGCAGTGTAAAAATAAAGCAGCCAGTATTTACCCTGCACAGAAATAATATAAACCACCCAAATCTAAGGGAGTCATTCTGACCCATTCGCACGCAGCGGTTCTTTGCTGCGGTGCGAATAGGTCGGAACTGTGCATGCGTGGCGCCCGCAATGCGCACGCGCGGAGTTGCCCAGTGACAGCCGTCGCCGGGCAACGACCAGAAGAAAGCGATCGCGAGCACGATCGCAAGAAGATTGACAGCAGCGAGGCGTTCCGGGGCGGATACTCACCGTTTTCTGAGCGTGGAGATCCGAACGCAGGCGTTTGGAGGGCGGATGTCTGACGTCAATCCCGGGACCTTCATTGCTGGATCCGTCGCACAGGGTAAGTAAGTCTGACCCTGGTCTTGTTTTGCAGGAAACTTTTTTAGCATAGCAGGGCTGCACAAGCGATCGCAGCCCTGCTATGCTAAAATACACTTCCCCATAGGCGGCGTCAAGTTGATCGCACAAGCAGCAAAAAGTTGCTATGTGCGATCAACTCGGATTAACCCCCTAAGTCTCTGCACATATTATATCTGCCCCCCCTCCCTGGAGTGCACATGGTTTTGCCCAACTACTAACAAATTTGCTACTGCGATCAACTCTGAATTAGGCCCTAAGTCTCTATCTACCTTTGAGTACGAATAGTTAGATAAAGTGCCTGATGCATATGAGTCTGATAACTATTGCTGTGGTTTTCTTTTGCTGTGCAACTGAATATGTTTAAAATTCCTATATAAGGTAATGCAGTAATATGTTTCTCCTACATACTTTAAATGTACACTGCTCAAAAAAATAAAGGGAACACTTAAACAACACAATGTAACTCCAAGTCAATCACACTTCTGTGAAATCAAACTGTCCACTTAGGAAGCAATACTGATTGACAATCAATTTCACATGCTGTTGTGCAAATGGAATAGACAACAGGTGGAAATTATAGGCAATTAGCAAGACACCCCCAATAAAGGAGTTGTTCTGCAGGTGGTGACCACAGACCACTACTCAGCTCCTATGCTTTCTGGCTGATGTTTTGGTCACTTTTGAAAGCTGGCGGTGCTTTCACTCTACTGGTAGCATGAGACTGAGTCTACAACCCACACAAGTGGCTAAGGTAGTGCAGCTCATCCAGGATGGCACATCAATGCGAGCTGTGGCAAGAAGGTTGCTGTGTCTGTCAGCGTAGTGTCCAGAGAATGGAGGTGCTACCAGGAGACAGGCCAGTACATCAGGAGACGTGGAGGAGGCCGTAGGAGGGCAACAACCCAGCAGCAGGACCGCTACCTCCGCCTTTGCGCAAGGAGGAACAGGAGGAGCACTGCCAGAGCCCTGCAAAATGACCTCCAGCAAGCCACAAATGTGCATGTGTCTACTCAAGCGATCAGAAACAGACTCCATGAGGGTGGTATGAGGGCCCGACGTTCACAGGTGGGGGTTGTGCTTACAGCCCAACACCGTGCAGGACGTTTGGCATTTCCCAGAGAACACCAAGATTGGCAAATTCGCCAATGGCGCCCTGTGCTCTTCACAGATGAAAGCAGGTTCTCACTGAGCACATGTGACAGAGTCTGGAGACGCCAAGGAGAACGTTCTGCTGCCTGCAACATCCTCCAGCATGACCGGTTTGGCAGTGGGTCAGTAATGGTGTGGGGTGGCATTTCTTTGGGGGGGCCGCACAGCCCTCCATGTGCTCGCCAGAGGTAGCCTGACTGCCATTAGGTACCGAGATGAAATCCTCAGACCCCTTGTGAGACCATATGCTGGTGCGGTTGGCCCTGGGTTCCTCCTAATGCAAGACAATGCTAGACCTCATGTGGCTGGAGTGTGTCAGCAGTTACTGCAAGATGAAGGCATTGATGCTATGGACTGGCCCGCCCTTCCCCAGACCTGAATCCAATTAAGCACATCTGGGACATCATGTCTCGCTCCATCCACCAACGCCACGTTGCACCACAGACTGTCCAGGAGTTGGCGGATGCTTTAGTCCAGGTCTGGGAGAAGATCCCTCAGGAGACCATCCGCCACCTCATCAGGAGCATGCCCAGGCATTGTAGGGAGGTTATACAGGCACGTGGAGGCCACACACACTACTGAGCCTCATTTTGACTTGTTTTAAGGACATTACATCAAAGTTGGATCAGCCTGTAGTGTGTTTTTCCACTTTAATTTTGAGTGTGACTCCAAATCCAGACCTCCATGGGTTAATAAATTTGATTTCCATTGATAATTTTTGTGTGATTTTGTTGTCCGCACATTCAACTATGTAAAGAACAAAGTATTTAATAAGAATATTTCATTCATTCAGATCTAGGATGTGTTATTTTAGTGTTCCCTTTATTTTTTTTAGCAGTGCATTTGTAGTGGATTACGTGCTCAGTTTGCTTATTATACTAATGTATATAACCTGTGACTGACTGCTAGTGTGATTGCTGACTTTACTATAAATTCCGTCAGTTAAAAATCTGTGTATTCCGATCCTCAATGCTGGTGTTAAGCAGGGTAGGGTCGGATTGTATGTCACTTTAACAAATTTTAAAGTGATTACAGTCTTAGTACACAATTTGTAACTGTAAAGGTGTGTGTTTTATTTATCATGTCTAACAGCGGCAAGGGTGAGGAAAATACACTTTCCACAGCAGCACCAACACTAGATTCATGTTGTCTTGTAGACTGAGGTTAACCTATCGTGGTTCAAGGGGATTATGTGCAAAATGGTTAGTTGTCTCCAAAGCCTTTTAAGTGAATGAGGCAGGCACAGGTTCTGCTTGAACCTTCATGGGCTTTTGTACAGACATTATCCAATGTAGCTGAGCAGGTAATGCAAGCTCCTATACCAGCGATAGGTTATCCTATTAACCCGTACGTGCATCTTTCATTCTGAGGTTATCCACCAAGGGAATGACAGTCTCTTAACAAAGGCAGGCTTGAAAGTAAGTAAATCACATAGACATAATACAACATCTTCACAGTCTACACGTTTAGCTGAGGACTCATTGCACTTTGGAAGGTCTCAGCTCAGTGTATATCTGAGCTAATTAGTGCTATGTAAGCCATCCTATCCTCAGAAGCAGCAGAGCCTATGTTTGAACGAAGGCAGCTATGTTTAAACGTCCCAAAACAACTGATAGAAATTATGTTGGGTTTCGCCCAGTAGGAAGAGAATTCCAAGTAATGAAATTCCAATTATACTCGTCCAGTTGGGGACTATTAAGGGTGGCTCCCTAAGTAGATTCGCAGATCTTAGATTGCTGCGAAAAGCTACGTTAATTTTGTTTTCTATATAAATAAATGATGTCACGGATAGGAGACTCGATGGTTTTCTAAAGACCATTTTTTCCATTTTGTCTGGGACAATCATTAGACCAGCTTTGGCTTCATCCACATAGGCACAGCCTGTGCGGATGCATTGAAAGTGGATCTTTCAATGGCATCTAGAATACAAAAATTCCATATGAATATCAAACAGGCAGCGGTAAGCGGACCTGGATATGGGTATATGTACATGGTAAGCTGAATCAGAATACAGGAAGGTTCTGGAGTCTTATCTTGTTTACTGGAGATATTCTTTTTGGTAAATAATTAACAATATTTTGCAGTCAGACGCAGACTCCCAAGAAAGTGAAGGTTACTTTCACACAAATTTTCAAGCCTAGTTTCCAGCTTTCCGGTTCTTTCGAATCAGGGAATCAGGGAAAAGCAAAAGGAAAGGGTAAATACAAACAGTCCCAATCCAACAAGTTAGTAAGACTAAAAGGTATTGGGCTACCAGAAGACCGGTTTTCAAATCTGAAGTTAAGCCATCAGCCTTATGGTGCGGGCCTCCACCTGGGGGGACCCAGGGTGGGAGGCTGACTTCTTCAGTTTGCACAGAGCTGGCAACAGTCTACTATAGATGCCTGGGTGCAAAAAGTGGTATCTCACGGTTATGATCTACAGCCACACCACACTGAACATGCCCAATTTTATCTGATCTTGGAAGCTAAGCAGTGTTGGTCCTGATTATTACTTGGATGATAAACCACCTGGTAATACCAAGTGCTGCAGGTGGTTTCAGGAAACACCCTCATTTAAAAAAGATGTACCAAACTGTCTTCTGTGGAAACGAAGACTAGGGCATTGCAAGCAGCAGTGATAATTCAATTCCTTCTGCACAATGAGGACAAGGTTTGATTCCAACCTGTTTTTAGTCAGAAGCTAAATGGGTCATACCGGCCCATATTCAATTCCAAAGCACTGAACAAATACTTTTGGATGCCTCAGGTTTCATATGGAGACTTTATGTTCCAGTATTTCTGCCATAGAGCAGGAGGATTTAGGGCAATCCGGAATAGTCAGGATGCCTATCCACATGTTCATATAGCACTGTTCTATCAGCGCTATGTTAGGTTGCTATCCTCCTGACGCAATTTCAGGCCCTACCATTTGGGTTGACCACTGCTCCCAGAGTATTCACCAAAATAGGGTAATGATGGCATCTTATCTCTGTTAGCAGGAGATATTTTATAAAAATCCATACCTCGATGACTTAATAATCCTGGCACAGTCTCAGGAATTGTTCACTGTCATCTGTAACAGACAATAGCTGGTTACAGAGATATGATTGGCTCATAAACTGGGCAAGGTCGTTCTGGTTCCGTCACACCAGAGGACTCAATTGGGGGCTGTGTTGGAATTAAGTACTCGGAGAGTAATCTACCTCTGAACAAAATATCCAAAAGTCATTTAAGGATTCAGTTGTTGCTACACATTCAAACAGTATCCATTTACGCGGTAGTGCGTGTGATGGGTTTGATGGTGTAGACAATGGACATGATGGAATATACTTAGTTCCATTAGATACATCTGCAATGTCTGATCATTTCTTGGTAGAAAGGTTTTTCATCAGACAATAAAAGCGCAGATTATGGTCTTCATCTGGAAGTTAGGAGATCAATAGCTTGATGGTTATTGAACATCCTATCCTGGACAAAGGAAGGCTTCTTTGTATATCAGATGGCAACTCTGACACTGGATGTCAGCCTGTGGGGCTGGGGTGAAGTGTCAGGAAGACGTTGCTTCCAGGGGCAGTGGACCAAGGAAGAAATGTTGCCTGCCAATAAATATATTGGAACCTCGGCCCATATATATGGCATTTATTCAGGCAAAGAATATCCTTTTGATGAATCCAGATCGAATCTGCTCGGACATGCAATGGCAGTGGCGTACCTCAATCATCAGGGAGGATCTCGCAGCCAAAACATAATGAGGACGGTAAGTCGCACTTTAAGGTGGACAGAACTTCGTTATCCAGCCTTGTCCGCAGTGCTCATTCCAGCAGTCTTAAACTGGGCAGCAGATTTTCTCAGTCAGCTCGCCATTCAGGTAAACGTATGGACTTATACCCCTAGGCCTCAAAAACTTTGTTAGATAATGGGGGTTGCCGGAGATAAATCTCATGCCATCCGGTCAGAACAACAAAGGTTTCGCATACGGGTCAAGAACAAATCCCACAGTGATCTTCTGGAGGACTTGTCAACTTTCGTCTGGTTCATTTGTTTCCATCAATCACCTGGTGATACAGGGTGATACGAAAGGTAAGACAAGGTAAGGGTACTGTGAAACTAACAGCTCCAGCGTGGTCCAGAAGACATTTTGATACACAGATCTACAGAGGAGGTAAATGGATGTTCCATTCATACTTCTTCAACGGTCAGATCTACCATCTCAGGGTCATGGTTTCACAAACACCCGGTTGGACTGTTTTTGACTCTCGAGACTTCCATTCTGAAGGCAGGAGGACTCTTACAACAGGTAATTCTAAATATGCTCAGAGCAAGGAAAATTCCTTAGTTCGCATTTATCACCAAATATGACTATATTCAATGGTGTAGGGATCAAATATTTGACTCTTGGTTTTTCAGAATTTCCAGAATCTTAGCATTCTTTCAGGTTTGAATGCATAAAGGTTATGACCGACTTCCTTGAGAGTACAAGTATCAGCACTGACTGTATGGTTCCAAAATAAAATTGTTAACCTGCAGGATGTGCGCATTTTTTTCCAAGGAATGCGACACATTAAACCTCCTTTTGTTCTTCCTGCAGTGCCTTGGTATTTAAGTTAGTCCCAAAGGCCCTTTAGGCTGTCCTAATTGAACCACTTGAAAGATTGGATCTTAGATTGTTGACAGCTAAAGTTATTTTTCTACTGACCTTGCTTCAGTTAGAAGAATTTCAGATTTAGGGGCATTGTTATGTCATCCTCAATTTCTGAATTATTTATCCAGATAGAGCAGTTCTTTGAACCAAATCTGGGTATCTTCCTAAGGTGGTTTCTAAATTCCATCTTAACAAAGAAATTGTAGTCTCTGTATTAAGGTCTGGACTTTACTGCGGGAGATGCATCGTTGGAGGTAGTCCGTGATGTGGATCATACCAGTTGCCATCAGAAAGACAAATACTCTCTTCATTCTCTACGAATTTTCCAAGAGAGGATGGCCTGCGGATAAGCAGACACTAGCAAGGTGGCTTCGGATGACGAGTTCAGAAGCATATTCTCAAGCTGATCTCCCTGTTCCGGGTAATGTCTCTGTTCACTCTACTCATAAGGTAGGTCCATCATGGGCAGCACAACGTGGTGCTTCAGCAGAACAGATATGTAAGGTAGCCACATGGTCTTCCATTAATACATTCATTAGACATTATGCCATGGATACCTTTGCCTCTCATGACGCTGAATTCGGGCAAAGGATTCTCCTGTCCAATCAGGAGCGTCCCCACCACTAAATTGCTTTGGGAAATCTCAATGTTATTCTGTGGATAACCTGTGAACTCTGCTGGAGAAATATACGTTATGGTAAGAACTTACCGTTGATAACGGTATTTCTCCTAAGTCCACAGGATCCACAGGGATAACACCCTGATGCACCTGACTTGAGGATCCTTTAACTCACTAACCTCTTCCTTCTTGTACGGAAGGGTGTGCTGGTGTGTTATTCTCGCCTGATTAGGGCTATCTATGATGCTCCTGCCTTAAGCTTTTGGAAAACAACTGATTTGTCTGAGCCAGGAGGCGGAGATTTATGGACAGGCCCGTTGCATGCTGGGAGGCCGAAAAGCTTTGACCGATTGGTGCAAATCCGCTGTCGCTTCATCATATCCCAATGTTATCCTGTGGACTTAGGAGCTAAGGTGTAAAGAGAAGGGGTGCAGTGAGTCAGAGGGGAAGATGGGATAAAAGGGGGACAGAGATGGCAGTAGAGAATGGAAGAGAGGAAAAATAAAGGCAATGCCAAGTACAACAAATTTATACATACCTCCCAACTGTCCCGATTTCAGCGGAACAGTCCCGCTATTCGGACACTGTCCCGCTGTCCCTCCCACGGGTCGCAGTGTCTCGCGGACGGGAGGGCAATTGGGGGAGGCTTTGATCACCCACTGCTTTGCTCTGCAAAGCAGCCGGTGATCACTGAATAGATAACGTGCGCACCCGCACGGCATCTATTCAATGCTAGGGGGGAGCAGGGTGCTGCCCAGCTGCTCGGGGAGCGCTGGGCACGCCCCCAAAATGACAAAAAAACGGGTCCATGACAGCTCGACCACGCCCACTTGACAGAGGCCATGCCCCTCCCGCATTAAGCCATGCCCCCTTTTTGGGTCGCGCGCGGCTTTGCCGCGCAGGGGTCCCAGTTTCTCCCTCATCAAACTTGGGAGGTATGTTTATATATATATATATATATATATATATATATATATATATATATATAAAATATATCAGCCATATATGAAATCCACTCATGATTCATTCACTGTGCTACCTTTTTATAGTCAATCTCCTTATTCTTTGCATTGATTGCCTCTAGGCAGCATCTCGTTTAAGACGACATGATAAAGTGGTGTCAGGATCCTGACATGGTTAAAATGCTGCTTCCAGCTTGATGCAGATTCTCCGTCTCGAATATAGAATCCAGTGTGAGCCATTAAGGGGCCGAGTACACAACCACTTCTGCGATAAGCGGGCACAGGGCCGGTGACAGGGGGGGTCAAAGGGGACACCTGTACTGGGCCCCAAGGATCAGAGGGGCCCAAAGTATATGCCACTTAGGGCCCGGTAGGGATGCGAGCCGTCTTGTCCAAATAGGGTAGCGAGCTGCAGGCGGCGGTGTGGGCGCAGCCCCAGAATGACAGGAGTCTCATATACAGTGATTGTGCAGCGCGACTTTGCGCCTGCTCTTCCGGGTCAAGGTTTGTTGCAGGTAGTTACGGGACATGGCAGCAGCTCCGCTGGTTAGAATTCCTGTGCCCTGCGTTAGCCTCTTCTGGTGGGGTGAGAGGGCCACATGGTTCCTGCTGTACGGTGATTGGGTCTGGATACTGGGAAGTGCAGCGCAGTTGAGTCTTTCCCCGTGGTAAGAGTGGATTGGTGAGATGGTACAGGGCTTTGGGATGGGGGAGCTGGGAATGCAGCAAGGAGTCATTGGGGGAGATACAGACTGTGGTGTTTGTGGAGAAGGAAGGAGAGATATACGTATTTATATAGTTGTATAAATATATACATATTTATTGACTGTTTCTTACAGAGCACAGCAAATTCTGTTGCACTATATATATATATATATATATATATATAATCTGAGGGGCCTAAGTGATATCTAAGGGGGCTTAAGATTTCTGTTGCCGGCCCTGCACGGGCGGTACTCCTTAACACGCCCATAAGTTGATCAAGTAGCAAAAATATGTCTCAGCTCTGTAAACATCAGAATCGTGGCGTCTTCTACAATATCCCGCAGCTTACTTTGCCCTGCCACGATAAAAACAAGCTGAAAAAAAACACGTGTGGAATGCCAGTCCTATGGGAACGACACACACAAGCCTAATCATGTTTGTTTGCAGATGCAATTGTGATTTTATAGGCTACAGAACAGCTAATGTTGGCAAGTGAAGCTGCCGCCCAGGAATGAGCAGAGGCGCCCACTGGAGCCATCGCAACCTAATTTGCTATTGCGTACACCTTTGTGATTTGCACACAAAAACGAGGAACATTGAGGCTCAGGGTTGGCCTATGGCTGCACAGGCTGGACATAGCAGTAGCGATGTAGGTGCCATGTTTTTATACATATAAGCTCACAGCTGAGCACAGATACGCCCCCCAAAAATGACCATGGCACGCCTGCTATTCTCCAACCACTCCCTGTTGACACCTCCAAACAGTGACTTCCTGTCAATCACTTCTCCATGAAATCCTTATTGTGAGCGGGATCACTGGGGCCCCTTGGCACATGCACACTGTGATCGCAGCATATGCACAGTCTGACGATAATCGCTCCGTTGCATGAATATCGGCCATTGCGTACAAACATGAATTAGGTCCAAGCTTGACTCAACTGTAACATACGTACAAAGTGTGTTCTCTCACTGGATAAATGTACCTCAAAGGTAAAACCTAAAAATGATTCCATCATGGCCAAGATAAACAACCCACAAGGGACTCCTCAAAGTAGGACATTTCTGAGGGTTGGTTGTGGGTCGCATCTCCCCATACAAGTATCTCAGAAGGCCATATCCAAGTCCTCTGCCTGCACCCAGGAACCAGTGATCAGTGTGTTCCAGTCATCCATTCCTGTGCTCCTGCTGTGACCCCGTCATCTGATCAGTAAAGTGAGCTGAGGTGCTGTATAGTGCCGGTATATCTGTTCACATACTGATCACAGGGGTCACTGCAGTAGCACAGGAGAACAGATGACCGTAGCTCAGCTCTCACCATTCCTGGGTGCAGGTAAGTGTCCTCTTAGCGCAGCATCACTGGGGGGGGGGGGGGGGGGGGGGTGTTAGCTGGCGAGATTAGAAGTTCTGGGAGAGGATCGACAGTGACGGGGCTTTTTTGCAAGCATGTGATCATTGACACATTTTTGCAATGTATTCAATTATCACATTGCAGATTTGTGCAAATGCATCCCATCCCATCTGCATCTTAGATGCATATTATGTTCAATATGCCCATAAGCCTCAGTTTTCCTGTAGTTGCAATAATTCCGCGCATGCTCCTAGAAAATGCTGAGCAGGACTGCTGAAAGGCTCCTATTGAGGGCTTGGATTGAAGTACAGTTCCAAACCATTAAAGTAAAACGAACTGCAAGAAGGATACGAAGTCTGATGAGTAGAGCAGAGAATGGATCCCATATGCAAATGGTAAAATGAATGGAGTAGAGTGAGAGGAGCGTCTATCTGAGCCCAATGACTGATGTCACCCACCCCAGATTTTGAGGAGACCTGGAATATGTGACCACAGACTTTACTGAAGGCCTGATTCAGAGCTGTACACTAATGCAATCATAGCTGTGACCCTGTACGCAGAGACTGTACGAAAATATGCTAATGTTGCAATCATTGGGATTTGTGTTTAGATGCTCTCTCTGGTGGCAAATCCCAGAGGCTGCATGCAGTCGTAGCAGAGCTAGGACATCAGTGGGATATCAAAGTTCTGAGTCCTGTGGTCGCTAATTTAAGAATATGTTCATTTAAAGATCATAACATCTAACAGTTATATATTAAAGATACTTTGAAAGCACCACTGAACCTTATATGCATTGCTTCCCTCTTTTGAAGTCAGCATACTGTATGTCTGCGCACACAGGAAGGTTCTGGTCATTGGGTGAACTTATGAACTTGCCTGAAAGTAAGCAAGTAGTCGGATCTCTCATTTGAGTTTCAGGGAAGAATCTGCCCTTGTGTGGCAAGTGTAGTATATGCTATAATATAAGTGTAGTGTATGCTGTTGATAAATATAATTAATAAAAAATATCTAGTATGCAGCTTTTTTATTTAACCTATTTTTTTCTTCTTCATCACATGATCTACATATCCTTACATACAGAGCTGCAGGGTTCCTAACCAAAGAATGCGATTCATTGTTAGTGTTAATTTTCTAAAAATAGGGGTGGACCTTGAGACCCAGTGAGCTGTCCTAGAGGGCATACGTTTATTTTAGTGGTACTGGGCCTGATTCACATGTGGTTGGGGGAGGCATCGCTGCAGCTTCCATGTAAGCACTAGTATGGTAACGTAGCAGGAGCTGTCTGATATAAGTAGATGCCTCCTGCTTGTATTAATGATCCGTGTTGCATCAGGGGACGCAGGATCACCTGTGACACCATTGCCTGGCTGCTGGACCCATTTGATCACACAATCTGGCCGCCACAATTCCTACAAAGAGGCCCGAAAATACGGGCCTCAACACTACCCCTAAACGGCTGCAACACACCTCTCTTTTGGGAAACGGGCCATTGCCACCCCCTCCTTGCCCCCAAACGGCTGCAGTCTGTCAGTCCACTGACTTCTGCAGCCATAGTGAGTCCAATGACACAGGACCTGTCTGGCGCATGCACAAAGTGCTGAGCAGCGGTACTTTGTGACGCGAGCCTCAGATCTGACATGATCTGAATTAAGCCCAGTAATCGGAGGGAGGGCTTTCCTCTGTGTCACAACAGCCAAACAGGCTACCAATGAGCTGAAAGTGTTCTCATGGTTGGATTTGCCAAGGGTCATTCTTACAGATTAGGATTCCAATTTTATGTCCCAATTGATGCCCTTAAAGGTGAGCTCCGTAATAACATTGGTCTACCATCACAGAGAAGAATATTGCCCTGCTAAGGCACTGGCACAGGCTCAGTGTGCTGACAACCTGGCTGCACACAAGGCTGGAGTTGGGGCTGGAACAGTGTATTATTTATCAGAGTGAGGAGCCTGGCAGGAGCAGCTACAGAAATTCCACCACCCTCATCCTATACCCTTGCCCCCAAGGTTAGCAGCATGTTGGCTGTCCATATCCCGACAGAGTCATCCCGCCCGCCAGAATGCCGACAGCAGGGCGAGCGCGCAAAGTCCCCTTCTGGGCTCACTGCGCTCGCCATGCTGCAGTCTCAGTGGCTCACTGCGCTTTCTACAGGATCTATTCCCACTCTATGGGTGTCATGGACACCCACGAGTGGAAATAGCCCTGTTTTGCCGGGATTCCGGCTGGCATGATTCTGGCGTTGGCATCCTGACCGCCAGGATCCCGACAGCCGGCAATTTGAGCGCATCACATATATACTAAATGTCCTCTATAAATGGAAATAATTAAACTACATTTATGTATAATATAAAAAACATATGACACAGAAAAAAAACCCTGCACTTATGATATACCAATAAAGAGAGACTCTGCTTTAGTCTACTACAGTGTTGTTTTCCAGAATATATAATGTGGAAGAGACTGATGGCATATTAGGTGCATCTAGAGAGGCCTTCGTCCACATGCCAGGAAGCCTAGTTTCACCCTTGGCCAATATCTAATGGCAGTAGAGAAAGTGATATATCAGATTTGGCAGACAAGTAATATACACAATGAGTTTCACAATCTGGATTTCAGAAGATAAACAATCCTGTTCCGTCAGATTACTGATGTACTGTTTGAAGAGTGTTCCTGAGCTATTCTGCAGTCTGTGCCTCATGTAGATTCAGGCCATAAGAAAAAATATATTTATTCACAGAGATGTGAGAAAGACGAAGGTGAGCCGCGAGGCACTAGAGGTACCGCCGCAAGAGAGCAGCCGGCTTCTTGTCTATAAAAGCCTGAAAAATGAATAAACCTCCAAAGTAGGAATTTTCACAAAGGCCCATGTGTAATGCCTTCTACCTTGGTCTCCCAGCAAAAGAATTGCACCGCTTACAGCTGGTGCAAAACACAGCTGCCAGGCTGTTAACTAATCAGCCCTGTTCTAGCCATATAACACCCATCCTGTAATCCCTCCACTGGTTGCCTGTAAGATGGCGAATCATCTTCAAGATTGGCTTACTGAGTTTCAAAGCATTACATGACCAGGGACCAAGGTACCTGAAGCAGCTTCTGATCCCATACTGCCCCACTCGATTACTGCGATCTGTAGATGAAGGACTTAGAATCTCCCGTAATTCATCTGGGGGTCGAGCTTTAAGTCATGTGGCTCAAACTCTATGGAACTCTCTTCCCCGCACAGCGCGAGAGGCCCCAACTATAGAATCCTTCAAAAGTAGACTCAAGACTTTCCTGTTTACTCAAGAATTTCCATAATGTCCCTTTAGTATCTTCATGCTTCTGTATTTTATGAAAAGCTGTTCTGTACTTCATTATTTTCTGTACTATGGGGGTCATTCCGAGTTGTTCACTCGTTGCCGATTTTCGCAACGGAGCGATTAAGGCAAAAATGCGCATGCGCATGTTACGCAGTGCGCATGCGCTAAGTATTTTAGCACAAACAAAACTTAGTAGATTTACTCACGTCCGAACTAAGAATTTTCATAGTTGAAGTGATCGGAGTGTGATTGACAGGAAGTGGGTGTTTCTGGGCGGAAACTGACCGTTTTCTGGGAGTGTGCGGAAAAACGCAGGCGTGCCAGGATAAAACGCAGGAGTGTCTGGAGAAACGGGGGAGTGGCTGGCCGAACGCAGGGCGTGTTTGTGACGTCAAACCAGGAACGAAACGGGCTGAGCTGAACGCAGTGTAGGAGTAAGTCTCGAGCTACTCAGAAACTGCTAAGAATTATTTATTCGCAATTCTGGTACTCTTTCGTTCGCAATTCTGCTAAGCTAAGATACACTCCCAGAGGGCGGCGGCCTAGCGTGTGCAATGCTGCTAAAAGTAGCTAGCGAGCGAACAACTCGGAATGAGGGCCTATATTATGCTATGTATCTGTTAAACGCCTTGAGTCCTATTGGAGAAAGAGCACTATATAAATAAAATGATTATTATTATTATAATTGGCTCCAATTTGCTGGTCCTGCATGATTTTAGTGATATAGCTGTACAATTTGAAGTGCTGTAAGATTTTAAGGCAAAACTAGCTTGTTTATGTCTTAAAATTAATTGCTGCTTTATATATAGTGGCTATATCGATGTAGACACTCCAGGACCAGCAAATTTAATCCTATTACAATTGGGCTGATTGGATCCCTCGACCCCTGTTCAAATACCTCCGTAGTATGTTGGTATCTTTGTGCACATGTATGAACCCACACTAATGCATGCACATAACGTATAAAGGCCATTACGGTGTGTGGCATAATGTGTAAGGGGCATTACGTGCGATGCATAATGTGGAGGGGGCATTGTGGTGTGGTGCATGTTGTTTAAGGGACATTACGGTGCGTGGCATATTGTGTAAAGGACACTGCGGTTTGGTGCATATTGTGTAAGGGGCATTATGCTATGGTGCATATTGTGTAAGGGGCATTACTGTGTGGTGCATATTGTGTAAGGGGCAATACTGTGTGTGGCATAATGTGTAAGGGGCATTACGGTGCGGTGCATAATGTGGAAGGGATGGAGTTGGACATTGGTGGAGTTGATCGCACGTAGCAACTTTTTGCTGCTCGTGCGATCAACTTGACGCCGCTTCTGGGGGAGTGTATTTTAGCATAGAAGGGCTGCGATCGCTTGTGCAGCCCTGCTATGCTAAAAAAAGTTTCCTGCAAAACAAGACCAGAGTCAGACCTACTTACCCTGTGTGACGGATCCAGCGACAAAGGTCCCGGGATTGACATCAGATATCCGCCCTCCAAACGCCTGGACACACCTGTGTTTGCCTCACCACGCCTGGAAAACGGTGAGTAGATGCCCCGGAACGCCTCCCCGCCGTCAATCTTCTAGTGATCACCGCTGCGATCACTTTCAGTGCTGCCGGCATTGCTGCCTGGTGACGACGCACATGCGCATTGCGGATGCCGCGCAGCAGCAGTCCCAACCCGTTTGCTGCATGCGAACGGGTCGGAATGAACCCCAATGTGGTGTAGTGCATATTGTGTAAGGGACATCGCGGTGTGGTGCATATTGTGTAAGGGGCATTACGGTGTAGTGCATATTGTGTATGGGGCATTACTGTGTGTGGCATAATATGTAAGGGGCATTACGGTGTGCTACATAATGTGTAAGGGGCATTACGGTGTGGAGCATGTAGTGTAAAGTCATTACGGTGTGTTGTATATTGTGTAAGGGGCATTACGGTGTGGTGCATATTGTGTAAGGGGCATTACAGTATGGTGCATATTGTGTAAAGGGCATGACGGTGTGTTCCATAATGTGTAAGGGGCATTACGGTGTGTGGCATAACGTGTAAGGAGCATTACGGTGTGGTGCATAAGGTGGAAGGGGCATTGTGGTGTGGTGCATGTTGTTTAAGGGACATTGTGGTGTGGTGCATATTGTGTAACGGGCATTACGGTATGGTGTATATTGTGTAAGGAGCATTACGGTGTGGTACATAATGTGGAAGGGGCATTATGGTGTGGTATATAACGTATAAAGGGCTTTACGGTGTGTGGCATAACGTGTAAGGGGCATTACGGTGGACTTCCGGTTCCGGCGCCCATGTGAGGAGAAGCTGATTGCTGCAGCTCTCCTGCATCATCGGTAACCGGAGCACACAGCGCCTCCCGCTCGCGGCTTTTCTCCACACCTGGCGCACACTACCTGTGGGAAAGTGCTGGGGACTGGATGGAAAGGTTTCTGTCCTCCCCCATGCCCCCTAAAGCCCAGAGATCGAGGTCTGAAAAACGGCCGGGGGAATCCAAGATGGCCGCCGCACCTAGCTCACAAACGAGTTTGCAGGCTGCTGGCAGCATTAAACAGGCTTCTGCAAAACACATTTCTCCCTCAGGTGAGCCTGACTGTTCCCCTGCCTCTCCAGTGACTTATGCTGATGTAGTGAGAGCTGTTAGGGATGCCATGGAGCCTATCATGGCTGCTAAAATGCAGCAGGCAGTAAAAGATCTAAAATCCCAAATCAAGCAGTTATCTAAGACTGTTCTTACAAATGAACAAAGGCTGGGGGAGACTTTTCAGGATGTTGGGGATCTTAAGCACAGATATGATGAGCTCCAGAAATCTCACTTCCAGCTGCTGAACAAGGTTGACGATCTTGATAATAGATCGAGGAGATCGAATCTTCGGGTGCTGGGGCTCCCTGAGTCACTGAAAGGTCCTGATTTGACTCTTTTTTTACAAACGTCCCTCCTTGATTTGTTGCATATCCAAGATGAATGCATTGGCTTAGTTATCGAGAGAGCCCACAGACTGGGTCCCCCACGTTCTTCACCTAATAGCAGACCACGTGTGGTTATATTTAAATGTCTGAACTTTCTCCATAAGGAGGCAATATGGACGGCATCCAGGAGGCATAGGAATTTACAATGGGGGGAGCTCGTTTGGCCATTTTGCAGGACTACTCCGCGGAGGTATCCCGGGCACGTCGGGAATTTACCCCCCTTTGCTCCCGTTTGGTAAAGGCGAATAAAAAATTTGCTCTGCTCTTCCCTGCAAGACTACGCCTGTTTGATGGAAATTCTTTCCGGGACTTTACAAATCTTGCAGATGCAGAGGCTTATGTTTCTGAGGCATCCAAGGCAGATGACGACTCCTCTCAGGCGGATGACACCCTGGATCGAGATGGCTGAGTATTGCTCCTGGACTTCTCTGTTTCCGGTTATGTCTGCCAATTTAATTATTGCTGTAGAATCTGCTGCAGGTGTTTTTTCCCCCAAAAGAGACTTTGGTCTTATACAGCGGGCTGAACCTTTTTGCCTTGTTTTCTGTTTTAGATTTTTCTTATTCATCTGTTGTCTTTTTGTGGCTATGTAATCTTTCTAGAATGGTTATATATGCTTAGCGGAGATATCTCCCCCTACTTCTTTTGTGACAGGCTGCGTTTTTCCTTTTCTTTTTCTGTAACATGCTCTGTGTGCTCTGATATTTTCTTGTTATTTTTCCTATGTATATTTTCATATATTATGTTGCCGAGGGTGGGTAAGGGCGCCCCCTCCCTCATATTTTCCTCAGGTTTTCATAATTCTGGCTGGCTCATTGGCGGTCTATGACGACCTCTGTGCTTGCTTGAACCGGTTGTTCTCGTTTTCTGAAGTTATGATTGTCCTTGGCAGGACTTTCTTTCACAATGTTAATGTTATATTTTGTGTGTTTTCTATGTTTCTGTCCCTCTTTTCTTCTCTCCCTCCCCTTCTCCTCCTTATGTGTCCACCCCGGTATGATTTGTATCCGTTTTTCGGCGGCTGTAGATATCATGATTACTGCGCAGGTTTTCAGGTTTTCCCAGTTCATTTGATGCATGGCTAGTTTGAGTGTCGGCACGTGGAATGTGGGAGGGATCAACTCCACAGCTAAACGCAGAAAGATTTTGCTCTATCTTCGGAAGGTGGGGATGGATGTTGTTTTCATTCAGGAATTTTACCTTATGCCAAATGAGGTGGTAAAACTGAACACTATGGGTTGATCTGTGGTAGCCTCTTCCTCCTTCTCTTCTAAGGCTAGGGGAGTGATTATTTTAGCATGGCACACGGTCCCTATCTCTGTCCATGCGATTTTAGATGACACTCAGGGTCGGTATGTACTGGCAGATGTCACATTGTATGCATACAGGTTCCTACTTTGTAATATTTATGCTCCTAATCAGTACTCTAAGCAATTTTATACGAACATGGTCACTAAGCTACTAAACTACTCTGAAATTCCTATAATCCTGGGTGGAGATTTTAATTTATATTCTTCTCCAACCTTGGATAAATCCCCCCCCCCCCCCCCCCTCACGCTCCCCCCTCGTTACCACGTATTGGTATCCCCTATATTTGCTCGCAGTTGTCCTTAGTGGATGTGTGGCGCGCATGTTACCCATTAGAAAGGGAATTTACATGCCTCTCAGCTGCGCACCACACGTTCTCGAGGATTGATTATCTGCTGTTATCGGACTCCTTTTTTTTCAAAAGTGGCTGACTCTAAAATTGAGGATATCTGTATTTCGGACCATGCTTTATGCTGGATGAAATTGATGCTCCTCTCAGAAAAATCCCCTTTTCGCTCCTGGCACTTCCCCTCTCATTTAAGTGGCTCTCTGAAATTCCGCTCCTCATTAGATGCAGCGTGGCTGGATTATCATACGCATAATGGAGAAATTCTGAGCGAGGATCCTGCTCTTTTCTGGCAGGCGTCAAAATCAGTTATTCGGGGGCACATTATGTCCTATAGTAAAAAAAGGGATTTAGATTTAAACTCACAATATTTGGAAGCCCAGGCGGCTCTTACTCACTCTTTTCAGGAATTTAAATCCTCCCCCTCCCCTTCTACTAGGGAACGATACCTTACACAAAAAAACACTGTTTGATACCCTGCTTTCTCAAATGGAAGCTAAATATTCATTTTAAAGAGACTGTGGCATTTACAGATATGGTAATAAGTCTGGCAAACTGTTATCCCTTTTGTTAAAAGGCAGACACCCTAAAGTGGTCATTCACTCTCTGCTCACCCAAGGTGGGGACAGAGTACGGACCTCAGCCGAGATTGCTGAGGTGCTACAGTCTTTTTATACCACTCTTTATGCACATCCTGTTATTAACCATACCCACAAGTCTAGCTTTTGGTCTTCTACTGATCTGCCTCAAATGTCAGAGTCGCACTGTACCTCTCTTCTTGCACCTATCACCACTGAGGAAGTTTCTTTAGCAATAGCTGGACTGAAGACTGGGAAGACTCCGGGCCCTGACGGTTTTGCCAATGACTACTATAAAATTCTATCTACTAGACTGTGCAAACCTCTTTCTGTCTTATTTAATTCTTTTATGCAGGGTGCTTCCTTGCTCCAATATTTTAATTCCGCAGTCATAAAGGTTATCCCGAAGCCTGGCCGGGATCCTGAGTCTCCCAGTTCTTATCGTCCGATCTCCCTTCTAAACACGGATTATAATTTGTTCACTAAAATCCTCTCGAATAGACTCAAATTCATAGTCCCTGATATAGTTCATACAGACCAGACTGGATTTGTCTGGGGTCGGCAATCAGTGAGCAATATCCGAAAGGTCTTGACTGTTATGCAGGCCTTTCAGCTTTCCAAACCCACTGACACTAATGTATTATTGTCACTTGATGCCGAAAAGGCGTTCGACCTGGTCACCTGGGACCATCTGTATGAAACGCTTCACTGCTCTGGTGCACCTGAGGACTTTGTCTCTCTTATTTCCCGATTATATGAATCTCCCTCCACTCAAGTTTTGGGGAATGGTATCCTCTCATCCCCTTTTCTTATCCAGAGTGGCACACGTCAGGGCTTGTCACCTTTATTATTTGCCTTAGCTTTAGAACCCCTAGCTGTTTCCCTGAGAAATTCTCCCAGATTTACAGGCATAAAAATAATGGACACCATGGTAAAATTATCACTGTATGCTGACGACATGCTTCCATTTATTTCTCATCCTGATACGTCCATCCCTGCGATTGTCTCCCTGATTGAACAATTTGGTTCCTTTTGCGGGATACAAAATTAATATATCTAAATCCGAGCTTCTCCTCCTTTCAGGAGACTCTTCCCTCTTTCCATTACACCCGGTCCTGTCCCGATTCCCAGTGGCTCGAGATAGTCTTAGATATTTAGGGGTTCAGATCCCTACTTCCCTCCCGGATCTATATGCGGTTAATTTTGGTCCTATTTTGTCCAAGGTGTCTAAAATCCTTACAGACTGGGCGTCTCTGCCCTTGTCTCTTATGGGTCGCGCAGAAGTTATTAAATCTGTTGTTTTTCCCAAGATTGCTTATTTTCTTCTCCCTATTGCCCTTGTTGAGAAAGATGTCCTTTTTCTTAAACAATGTTTCACTAGATTTCTATGGGCAGGTAAACGACCTAGAGTCCCCTACGCTAGGTTACAGCTATTACGTGAAGAGGGAGGTATAGGAATCCCGGATCCTGTTCTATTTAGTAGAGCAGCGATGTACCGGTATATCACAGACTGGCTTTGGGGCAGATCAGTATTTACGAACTTGCCACTTGAACTGGCCGTATTCCATCCTTTCTCCCCTGCTGCACTCTTACACACCCCAAACTCCCGTCTCCCATCTGAGATAAAACATAATATTTTATTTGGGCATACATATCGAGCATGGCAGGCCACTCACACTAAAGCCCAGAGAAAACCTGACACCTCTCTTCACACTACGTTTTGGGGTAACCCATGTTTCCTTCCTGGCCTTGATAACGCACATTTTTTGAGTTGGAGAGAAAAGGGGATCGCAGCTATTAGAGACATATACGACCCAGGAGGCAACGCAGTGCTTTCTTTCTCTGATATCCAGATAAAATTTGATATTTCCCACTTGGAATTTTTTATGTACCTGCAGGCTAGACACTTTGCTCAATCCCAGTCTCACCCAATGATTTCTGAGGCTACCACAGACCCGCTGCGCATCTTAATGGTACTTATTAAAGATTGTCCTTACCATCTTAGTTACTTCAGAAACACCTTTAGGGTCTCATATAGAGACCGGCTCTGGGATTCCGCGTTGTCTTCATGGTCCAGAGATATCCCCAATATGGGATCGTGCGCTGAATTGTTAGATAACATTTTACCCACTTTTAGGTTCTTATACTCTGCCTCTTTGCAAGAGGTTCACTTGAAGACGCTCCAAAGGGCATATATAGCGCCTAATCAGAGGGCACACATGGTCCCAGACGACACTGGCTGTTGCATCAAATGTACTGCGCAGAGTGCCACCTTGTACCGCAATATGTGGTCTTGCCGGAAAATATCTA